>NW_022436942.1:75241940-75332826 GCF_009761245.1 Sapajus apella
GACCTTGGCATCTTAGCTCACTGCAGCCGCAGCCCCTGCCTTCTGGGATCCAGTGATCTTCCCACCTCGGCCTCCTGGGTGGCTGCAACTACAGGCGTGCATCACCATGCCTGGCTAATTTTTTTTAATTTTTTTTTTTTTTTTTTTAAGAGAGACGGGGTTTCACCATGTTGCCCACGCTGGTCTCAAACTCCTGGACTCAAGCGATCTGCCCGCCTCGGCCTCCCAAGATGCTGAGATTACAGGCATGAGCCACCACCCCAGGCCTAGAGAAACTTGCATCTGCTTGTCTGACCCTTCCTCTTCCGCTCCACAATATGGGTTTTTTCCTAGTTGAGAAAGGGGCTTTGTATAGTCACAGACTCAGAGACAGATGAGTAGGGAGAGGAAACAAGGGCGTGGGCTGGTGTGGGACGTGATCTGGGAGACATAGAGTGAGAAATGTATGGCGAATCTGGTGGAGCCAAGAAATGGAAGGACTCTAATCTGGGTGACAGAGCAAGACCCTGTCTCTAAAAAAATGCACGATATTAAACAATGATCTGCGTTTCTCACTTCATTATCAAAACAACTCAATAAGTGAGTGAATGTTATCTCAGGTTTTTGTTGTCGTTGTTATTTTTTGAGACAGAGTCATACTCTGTCACCCAGGCTGGAATGCAGTGGAGCAATCTCAGCTCACTGCAGCCTCCGCCTCTGTGGTTCCAGCGATTCTTGCACCTCAGCCTCCCGAGTAGCTGGGATTACAGGCATGTGCCACCATGCCCAGCTCATTTTTGTATGTTTAGTAGAGACGGGGTTTCTGTTGGCCAGACTGGTCTCAAACTCCTGACCCTCGAGTAATCCACCCGCCTTGGCCTCCCAAAGTGCTGGGATGACAGGCCTGAGCCACTGCACCCGGCTATTACCTCAGTTTTGTAATTTGAAAACTGCAGCTCAGAGAGCACTTAAGATCCACAGCACACAGGGGCAGAGCTGGGGCTGAACTCTAAGTCCGTCCAACCCCAAAGCCAGACTTCACCACGAAGTAACATCGCCTGTCTGCTCAGAGTACCTTGGTGCTCAAGGCCTTTAGGTCTGGCTCCTAGGGACTATACATATTTCATGCAAACCTTTCCAAAACACTGGCTGGACTGGGGAGCTGTGACCTCGATCCTCCCAGCATTCCCTACCCCTAAGCACTGTTTTCCTCCTGTTACAGAGACAGCTAATTTCTGGGACCAACTGGTCACCTCATTTCCTGCTCATTGTTTTTTGGCCTCAGGCTCCTCAAAAAGCTACAGCTCAGAATTCTCAAGCATCTCCAGCAGCTCATTAAGGGTGCCAACCTAGAGTCAGGGCTCCCCACTTACTGTGGGCATGGCTCCGATGATGAGCTCATCTCTTCCTCCCAGCACTCGGGGAGGGGCTGTATCCCCTTGTTACAGATGCAGCCACCAACACTCAGAACGGTTTGGTGAATCATCAAAGTGCAATTTCTACCTTTCCGCAGGAAAATACGGCTATTTATATCATAGGTATGTCAGTAAGGACACTGGCATGCTTCATCGCCTAGCAATTCCATTCCCGGGTACGTACACAAAAAAATGCATACTTCTGTTCACCCAAGCATGTGTACAAAGATGTCATGGCGGTGCCGTTGAAATCGCCCTAAATTGGAAACTACCCACATGCCCAACAATGGCAGAGTAGAGTGCTAATGTGTACTATCAAGCAATGTTAAGGGCACACAGCAATGAAAATGAACAACATACTCACAGACAAATGCAGTCAGACAGAGGCTGGGCGCGGTGGCTCATGCCTGTAATCTCAGCACTTTGGGAGGCCAAGGCAAGGCGGGTGGATCACGAAGTCAAGAAATGTAGACCAGCCTGGCCAACATGGTGAAATCCTGTCTCTACTAAAAATACCAAAATTAGCTGGGCATGGTAGTGGACACCGATAGTCTCAGCTACTCGGGAGGCTGAGGCAGGAGAATCACTTGAACCCGGGAGGTGGAGGTTGCAGTGAGCTGAGATTGTACCACTGCACTCCAGCCTGGACACAGAGTGAGACTCCATCTCAAGACAAAACAAAACAAAACAAAAAGCAGCCAGACAGGAATGCGTACATACTTTATGATTCTATTTGCATAAAGTTCAAAAACAGGCAAAACTCAACTACGATGTTAGAGGTCAAGATAGTGGCAGTCTGAAGGGAGGCCCTGTGGATGACGTGAACATTGTCAATGACTTTTGGAGGATGAGATGAGGAGGAGTAACTTGGAGGCGCTGTGGATGATGCGAACATTGTAAATGACTTTTGGAGGATGAGATGAGGAGGAGTAACTGGAACGGAGGGCAAAGGGGAAGTCTGGGTACCAGGAATGCTCCGTTTCTAGATCTGAGCACAGTTTACACAGTTGTGTTCTCGGAAACCTCAAACTGCATGCTCATGAGTGATGCACTGTTCTGGATGTGCACTATGTCACGATAAAAAGTTTACTATTAAAAAAAATGTGTTATTCCTCCCTGACTAAAGGAAGCCTGGGAAGAACAAAAAATAAAAATGTTTAAAAAATTGTAATTCCACTTGGCAGGAACGTATCCTAAAAATAATAGACACAACAGGTACAAAAATATGAATACATAAATGTGTTCAATTTTGCATTCTTTAAATAGCTTAAAATTTGACTCGCCCTAAGTGACTATCAAAAGCAGATTGGGACTGGGCAGGGTGGCTCATGCCTACAATCCCAGCCCTTTGGGAGGCTGAGGCGGGCAGATCACTGGAGGTCAGGAGTTCGAGACCTGGCCAACATGGTAAAACCCCATCTCTACTAAAAATACAAAGATGAGCCATGGGTGGTGGTAGGTGCCTGTAGTCCCAGCTACTTGGGAGGCTGAAGCAGGAGAATCACCTGAGCCCAGGAGGTGGCGGTTGCAGTGGGCTGAGATTACACCACTTCACTGTAGCCTAGGCAACAGAGCAAAATTCTGTCTCAAAAAAAAAAAAAAAAAACAAAAAAAAGATTAGTCGAACACTTTTTGGTATATCTAGCCAATTTTTTAAAAGTATACTGCCTTTAGAGTGCAAGAGGGAGAAAAAAAATTTTTTAAGTATATTGCCTTTAATAGTGACAGTTGTGTATTTGCATAGAAATACATTCCACATATAATGTCTGAAAACAGCTTGCTACCGAGAGCGCACAACTCTCTCTTGTGGAAAAGACGTAAAAACAGACAAATGTATTTAAGCAATTTAAATATCCTAGAACCTTTTCCCCGAAATAATTATTATTATTTCTCATCTCGATACCGGGGTTACAGACTGTCTTCCTTTCGATTCATCTATATTTTCCAATTTCTCTCTAATATACAATGTATATGTATTAGTCATGTAAGAAAGTTTTTCAGCCTACAACATGATCCCGTCTGGATGGCGGAGAGATCTCATAAATATCGTTATTGAGTCATTCCCTGGCTGAGTACCGTGTCCCAGGCACACATCATTTTCTTTAGTCCCTTCCATGGCCCTATGAGGGACATACAATTCCCGTTTTAAAGAAGAACAAACTGAGGCTCAGAAGGAATGTAAGTTACTCAAGGTCACTGACCTTCAGGAGTTTGAGACCAGCCTGGCCAACATGGTCACTGACCTTGAGAGGGGCAGACCCACAAATTGAACTGTCTGCCCAGAAAACATATAGTTCAGGCTGTGCACAGTGGCTCCCACCTGTAACCCCAGCACTTTGGGAGGCTGAGGCGGGTGGATCACCTGAGGTCAGGAGTTCAAGACCAGCCTGGCCAACATGGTGACACCCCATCTCTACTAAAAATATAAAAATTAGCCGGGCATGATGGTGCATGCCTGTAATCCCAGCTATTTGGGAGGCTGAAGGAGGAGGATCACTTAAACCCAGGAGGTGGAAGTTGCAGTGAGCTGAGATCTGTACTCTAGCCTGGGCAACAGAAGGAGACTCCATCTCAAAAAAAGAAATAAGAAAACGTGTATTAAAAAAATCATTGGCCGGGCGCGGTGGCTCAAGCCTGTAATCCCAGCACTTTGGGAGGCCGAGGCGGGTGGATCACGAGGTCAAGAGATCGAGACCATCCTGGTCAACATGGTGAAACCCCGTCTCTACTAAAAATACAAAAAATTAGCTGGGCATGGTGGCACGTGCCTGTAATCCTAGCTACTCAGGAGGTTGAGGCAGGAGAATTGCCTGAGCCCAGGAGGCGGAGGTTGCGGTGAGCCGAGATCGCGCCATTGCACTCCAGCCTGGGTAACAAGAGCGAAACTCTGTCTCAAAAAATAAAAATAAAAATAAAAAAAATTCTGTTTTGTGTTTTGTTTTCTTGTTTTGTCTCCCTGTTTGATCACTTAACCCCAAAAATACACTGATCTGATGATAAATAATAATTAGAAATTACAGCTAAACATATGCACCTAAACCACTATTAAAGATGAGTTATGGCTGGACATGGTGGCTCACATCTGTGATCCCAGCACTTTGGAAGGCTGAGGTGGGCAGATCGCTTGAGGTAAGGAGTTTGAGACCAGCCTGGCCAACATAGTGAAACCCCATCTCTACTAAAAATACAAAAAAAATTTAGCCAGGTGTGGTGGAACACACCTGTAATCTCAGCTACTCAGGGGGCTGAGGTAGGAGAATCCTTGAACCTGGGAGGTGGAGGGTGCAGTGAGCCAAGATTGTGCTACTGTACTCCAGCCTGGGTAACACAGCAAGACTCCATTTCAAAAAAAAAAGACAAGTTACCTTGAAAGCATCCTGGTGAGTGAAAGAGGCCACTGCAGAGGCCACACACTGGATGATTCCATTTGCATGAAATACTCAGGTGGACAAATCCACAGAAACAGAAAGTACATCAGTGGATGCCTGAGGCCAGGGAGGGGAGGGGCTGGAGAGGGAGAACGGGGAGGCGCTGCTAATGGGCACTGGAGTTTCTTTTGGAGACAGATAAAAATGTTGTAAAATTAGATTGTTTTGATGGTTGCATAACCCTGTGATTATACTAAAACTATGGGGTTCGGTTTAAATGGGGTGAATCTCATGGTGTGTGAATTATATCTCAATAAAGACATTTAAAAAATAAATTACATGCATAAATCATAACAACAATGGCAGACATTAACTGAGCATTTACCGTGTCCTGGCATCTGTGTTCAACTCTACTTGGATAAGCCTGGGCTGATGCCACCCTCTCACCAGTTCTGTTACGTAGGTATGATTCTACGCTCATTCTAGAGATGAGAGCTCTGAGATGTGCCCAAGGTCCCACAGACAGGAAGAGGTACATCAATCATCCTAGTCCAAGTTTATCTTACGAAGAGTTTCCAGTTAACTGCATCCAAAGTGCATGCAAGGCTGTGTACAGTGGCTCACGCCTGTGACCCAGCACTTTGGGAGGCAGAGGTAGGTGGATCACTTGAGACCAGGAGTTTGAGACCAGCCTGACCAACATGGTAAAGCCCTGTCTCAACTAAAAATGCAAAAATTAGCTAGGCCTGGTGGTGTGCACCTGCAATCCCAGCTACTCGGGAGGCTGAGGCAGGAGAATCGCTTGAGCCCAGGAGGCAGAGGTTGCAATGGGCCGAGATTGCGCCACTGCACTCCAGCCTGGGTGATGGAGTAACACTCTGTCTCCAAAAAAAAAAAAAAAAAAAAAAAAAAAGTGCACGCAGACACATGCAAACTCACACACACATATGCCCTCTGTCCTGCCTGATTGAAAGCAAAGGATTAGGAAGACAACCTCCCATCTCTGGAACACTCATTTTGACACCCAAATCCCTGGAGCCAAAGGCTCAGCTCATAGTTCAGGCAAGACTCCTCTTCCTCTGGCACAGTAACTGGAAGAAAGGATGATTTCTGAAGCCTCAGGAACTGACTTTCAGAACACCCCAGGCCCTGGCAGGTGGAGCTGGTCTAACCCGACATGCCTGGTGAGCTGCTTCCTCCTAACCACCTCCTGACCGTCGGCCCCCAAAAGAGCCCCTCACGTAAGCACCTGATGCACGTCTGCCTGCATCACAGCACCAAAGCCCACGGAAGGACCTGTCTTTCCCTCGAGGACTCCTGGGCTGGAAGCGTTTCCAGTTTCCTGGCTCCTCACCTCTAAGCCCCTCTCCAGGGCCCCGAGGTCACAGTTGCCATGGGGATGATGGGCAGAGATGGGCTTTGGTTCCTGGCAGCTGGACCTCATTATTTCTGGTTTTAGATTTCAACCTGAGTGAAATTCACACCAGTTCATGGGGCTGGTGGGAGTTTCACTGGCCCGGTCTTCTGGGGGTGGAGGTGAACTGTCACTTTGTATCAAAAAAAACTTCAACATGAAAGAGCACACCTGCCTTTCCGAGTGGCCATAAGCCCTGGAAAGGTGGTGAGCCCAGACGGAGAGGTGCTGAAGTGGAAACCACTCGCCAGCTGGCCAAGCCTAAGTACAAAAAAGAATGTAAACGACTGCAGTAACTTTTGATATTGATTATATGATACAATGATAATATTTTAAATATAATGGGCTAAACAAAATATACTATTAAAATTCATCTCACCATTAATTTCTTTACTTTTCTTAATGTGTCCATGAGAAAATTTAGAATTACATTACATAATACAATGTAATTACATCACAGCTACTAGAAAATGTATCATGATTACACCTCACATTGTTTGTGTTAGACAGCGCTGGTATATACCCTTTAACCAGAACTTGATCCCTAGGAGGAAATCCTGAGAAATTAAGACAGGCATATAAAGATGAACAGACGAGAGTAATCATGGTTGCCAGTTTAGAACAATAAGAAACTGGGGGGCTGGGCACAGCGGCTCACATCTGTAATCTCAGCAATTTGGGAGGCCAAGGCAGGTGATCACATGAGGTCAGGAGTTCTAGACCAGCCTGGCCAACATGGTGAAACCCTGTCTCTACTAAAAATACAAAAATTAGCTGGGTGTGGTGGTGCACGCCTGTAATCCCAGCTACTCAGGAGGCTGAGGCAGGAAAATCACTTGAACCAGGGAGACAGAGATTGCAGTGAGGCAAGATCGCACCACTGTCCTCCAGCCTAAGCAACAAGAGCAAAAACTCCATCTCCAAAAAACAAAAGGAAGAAACTGGGAGAAATGGGCCAGGTTTGGTGGCTCATGGCTATGAACCCAGCACTCTGGGAAGCTGAGGTGGGAGGATCACTTGAGCCCAAGAATTCAAGACCAGCCTGAGCAACACAGGGAGATCCCATCTATACAAAAAAAAAAAAAAGTCAAAAAATTAGCTCGGCCTGGTGGTGCACACCTGTGGTCCCAGCTACCAGTGAGGCTGAGGTTGGAGGATCACTTAAGCCTGGGAAGTTGAGGTTGCCGTGAGCTAAGATTGCACTCTAGTCTGAGCAGCACAGCGAGAGGCTCTCAAAACAAAAAGAAATTGGGGGACATGCTGAGCCGCAGAACATGAGACAGATCCTGAAGTCGGAATACTACACAGCCTTTACAAATGTTTTTAAGATACTGTGGGACATCGGAAAATGTCATTGTTGCATGGAAAATCCAACAGACTAAGATCTCATTTACACGTGGAAGTTCGTAACAATGTACACACGTGCACAAGAAAAAACAGGAGAGTATACAACAAAATAATAGTTGTCAACTGTTTTCAAAAGGTAGAGTTAGAGAACATTTCTCTCCTTTCCTCCCTTTAGCCCTAAGTTTGGTTATCTGTCCTTTAACTTCTCTGCAATTAACGGAGATTACTTGTATAATTGTACTTGGGTTAAACATTTTTTAACCATGATGACTATAGTGATAAATAAAAGAAATAATAGATGCTGATGAGGCTGTAGAGAAACTGAAACTCTCATATATTACTAGCAGGGATATCAAATGGTACAACCACCATGGAAAACAGTTTGGTAGTTACCCAATTAATTAAACCTAGAATTACCATGTGATCCAGCAATTCAGCAATTCCACTCCACTCCGAAACAATTTTTTTTTTTTTTTTGAGACAGAGTGTCACTCTGTCGCCCAGGCTGCAGTGCAGTGGCACGATCTCAGCTCACTGCAATCTCCGCCTCCTGGGTTCAAGAGATTCTCCTGCCTCCAGATCCCGAAGAGCTGTGATTACAGGCACATGCCACCACTTTCGGCTAATTTTTGTATTTTTAGTAGAGATGGGGTTTCACCACGTTGGCCATTCTGGCCTCGAATTCCTGCCCTCAGCTGATCCACCTGCCTTGGCCTCCCAGAGTGCTGGGATTACAGGTGTGAGCCACCATGCCTGGCCAACAATTCCATCTATACCCAAGATAAAAGAAAATGTACGTACACACCAGAAACCTGTAACCAATGTTCAAAGCAGCACTCTTTATAAGTGCCAAGAGGTGGAAAAAATCCAAACGTCCATCAACGAATGAGTGAACAAAATGTGGCACATCCAGATGGTGGAATGTTACTCAGCAAAAAAAGAAATGAAGCATTGCTAAATGCCACGGCATGAATAAACCTCGAAATAATTACAGGAAGAAGCCAGACATACAGAGCCACATGTGTATATGTATATGATCCCATTTATATGAAGTGCCCAGGACAGGCAAATCCAGTGAGACAAAGTAGACTGATGGTTGCCAAGGGCTCGTGGGTGCTGGGGAAATGAGAAGTGACTGGCCATGGGTATTTCTGGGGGGTGATAAATTGTTCTAGAATTAGGTAGTGGTGGCCAAGCACAGTGGCTCACACCTGTAATAATCCCAGCACTTTGGGAGGCTGTGGCAGGTGGATCATTTGAAGTCAGGAGTTTGAGACCAGCTAGGCCAACAGGAGACTCCGTCTTTACTGAAAATACAAAAATTAAGCAAATGTGTTGGCATGCACTTGTAGTCCCAGCTACTGGGGAGGCTGAGGCAGGAGAATCGTTTGGACCCAGGAGGCACTGAACTCCAGCCTCAGTGACAGGACAAGACTCCATCTCAAAGCGAAACAGTAAAAAAGGAATTAGACAGTGGTGATGGTGATGTTTGTATAACTCTATGAATATACTAAAAGCCACTGAATTGTACACTTTTAAATGGTGAATGTTATGAGCTGTGAATTAGGTGTCAACATAAAAACTACTTAACCTTGGGCATGATGGGGCAATTGAAGCCATTTCCTTCCTCAGATGCTGTCAAGGTGGGGTTGAGGATCGCAGTGTCCCCAGGGCCAGAAAGACATTAAGTAAGAGAAGGGGCGTGTGCAGGCAGGAACTGGAGCCCCCACCCTGTCCAAGGGGCTGCCACCATTCCCTCTAGCCAGTTGCTGCCACGGACGGCCAGATCTTCCCCTTTCATTAAGAGGAGGCAGAAATCTGCTGGGTTAAAAAAAATACTGGCAGCCAGGCACAGTGGCTCACGCCTGTAATCCCAGCACTTTGGGAGGCCAAGGCAGGTGGATCATGAAGTCAGGAGTTTGAGACCAGCCTGGCCGACATGGGGAACCCCCGTCTCTACTGAAAATACAAAAATTATCTGGGTGTGGTGGTGGATGCCTCTAATCCCAGCTACTCGGAGGAAATCCCAGAATACAAGGGTGAGCTAGGCCGGACGGAAGGGTGAGCTCCCAACTGCACTAACGGGGTGGCTGCTGTGGGTCTCTGCTCAGCGTCCCATTCAGCTGTTGGCCTGAGCTCCCGAGGCTGCTTCCTCCTCCATGATATGGAGATGACAACAGCACCTCCTCCTCCCTTGTGAGGTTGTTCACGCCATGAAAAACCACCACAAGCTATTCACAATTGCCCAAAGGTGGCAACCACCCAACATCTACCAACTGGTGAGTACATAAACAAAACGGGTGCATCCAGGTGATGAGACGTTATAAAGCGGTACAAAGGGAGGCAGCCCTGTCACACTCCACGAAGGGCAAATGCAGAGGTACAAGGCCCACCTACTGCAAGATGCCATTTACATGAATTGCCCCAGACAGGCAGATCCACATAGGCAGAACAAAAATTAGTGGTCGCCAGAGGCTGGGGGAGCAGAAAATGGGGAGTGGTGGCTAATGGGTGTGAGGTTTTTTAGGGGGCAATGAAAATGCCCTAGAAATAGATGTGATGTGTTAATATCATTGTGAATGTACTTAATGCCACAGAATTGTACGCTTTATTTTAATTCTTTTTAATAGAGATGGGGTTTTACCATATTGATCAGGCTGGTCTTGAACTCCTAACCTCAAGTGATCTGCCCACCTTGACCTCCCAAAGTGCTGTGATTACAGGCTTGAGCCACTGCACCTGGCCTGAATTGTACACTTTAAAATGGTTACAATGTAACTTTTTTTGAGAGAGGGTCTCGCTCTGTCATCCAGGCTGAATGGAGTACAGTGGCATGATCACGACTCACAGCAGCCTCAAACTCCTGGACTCAAGTGATCCTCCTGCCTCAGCCTCCTGAGTAGCTGGGACTACAGGTGCACACCACAGTACCCAGCTAATTTACTTTTTATTTTCTTTTGTAGAGACAAGGTCTTGCTAAGTTGCCCAGGCTGATCTCGAGCTCTTGGCCTCAAGTGACCCACTTCAGCCTCCCAAAGAGCTGAGATTACAGGTGTGAGCCACAGCGCCCAACCTAAAATGGTAAATTTTATGTTACATGAATTTTGCCTCAATTTTTAAAAAGATCATGCACACCCTTAGCACAGGATCTGGTGGGAGACGCAGGAGTCGCTGGAGTGGCTGGGACTGTTATTGTCCCCTAAGTAATCCCGTGATACTACCATGGCTGCTCAGCTGGATCCAGGCTCAGCAGGGATGCATCAACTTAGCTGCTTCCTGTGGCCACCACCAAAACAATAACTAACCCTGGGCCTTGGGAGGGAGACAGGGAGGGGCAGCCTCCTCAGCTTTGCAGGGACCACTCCACGCGGGACTGCCCTCTCGTGCCTGGCACACGCAGGGCGCTTCACGTTGCTGGATGCCGGCTCCCCCCCTTCACCTGCCTTTTCCTTGGATGCCACATGCTGAACACGTACACGTCATAGACCACTCCTAGCTGCTGGGATGTTAAAATTAACCAAAGATGCATTTGCATGCACTTGGCCTTGAGAAGGAAGCTCTCAAACCCAATTCTGTCCTTCAGAGGAGTAGCAGCAGCTCGAAGGTTAATTGCTGGCATTTATGACGCACCTTAATACCATTTTCACGCCAACTTCCACCCACTTTGTAAGTGCGAAAGCCAAGGAATTCCTGGTAAGAGCTATCGCAGGCCCACGTCAGCAGCGCTCATTTCAACCTTGGAAACCAAGGGTCTTGTTAGGATCTCTGTGGGGTTTTTCCTCCCCTGAATGAATCCTCGGATTCTCAGGACTAAAGGGGAAGCTGGGACAGAGTGAACTGACTTTAGAATCTACTGTTCTCTCATTAGCAATAAGGCAACTGAGAAAGCTGTCAGAGTGGGTGCTCATGACTTTAAAACTCACAGTCTGTTTTGCTCATCTATGTTCCCTTCCTACAGCTATGCTCTGTTCTTTACCGTGTGCCTTACAGCGGTGATAATAACCACCACGTGTTTTAGCTGGGAGTGGTGGTGCACGTCTGTCACGCCAGCTACTCGGAAGGCTGAGGCAGGAGAATCACTTGAACCTGGGAGGTGGAGGTTGCAGTGAGCCCAGATCACGCCACTGCACTCCAGCCTGGGTGACAGAGAGAGACTCTGTCTCAATAAATAATAATAACCACCACCACATGTTAACATTTACCTAGAGGCTAGGACTCAGTCCTCCCTCTGAGGTACCTGAATTATCTTATTCAGGTACCTCCCTCTTAGGGTAGTAATCACACCCATTTTACAGATAAAGAAACTGAGTCTCAGAGAGGCTAAGTCACTGCCTGAAGGTCACACAGCTAGGAGCAGCAGAACAGGGATTTAGACCAAGGTCCATGACTTTAGATTCTGTTTGCATAGCCATTTGCTAGGCTGTATGCCAAAGCTGAGAAGTAAGGGAACCATAAATACATATCATTTATGTAACTAGAGGGAGAAAAATGTCTCCATTTTAATAAAAAGACTAAAGATGAAAAAGGGGGAAAAAGCAACAGTGAATCAGGAGAGATTTTGAGAGTGGACAAGTGGGCGTCTTTCAGAGCATCTAAGAAACAGGTTTTCACAGCCTTCCAGAACTATCTTCAGTTCCAGATTTATCCTGAGGCCAAATCAAGCAGAGACAGACTTAACTAAAGTACAAGGCTGGCCGGGCGTGGTGGCTCATGCCTGTAATCCCAGCACTTTGGGAGAGTAAGGCAGCTGGATCACTGGAGGCCAGGAGATCAAGACCAGCCTGGCCAACGTGGCAAAAACCTGTCTGTACTAAAAATACAAAAATTAGCTGGGCGTGGTGGTGCATGCCTGTAATCCCAGCTACCTGGGAGGCCGAGGTGGGAGAATCACTTGAACCTGGGAGGCGGAGGCTGCAGTGAGCCGAGACTGCGCCGCTGCATTCCAGCCTGGCGACAGAGAAAGACTTTGTCTCAAAAAGAAAAAAAAGTACACGGCTTACTTCAGTAGGATACTTAGATTAAGAATTCCAGGTGCTGCTACTCAGAGCAATTACAGACTCTGCCTTCCATTACAAACACTGGATAGAGCAACAAACAAATATAATCCCCAGCTAAATGGAAGGAAAGGGCAATACCCAAGTACCAGGGACGAGGAGGAGACCGGGAACCAGCAGGGTTAGTGACAGATGCTGCTGAGGTGGCCTAGGTGTGTTGGAGTGGTTTTGGGCTCCAACAGCTAAGGGTAGTGACTTCAACTCCACAGAAAAGGCCTTCGGTCTGCAGGAACTGGAACTGAGCTGCCTCTAAAAAGCTGAAACACAAAAGGCCGCTCCTGCACATCAGGTGGGCCAGAAAAAAAGTGTTCCCCACTGGTCCAGAGAATAATGAGAAAGCCATCTCTGCTGGGAGATGGCAGGGGAAGGGAGAAAGAGCAGGCTTCTGCAACGAATCCAAACTCCAAGCCTGAGCCACGCACTGGTGAAAAATCCAAGCCTCGGTGGTGCAGGAAACCCAAACCGAGGAGTTAATGTGAAAAATGTTTCCAGACTGGTAAAAACCCTGAGATATCTAGCACAAGAAATGCAAATGCACTGTGTAAGGTTCTTCATAAAACTCAGGGCACACAGGAGTCCTGTGGGGCAGTAGGGGGAAGGGCCAAGGGGAGTCGGGGAAAAAGCCCAAAGATGAGCTAATCATCAAAAACCAAACCATACAATCAAATAAACCACCATACGGGAGAATCTGAAAACACAATTAACAAAAGGAATAGCACCCCAAGAAGAGACTATATAGTAAGCTTTAAATTATTACAAACGATGGAAGAACAGTACCCTACGCAAAAGAGGTGAATTTGAAAACTATATAGCACTTATAAGCATTTTTTTACAAGTCGTTGGAATTTTTTGAAACTTAATAGGTTAAGGAAGCAAAGTTGTAATAGCTGAAGAGAGAATTAGTGAACCAGAAGACAGATCTAAGGAAATGACCCAGCATATGGCACAGAGAAATATAAAGAAAATATGAAAGAAAGATTAAGAGGCATTCAGGACAGAATGAGATGATCCAACATTTTTCTAATAGGAATTACTAATGAAGAAGATGAAGAGAAAGGGGATAATATTTTCATAATGGAAGACATGAACCTTCCTTAGAATCGAATAACATAAACCATTCCCAGGATAAATAAAAATAAATCCACATTTAGACATAGCATGTACAGAACACCAATCACACGAGTTTTAAAACAGGGAAAAGGGAAAATAGGTTTCTACAAAGAAGTATCAATTAGACTAACAGTTGATTACTCCACAGCAACAAGACCAAAAATGAAGTGCTGAAAAAAAAATCCAGCAACCTTAATGATGATCTAGCCAAATGATCATTCACGCATGCCTGCAAAAATAACAATATTTTCAGGCAAAGTTTACAACTCACAGAGCCTCACTGAAAAATCTACAGAAAGGTGTATTAAATAAGAAAACTATATCCATCAGGAAGAGAGGTTGCAAAAAGTAATAGTGTCTGCATAAAATAGTAATAATGAACAATATGGAGGCTCTTAAATACTATGGAGTGATACAAGCTAAAGTACATTAGGGCCCCCCATTATGAGCACAGGGCAGAGATGGTGATTAAGTTTAGGCACGTCTAAGATGACAGGCATATAAAAAATGAAATGAATTACTAAAAAGTCATTGAATGCCCTTTAAAAGGAGATATGCAGCCAACTCCTGAACTGTTCACCATTGAAATGATTAGTAACTGCCAATAAGTCTTAAGCACTGAGGATGGGTCAAGAGCTTTGCCCAAATTCTAACTTAACCCTCACAACAATTCCGTGACACAGGTTCTATTTTTGCTCTCATTTTACAGATGGGGAAACTGAGGCTCGGGGAGGCAAAATGCCTTGCCTAGACAAGTAAGAGGCACTACCATGATTTGAACCCATGCCTATCTGCTGGAAAAGGACAGCTGGTGAGAAGCCACCTATGTGCCACTGTAGGACTCTGGCCGAGGTCCTGGGGGAATGCAGGCAAGGGCAAGACAGGGAACCCCCTTAAAACTACCAGGTGAGTGAGGCCTGCAAAGTGCTGGGTATTTACTCAGGGCTCCCTAATCATTGGGATCCTGGCAAAGGTGCTCAGAAGGAACTCAGGGTACCCTTTTCCAATCTCAGCACCCAGGGCAAGCTGGCCTCTGCAACCTACCTTTGGCCTCTACAAACCCCCTTCAGGGACTGCTGTCTCTAGCCTGGCCACCTGCCCTCCCTCCTGGAGGCACCTGGGACCTAAGATCTCCTCTGACCTGCCAGGAAGCAGTGCCCAGAACGGAAGGCTTGCTCCTGACAGCGTGCCTGTCTGCAAAGGTCACACCACTGGGACGACAAAGGGCCTTTTTGTCCCAGTGCTCAGTGGCCACCACCACCAGCGGAAATCACCCGCTCGACCTTCTGGTTTTATAAATTAATAATTAAGCTGGAGCAGGCAACAGGAAGGCTGGCAGGACGAGGGGTGTCCAGGCCCTCGACCTGCACAGTCACTCCAGCATGGACAAAAGAACAAAGAGGCCCTGACTTTTCCTCCTGGAACCGTGGGGCCGTCTGAGCCAAACACACCTCATTCCCTGAGCTTGAGATAACACATCCTAAAGTGCTTTGCAAAGCGAAGAGCATCTTATCAACACCCAGGTTATTCTGTTTGTCTTACTGGGCCGTATGGCGTGTCTGAGCGTTGATTAAATTTCCACGATGCATTCTGGAGACCATTAACTGACAAAAAAATATCCTGCCAGGGTGGCGGTGGGGGAGGCAAAGAAGATGCAGCAGCGATCTAATTACCACTAATCCGTGGAGCGAGGACGTCTTGGAGAGGACTCAGTGGCTGGCACAGAGAAAACACAAATTCTTCCAAAACAGACCTGAGCCACCAAGTAAGACCTTAGGAAACAGAGGGGGAGCACCCTCCTGCCTCTTCCTCCCAGCCGGGGTCTCCACTCCCCTCCCACTGCGCACTACTGAGCTTGTTATCCCCAGGGGGAGCCCACCTAGATTCCAGAACTTTCCACATCACCCAGAACCAATCCTGCCTGCCTCGAGATCCAGTTCTCCCCTTGCCGTCTCAGTAAACAATGTGTGGAACGCTACTGATGAGGCAGTGGGGTGATAGCATGGCCGCCCCCGGATCATACAGATGCATGGACTCTCAGGGTCTCAGTCTAGAGTGTGTGGGGTTCCTGGCACGTGGGAGAGGCAGGTTCTCCCAGCACTTGCAAATCCCACTAGAAGGCCTGGTTTTGAGTCTAAGTCCCCTACCTGGCAGCCAAGTGCCCTTGGGCAGTCATATCCTGTGTCTGAACCTCAGTTTGCCCATCTGCAAACTGGCAGAAATAGTCCCACCTCCAAAGGGCTCTTCAGAAGATCAGATGATTGACAAGTGCTCAAGAAAGAGCAGCTGTCACCTCATTCACAGCTGGCTGCGTTTTTTAAGGAGTGGGACTGGTGGTTCAGAGAGGGGCACAGCCCGGATGAGGCATCTGAGCAAGCGGCGCAGGACAGCTCCAGGGCTGAGCTCAGTGCACACGGAACGCCGGCCTCCAGGGTCCCGCTCTGTGGCTGCTGCAGATGGTGAGGTGATGGGGCCCAGGTGAACAGAATGAGAAACACCAGCAGGGGCCAGAGCAGGCAAGGGCCTTTGGTTGATCCCCAGCCCTTTGGGAAGCTTCCACATGCTTGCGAAAGTGAACAAGGCACATTCTTTCTGCTCTAGGGAGCTCCAAGTTTCGAGGGGGTAGCAAGTGACAGAGCTGACAAGTATAACACAGTGTGATGCCCGTTATTGCGGGAGGGAAGGAAGGAGCTCCAAGAGCCCTCAGGATGGGTATTTAACTGTTAAAGGTGTTTAACTGTTAAAGGGCCTTCTCCTGCCAGTTTCCCCTGTGAGCCTCCAGAGGGGAGGGCAGGGGAGGCCTGGAAGCCCCCACCTGATCAAGACAGAAAGGGTTCCAGAGGCTGGGAGTCCCATGATCAGGACCACTGTGTGGATGACTCCAAACCAGGGCCCTGGACCCTGCCTCAGAGCTCAGCACCCCCTCCCCCGCCATTCACATTCATGAATGTGAATGAAAAGAACACATTCATTTTCCTCTGCTGAGGAGCCCGTGTCTGAGGAGGGAGCCCGAGGCGGGAGGATCACTTGAGCCTGGGAGTTAGAGGCTGCAGTGGGCTGTGATTGCACCACTATGCTCCAGCCTGGGCAACAGGGCAGGACCATCTCAAAAACAAATTAAATAAACAAAGTAAGTGAATCATTTTCTTACTGAGTTGTGATCTACATACAGTGGAAGGCCTTCACAGTTTGGACTCTGATAAGGGCGGAGGGCCCCTCCCCAGAGGCACTCAGACAATTCCCTATCCTATTTCATGGCGTTCATGGACACCCTGAAGATCCCAGGGGAAAAGCCACAGTCTAGCCCAGTGGAAGAGAGAAGGCGCAGGTGAGTTGGGCTGGGTGGCTGCTCAGGTTACCAGGCTTTGACGGACGACAGAACGGTGTGGAGCTGGCCAGTCTGCCCAGGCCCCATCAGAGTCTTCCTCCCCCTACGCTACAATTGTGGGGTGCTCCCCTACCCCACTCGAGCCCCTGAGCTTCTGGAGGGCAGGGACCACATCTGGTCCACCCTGATAGCAGAATATGGCAAATGGTGAATGAGCCAAGGCCACGGTCTGGGACCACTTAAAGACTTGAGAACCCAAGAAGTATTGCCCAGGGGTGAGAAGGCAGGGGGAAAACCAGCGCCACCCCCACCAGCTGCCCTTGGCATTGCCTGTCCTCCCCGCCATCTCTGGTTCCCTCTCCAAATGGGATCAGACCAGGAATGGAACCTGACTCTCTACTTCTTTTCTGTTTTTTTGGAGACAGTCTCGCTGTGTCACCCAGGCTGGAATGCAGCGGCACCAACTCGTGGTCTCAAGTGAACCTCCTGCCTCTGCCTCCCAAAGTGCTGGGATTACAAGGCTGGAGCCACTGCAGCAGCCTTTGACTCTGCTTCTCATTATGATGCCTGTGGCCCTGGGCAGTCGCATCCTCTCAAGCCTCGATGTCTGCATCTGTAAGACGGGAAACCAACGGTGTTCCTGGGAGGGTTCCATCAGCTATTGCGGACCCACTGCCTGGCTCAGCTGAGCATCTGGTAGATGCCACGTGCCCGAGAAACATTCACTGCTGCCATCATCAGGTCTGAACTCTAGGTCTGGAGATTTTTGTTTTTTTCCTTTTCCTTCTGGCAGCTTCTTGGCATCGACATAGACATGCCTGCAAAGCTGTTTTGGAGCCTGAAGGAAAAAACAGACCCTCCACCTTTCCCAGAATCCTCCTATTGTTTCCTTTCCAACTCCAGAAGCAGACACGGATGGCAGGAGGTCAGGAAGTGGGGCCACCTCCAGGTCACCTCAAGGTGGCGAAGGGGAACTGACTCACGGGAATGATTCCCAAGGAGCCTTTCTCTCGGTCAGGGCCCATTTTGCACCCCGGTCCACACACCAGGCACCACTCGGCTCCTGCCACCGAGGGTGCGTGGGGAAGGCGGTGAGCTCAAACACACCCCCGAGACGCCTTCCAACAGGCTTTTCATATGAATCTTAATAACTTAGGTGTGAGCTTTCTTGGCTCAGCAAAGATGCCTGGGAATACTCAGTTCTGGTTGAAATCAATCAATAAGACTCTAACAGGCAGCGAGAAGGAAGGTGGGCACGCAGACCTGACGATGCCCTGTGTGGGCGAGCTGCTGCTCAGGCATATTTTTGGTGAAGCTGGCTCGGTGCTGATGCCAAGAGGGTTCATCATGTAGGGAGGGAACCAGAGATGCTGGGAGGGCTGGCAGCCAAGGACAGCTGGTGAGGGTAGCACTGGGTTTTCCACCAGCTGCCTGTTCTGAACAACACACCTTGGGTTTTAAAGTCCCCAGGGACTGCGCCCCTTTAACATGAGCCTCTTGTGTTTTCACCGTGTACCACCAACTGCATGCAAAGGTGAACAAGGCATGTTCTTTCTGCTCTAGGGAGCTCCGAGTTTCGAGGGGGTAGCAAGTGACAGAGCTGACAAGTATAACACAGTGTGATGCCCGTTATTGCGGGAGGGAAGGAAGGAGCTCCAAGAGCCCTGAGGATGGGTGTCTAACTGTTAAAGGCTGGATGGAGAGATGGCTTTCTGGATGGGAGCAGCAGCTAAGCCAACCCCTGAACAATAACGAGCATTTGCTTCATAGAGAGAGAGAGTTAGGGCTGTGCGCAGTGGCTTATGCCTGTAATCCCAGCACTTTGGGAGGCAGAGGCAGGCGGATCACTTTAAGGTCAGGAGTTCGAGACCAGCCTAGCCAACATAGTGAAACCCTGTATCTACTAAAAATACAAAAATTAGCCAGGCATGGTGGTGGGTGCCTGTAATCCCAGTTACTCGGGAGGATAAGGCAGGAGAGTCACTTGACCTAGAAGGCAGAGGTTTCAATGAGCTGAGATCACGCCATGGCACTCCAGCCTGCGTGACAGGGCGAGGCTGCATCTCAAAAAAAAAAAAAAAAAAAAAAACAAGAGGGGCAAGAGGAAAGGTGGTTTGAGATCCTACCCTGGGTGGAGAAAGGTTCCCATATGCAACCACCTAATTGTGCACATCAAACGAAAACAGTGCTCCAGACAGAGGAACAGCTTGTGCAAAGGCCTGAAGGTGAGAAAATATATGGGCACTTCTTTTTCTACTCCTTGTTGGTTCCTAGAAATTCAAGTGGCAGCGACACACAGTGAAAGCATGCTGGCAGTAAGAAAGCGGCTCTGGGGCCGGGCATGGTGGCTCATTCCTGTAATTCCAGCAGTTTCAGGAGGCTGAAGTGGGAGGACTGCTTGAGGCCAGGAACTTGAGGCTAGCCTGGTCAATGTGGCAAGAACCCTGTCTCTGCAAAAAAATTGAAGATGAGCCGGTGTGGTGGCACACAGCTGTAGTTGTAGCTACTGGGAAGGCTGAAGCGGGAAGATCGCTGGAGCCCAGGAGTTCGAGGTTGTGGTGAGCTTAATCATGCCCCCCTGCACTCCAACCCCGGGTGACAGAGCAAGACCCTGTCTCAAAAAATAAAAATTTAAAAATTCAGTAGAAAAATGAAAGTAGACTGGGGAATCCTATGATCTCCAATTCCTCCATTTAGCAGCTGTGGGGCAGCAGGCAAGCTGGCTTACCTCTCTGAGCCTCAGTTTCCTCATCTGTAAAACGGCCCTAACACTGCCTTCCTGGAGGATTATTACTCTAGAGTGTCACGTGAAGAGCACCAGCATGGAGCCTGACGCACGGCAGGTGCTTGGGGAATTATGTTCATTATCACTATCCTCAGCCTGATCTTCTGGTCCTTTCTGGATGGTGTTCTCAGAAAGGGACCAAGCTGACTCCTCCCCAGGAAGCCAGGGGTCATCTTGGTCCTCAGGGAGGCCGGGAGAGTCAGCAGCCGTGCGGGCTCAGCCTGTCCTCTGGCCACCTTACCCTGAGGCTCTTCTCCCTTTTTCTCAGGGAAGATTCCCAAGGGAACAGCTTTGGAGGAAGGACCCTGCCTGACCCACTGGGTCTCTGGGAGCTGAGACCCATGCCAAGCCAAATAGCCTTGCATACATACCTACACAACTTACTGCATCCACACAACGACGTCAGGATCCAGGTGAGGGTACTGAGGCTCAGAGAGATAAAATGACTCGCCCAGGGTCATGTAACTGGGAGGGGTGGGACCAAGACTTAACTCTCAGTATGGCTCGGAGTGACCACGACATACAAAACTGTTTCAAGCATGGTCAGTAACAAACATGTACACGTGTTTAGTCTAACTACTTCCCGTGTATTAACTCACTTAATCCTTCCCAACAACTTCAAGGAAGGTACTATGACCATGCCCATTTTATAGTAGATGAAACTGAGGCTCAGAGAGCATAAGTGACATGCCCAAGGTACCTGACAAGACCCCTGAAACCAGGCTCCTGCCACGGCCTAAGCCCTGGTGACAGCTGTGTCCTCATGTCCTGTATTCTCATTTACTGTTGCCAGCTCGTCCCTGCCACAGGGCCTCCACATTTGCTGTCCCCTCAGCCTGAGATGTCCTTTCCACTGATTTACAGACCCCTGGCTCCTCCTTACTTGGATTTCTGTTCCATTATCACCTCCTCAGGGAGGTCCTCCAGATCCACCCTAAAGCTCCATTCTCATGCCACCCCGCTGTGCCTCATTCACAGTTTAACACCTATGGGGTGTTTATTTTTTAACTGTGTGTCCCCCTCCAGGAACAGCAGCCATCTCTAAATCCCCAGCCCCTGGTCTATAAATATTTGCTAAGTGGGTAAAAGTGACCAGATTATGCAGTCCCTTTCAGAGGACTGAGGGCAACTTTCCACCTACCTAAAGTTCCACCTACCTAGTCTGGTCTAACCTCAGAACCTCCTCTCCCACCCTCTCCATCTCCCTTTGGGTTATGAAATCTGAGCTCGGGGCAACACGAAGGGAAGCCGCTGCAGCTACATCTAAGAAGGTTACAGAGCAGGAACACACCATCCGTCATCCCAGTGGGAGGCTGGACCCAGGAAACTGACAAGACTCCCAGCATGCTCTGCAGCCCCTCCTCCCCATCAAACCCACGCACAGGCAGAATTCCCGAGTGCCCTGTGGGCTGCCGGAGAGCCCACCCTTCCAGGGGGGATCCCCACCACAGAGAACACCCATCAACACCCATCCAGATCCAAAGCAGTGGGAGGCTGGAAGAGGGCACGTGAGAAATAATAAAACCAGGAGAGACCTAGGCAAGTAAGAACTAGAGGAATCCCTCCTTTCTCTCTCATAAATCTTCAGATTGAAGCGCATAAAACTTTTTATAAGTGAAATATTCAACATAGTTCAAAATGAACTTATAAAGAAGTTTACAGAGAAAAAGCTGTCTCTTCATCCCTTCCACTGCCCCTCAATCCCATAACCCGCACCAAGTATCCATTTGTACTTTCTGGTGGATTCTTCCAGTCTGCAAATATAGCAATTACCAATGTATACTCTAAATTTCGCCCGTTTACATTTTCTATTTCTTTTTACTTTGCAGCTCCAGCTCAAAGGATCCTTTTTAAAAGAAAAATAAAAAGAAAAAAGGGTACCATATTAGATATGCCACCCGCCACACCTTTTACTTCCCTAGTTGGATATAATTCTACATTTCTACACAGGAGAGAGATACAGATATAGATGTATAAGTGTGGGCATACACACGCAAGTTATTAATGGTTTTCTGCAATTCTCCTCCCATTCTCCAGGAAAGGGGTGTTTAGATTGGAGGTCAAGAGGGGTTGCTTTTCAGCTGACGCACAAACGGCAGGGCCACCCTCTCTTGGTGGTCAATATTAGACGCTGGTTCTCTGCACTTTAAGGAGGTGCCAAGAGCTAGCTCTTTCCCAAAATATCTGCAGCTCCCATTTCCTGAGCGTCCACCCGGTACTAGGAGAACTCTTTAACACAGAGAAGGAAAGCTGAGAATCAGAGAGGTAAAGTGACTAGCCCAAGGTCACACAGCCAGGAAGTGGAGCTGGCAGGATTCACTGCCAGTCTGTCCCTCGCTAAAGCCGGTTTGCCCACACACCTGACCCCCTCCCACGGTCTCCAGTCCACACCCTGGTCCACAGCCGGTGGCAGAACCCGCCACTCCGAAGTCAGGGCCCAAGGCCAAGTCCCCAGCCCGGCTGAACTCGGGGGGGACAAGCGCTTTCTCCGCCATTTCCCTGCGGGCAACTCGGCCCGGCCTCCCAGGGCGCCCCGCCCGCGCCGACGCGGGGCGCGCAACCTTTGCAGGTCCGGGGAGACCAGCGAACGCAGGGGAGGACGCCGGGCTCCGGGCAAAGTGCTCTGCGGCAGCTGCCTCGCTTAAGCCCTCCAGCCACCCGTGGGGGTGAGGCCATCTGAACCCATTTTACAGATGCCAGGACGAAGGCAGGCGCGGAGAACAGACTCTCCCGCCTAAGGTTACCCGGCTGGGGAGCGTCGGAGCCCGGCTTCCACTCGGGTCCGCCGACTTCAAAACTTTCCGCCCCTACGTTCGCGAATGCAAAAGATTCTCAGGTGCGGCGCGCGAGCCCCAGCCGGGCTGCGGGAGGCGCTCGCCCGCCCGGCCGGAGGCACCTGCCCTGCGTTTGGGAAGCCCGGGCCCTGCTCCCTCCCCGGTCCGCAGTCCCCCAGACACGGAGTTCCCGGGCCAGTCGGAGGCTGAGCGGCTGCGGCACTGAGCTTCGCAGCGGAGCTCCTCGTCTCAGCCGGCGAAGTGGCCGGCGGGGACCCATTTGAAAGAGGAGGAGACTGAGGCGCAGAGAGGGCCCGCCACTGGCCCAAGGTCACACAGCGCGGCGGCGGGCCGGGGCCCCCAGCAGTGGCCGTTCGGAGGTCCCGTCCCGGTCCCCGCGCCGCCCCCGCGGGTACTCACAGCCGGTCTTGCCCTCGAGCTCCCGCACCTCCTCGGACGCGGAGTGGGCAGCGCCCATGGTGCCCGCGGCGGGGGCCCGGGGCGCGCGTCCCTCGCAGGCCCCGCGCCGGCCTCGGCTGCGCAGCGGCCGGACTGGCCTCGGGGCTGGCCTCGGGTCCGGCCTCGGGTCGGGACGCCGGGGAAGGCTCGGAGCCGCGGGTTCCGCGTGCGGCCGAAGCGCGGCCTTATATATAACGGCTAAGGGCGGCGCGCCGCGGTCCTAGCGCACGCCGGTTTCGCGCACTGCGCGGCTAGGGGAGCGCCCCGCCCCGGCCCGGAAACCGCCGGGAGGGGGACCTCGGAGCCCACCGCCTTGGGTTCTCAGTCAGTGCAGCAGCGGCCACGTGCCTCGCCCATTCTGCATCCCTGCTGGATCTGGAAGCAGGTGTGAGCAAAGTTGGGGGCGTGGGTAGGAGGGGCGGGACCCCTGGGGGTGCCATGCCCACCCCCAACCCATCCCTCCTCACATCCTCCAGACCTTAGGAGGAAAACTCCACTGAGACAGTCTAGGAGGTCAGAGAGCAGGAATTAGCTCTATGGAGAACAGCAGTAATAATAATCCTATTTGAAGGTGCACCATGCGCTTTGGTTTATTCCAGGGAAGCCCCAGCACCCTTCTGAGGTGAACACATCCACGTGGCGGCCCGTGTGGGCCCTGCACAGCCCGGTGGCTGAAGGGCACCTCAAACTGCAGGAGCAGGCTGGGCGCGGTGGGTGACTCACGCCTGTAATCCCAGGACTTTGGGAGGCCAAGCCAGTAGGATCACTTGAGCTCAGGAGTTCAAGACCAGCCTGGCCAACATGGTGAAACCCAGTCTCTACTAAAAACTCAAAAATTAATCCAGCGCGGTGCCACATGCCTGTAATCCCAGCTACTCCCGAGGCTGAGGCAAAAGAATCGCTTGCACCTGGGAGGTGGAGGTTGCGGTGAGCTGCGATCTCGCCACTGCACTCCAGCCTGGGCAACAGAGCAAGACTGTCTCTCACCACCACCAAAAACAACAACAGCAACAACAACTGCAGAAGCGGGCCCAGGAGGCTGCATTTGGGGCAAACTGCGGGAGAGAAGGCGATGCCAGTGGTCCCCATGCCCGCTAGGGAAGTCCTGGGTTAAGAAGGCTTAAGCGGTTGGCTCTCCATCCAGGTCGGGTGACCGGGGCCAATACTGTTGCCTGTCTAACATGATTCCTCCTCCTTAAAATAAGGATAAGTTAATAAGAGGTCCACCAAAGGGCCTGGCATGGACACAGCACAAGGTCACAGAGGCTGGTGGGCACTATGGAATCTTGTCCCCTGGAGAGGCACACAGCCAGGGCAGAACGTCAGGGTCAAGGCTCTGCTGTTCTGAAGGCTCTACAGTGCTTAGTGACACCACCGTCAATGACCGTCAGGTATCAGGTCTGTTCTGAACACTAGGCTCAATGATAAATGTTGGGGGGGAAGGGAGACAGCATAGTGGCAGGAGTTTTTCAGTGCCCATGGAGGGGACTTGCGTGGACCCACCTTCATCAGTTTCATAGGCTGCTGAGAAGGGAGCTGCTGAGAACGGCTGTTCATCCCTGCAGACTGCAGGCTCAAGCCAAGGGTTCCAGCCCTTTCCAGGGGTAGGGGGTGACTTTCAGAGCCACGAGGTAGAGGGTGGGGGTTGGTCCTAAAACCTCCTAGAGCAGCAGAATCAGTCCCTTCCTGGCTGCAAATCCAGCTCTGGCCAGGTGCAGTGGCTCGTGTCTGTAATCTCACCACTTTGGGAGGCTGAGGCAGGAGGATCGAGCCCAGGAGTTTGAGACCAGCCTGGGCAACATAGCAAGACCCCATCTTTACCAAAACTTAAAACTTTAAAAAAATAAGCTGGTCACAATAATGTGCACCTGAAGTCCCAGCTACTTGGGAGGCTGAGGCAGGAGGATCGCTTGAGCCCAGGAGTTAGAGGCTGCAGTGAGCTATCATTGCACCATTGCACTCCAACCCAGGCAACAGAGAAAGACCCCATCTCTAAAACAAAAAGAAAATCCAGCTTCCTCTTACACTGCCTGTCTGCACTCATAGAGCTAAGGCAGCACCTGCAATCTGCACTTTAAAGCACTCTCCAGAGAGCAGTGCAAGACCCGATCAAGGTGGACTGGTCTGAGCCGGCTGGACAGCTGACCTAGGGACTCCATTTTGGGTTAGAAGGATTCTGGAAACATAGGAAGGCCTCTGCGATCAGGAAAAGGATCCTCAATACCCCTGGGAGTTCTGAGCCGCTGAGCCAACCAATTACATACAGCTGCTAGGAGCAATTTTATTCCAACTTAAAATGTCTGTTCCTGGAATTTTGTTATATTAAACTAGTCAAGAATTAAATGATGGAGCTGTCTGCTGGGGGGATAGGAAGTGGCATTCTCTGGACATCAGCCTTTCCTGCTTGGCACAGTTGCTCCCAGAGTTGGAGATAGTAGGGGTGGGGACAAAAACCCAGGGGCAAGGAGTGGGGCACATGGCTTCACTCTGCCTCTTGGGTAATCTCAAGGAAGCCAGTGGTATCTGTCCTACTGGGTCACCTGTCTACCCTGACTGACCCAGTGGCCACTCTTAGCTCTTAGACAAGCTCTTGCACAATAGCATTGGGAGGGTTAAATGCAGATTCATATATGTAAGGTGATTCATATATGTAAGGTGATTATGAAGGTTAAATGCAGATTCATATATGTAACGTTGTGAGGGTTAAATGCAGATTCATATACGGAAGGTGCTTAAAACTGTTCCTGTTGCCTGAAACTCCCTTCCACTCCCTCTTCCGACCTCAGTGGAAACTCACATCCTCAGGGAGGCCTTCTCAGAGTCCTCATCCCTTCTCCTGTGTCCACAGCCAAACAAGCCACCGTTGCCAGCCAGCAGGGAGCTGGGAGGGAGGAAGTCTTGGGTAGGATGACAGAGAAGGATTTATTCCTAATCGCAGGGCTTGGAGAAGTAATCAGGAGATCCCTGGAGCAGCAGGTAGGAGGAAAAAACCAAGGCACAATTTATGCATTTGTTCAATCATTTATTCATTGCACGTTTATTAAGCACCTACTATGTTCGGGGCTTTGGCTGGGTCCTGGAGCCACAGCCAGGAATAAGATGCCACCTTCGCTCCTGAGGAACTCCTGGTGGGGGGAGGAGACAGACACATGGGCAGTGACAAGGCAGATGGATAAACAAGGGCTGACGTGATGGAGCCCACAGAGATACGGAATGTTCAATCCGGAATGAGGCCCTGAGAGGCTGTGTTGTCTCTAGAGCTGAGCTTCAGGAAGTCCAGGACTGTCCCCAGTTGTGCTCCTAAAGGGACATGGCAAAGCCAAATTCTGGGTGGGCAGATGTCTCCATGTGGGCCCCTGCGGTGGCACCTACCATCTGCCTGGGCTTTGCCCTCGCCTGCCAATGCTGCACACACCAGCAGGGCGCCCTCCACACAAAGCCAGTCACTGCCTGTTCTAGGACGTCGTGGCTTTCATTCAAACCTACCAATGGCTCTGCAGGCGTCAATGGAGCAAGAAGCAAGAATGAGGTCTGCAGCTTTGTATGGATTTGTTGTCTAGAGCCCCGGAAGAGGGGCACCCTGTAGGGGGTGAGCTTTATCCCCCCCATATCACAGCATGGCTTTTGGAGGACTGAGAAACACTGTAGTCACCAGGCAACTGCATCTTTTCTCCCAGAGGACCTCCTCCGGGAGAAGCTGATTAAAAATAGTGGCCACAATTCATACACCTGGTCCCTGTGAAGCCACAAAAGGCAGCTGAGCCCAGAGATGGCCAGGACGGTCTTCAGTTGGCCTTCCCACCTTTCTGTCACAGAGAGCTATGGAACCATACTTGGGCAAGTTAACCTCTCTCATCCTCAGTTTCCCCAACTGTAAAGTGGCAATAACATTGTGAGGGTTAAATGCAGATTCATACATGTAAGGTGATTCATATATGTAAGGTGATTATGAAGGTTAAATGCAGATTCATATATGTAACGTTGTGAGGGTTAAATGCAGATTCATATACGGAAGGTGCTTAAAAACTGCCTGACATAGTAAGTGCTAGCCAGTGGTGAGCTGGTCAACAAGTTCTCTGAAAAGGGCAGGAGGGGAGGAAGTCCTAATCTGTAGCAGTTGCCAACCTCTTGTGTAGATATTCCTACCATAGTCAATTTCAAGTTACTGACAATTTAATAATAGGCTTGCAGAATCCCTGAATTTTGTTTTTATAGATACGGAGTCTCACTATGTTGCTCAGGCTAGTATCAAACTCCTGGGCTCAGAGGAGCCTCCTGCCTCAGCTTTCCAAGTAGCTACAAATACAGGTGTTCGCCATCATGCCCAGCTTCAAAATCCCTAAATATTGAACCATTTACTCTCGAAAGCACTCAAGTCTAGGAAACTACTACCCAGTTGACTGTGATATGTGCATTTGTGCATGCGTTCTGCATTCACTGTTGTGTGCCAGGAGTTTGGACACTACAGTGAAAGAGAGAGTCCCTGACCTCAGGAATCTCAAAGTATGCAAGGAAAGAGATGTGAACAGACCATCATGGTATGCTAGCTGGTACCAATGACTGCAGGGGCCTGGAGGAGAGGCACCCAGCACATCCCCATTTTATTGGTAGGAAAACCAAGGTGTTCCCAAAGGATTGTAAACCAGAATCAGAAAGTAGACTTGAAGATGTCTGAAGAGCAGTTTCTGTAATTCACCTGCCCCTTCTAATGGTTTAGTTTGGGGCAACTCCCAAGGCATGGTAATGTTCTAGGAGTAACAAGACATTTTTCTTAACATTTGGGCCACTGACCAAGAGATTTGTGGGGACTTCAAGTACCATTGAAACCACATTTGCAAAAATTGTAACAAAGTTATGACTCTGGGAGACATCTGATCTAACCAACCGTCATCCTGCCTCTAACCTCCAAAATGCCCTTGGTCATTCCTGGACTTGAGCCAAGCTAACTTTGGGAGAAATTTAATTTATAGTTTATTTTATTTATTTATTATTTATTATTTTTTGAGATGGAGTTTCACTCTTGTTGCCCAGGCTGGAGTGCAATGGCATGATCTCTGCTCACCGAAACCTCCACCTCCCAGGTTTAAGTAATTCTCCTGCCTCAGCCTTCCAAGTAGCTGGGATTACAGGCATGAGCCAGCACACCTGGCTAATTTTGCATTTTTAATAGAGACTAGGTTTCTCCATGTTGGTCAGGCTGGTCTTGGACTCCCAACCTCAGGTGATCCGCCCGCCTCGGCCTCCCAAAGTGCTGGGATTACAGGTGTGAGCCACCATGCCCAGCTAATTTATAGTTTTAATGATAATAGCCCTTCCCCAAAATAAAACTGCCTTCACAAAACTAATGAAAGGCTACGAAGTGGTCGGGCACACAGGCTCATGCTTGTAATCCCACCACTTTGAGAAGCTGAGGTGGAAAACTGCTTGAGCCCAGGAATTCAAGACTAGTCTGGACAACATAGTGAGACCCTGCCTCTACCAAAAAAAAAAAAAAAAAAAACAAACAAAAAAAGAAAAAAAAAAAACCAAATTAGCAGCGCATGATAGCATGTGCCATTGGTCCCAGCTACTCTGGAAGCTGAAGTGAGAGAATCACTTGAGCCCAGGAGTTTTAAGCTGCAGTGAGCCATGATCACACCACTGCATTCCTATCTTGGGGACAGAACCTGTCTCTTAAAAAAATGAAAGCAAAGAAAGTCCAATAGGTTAGGAGGATGAGGGGGTCCTAAATTCTGCTAAGATGCAGGCATAGTTAAATGACAACCAGTCATTATTCCAGAGGTCATAAGGTTTGCAAATGCCCCCAATTCACTATTGCGGAACCTAAGATTGGCCTTTTGAGATGTCTTTTCCTGCATTTCTGATGACCAGATGGTCCCACCCAGACCCTCAACTCTTGGCTCAGCTGGTCCTGTGGCCCCACCCAGAAGTGGACTCAGAACACAAGGGCCATTTTCCACACCCCTATGATTGCATCCCCAACCAATCAGCAGACCCCATTTGCCTAGCCCCCTGCCCGCCAAGCTATCCCTTAGAAACCCTAGCCTCCAACTTTTCGGAAAGATTGATTGGATTTGCACAGGGGTGGCCAGCCTTGTGTTAACTAAGCTCTTTATTGCAATGCTGTGGGCTGAGTGAATGGGTTTTGTCTGCGCAGTGGGCAGGAAGAACCCATCAGGTGGTTACATCATCTGGCTTGGCCTCTTAGTGAAGACCGCACCTAAACCACATCAAACGAGCAATGGGTAGTGATGCTCTCATGAAACAGGTCCAGGGAGGGAGACCGCGCAGGTGGCCTGCATCAGTGATTTAGCACAGGTTTTCTCATAAGATCATTCAGGCTCCCTAGGCTGGTTTCATGTCATGGTATCTTGGTTTTCGTGTCAATGGGAGCAGAGATTCATCATCTCCAATTCGAACTTTGAAATTAAAGTTATCTTTTTCTTTGGAACAATCTTTTTTCCCAGAGGCACCTGATCTTCCCCCATTGCCATGGGCATGCTGTGGGAGACAGATTCCGATCTGGCTGGGTACCGTTGGGTTGGTTCCATTGCAACTCCAAACCTCAATGTCCTCATCTGTATAATGAGCCCACAATCCCATTGAAATGGCTGTTGTAGAGCACACCCTTCCCACTGTCTGATCCTTTTCTGGGGGGTAGTTGGATATCAAGGACTTTATAGCCAGCCTGACTCTCCTGTCTCTTCTATCCTCCCATCCCTCCCCACCCTGTGACTCCCAGATGCTACAAATTAGTGAAACTCAGACTTGAACCTCTGTCTAGCTCCCAGTTCTTACTGAATCAGGCTTGGTCTTGGGAGAATGGTCGCAGCAGGGGGTATTTAGAATAGTTCCTTCTCTTCATTCTCTGAGAACTTTGAACTTAACCTTGAGTTGGAAAATCACCCCTTGCTCCTTCCTGGGTGGCACAATCACCGCTGTCACCAGCATCGTTGCCTTAGCCCAGGGCTGGAGCCGAGTGCCCAGACCTCAGAGGGATGCAGCCCCATAGGAGGGCGGGCTGGCTGCCTAGAAGCAGGAGAAGGAGACTGGGGCTCCTGGGGAGGGCAGCTTGAGCTTGTTTTTCTATTATTTATATAATTATAAATAGTGACCAATTACTGGAACTTGCAGGGGGGCAGACGGAATGCTGTCCCTGGATGGGCTTCAAACTCTGCATTGTTGTCCAAGAAACAAAGTTACCAACCAGAAAGAAGTGGCAAGGGCCCCAAATCTATTTTCACTTCACCAACACTTTATATCGAGTGGTGGGGGAGGCTGGGCAGTGGGGTGGGAGCTGTCAAAAGAGACAGAATAGTCGGTATTTGGAAGGCTCTTCGAGGACCCCCTCAGGTAGAAACGCAACAGCCCCAGGTAGAGCTACTATTCTGTATTCATCGTTTGTGATACGGGGAGAGGCTACACCGTTAGACAGGGCTGTGTGGCAGGCAGAACAGTGGCCTCCAAAGACGTCCACCTCCTAATCCCTGGGACTTGTGAATATGTTTGGTTTCATGGCAAGAGGGCATTAAAGGAGCAGATGGAATAAAGGTTGCTAATCAGGTGACCCTGAGATGGGATGGAGGCGATTACCCTGGATTATCTGAGTGGGTTCAATATAATCACAAGAATCCTTATATATGAAAGAGGAAGGCAGGCCAGGCTTGGTCACTCATGCCTGTAATCCCAACATTTTGGGAGGCTGAGGCAGGCAGATAGCCTTAGTCCAGGAGTTCGAAACCAGTCTGGGCAACATGGTGAAACCCATATGTACAAACAATTCAAAACAATAAGCCAGGCATTGGTAGTGTGTGCCTGTAGTCCCGGCTACTCAGGAGGCTGAGGTGGGAGGATCACCTACATCCAGGAGGCAGAGGTTGCAGTGAGGCATAATGATACCAGTACACTCCAGCCTGGGTGACAGAGTGAGACCCTGCCTCAAAAACATCAAACCCAAACTAAACCAAATAAAGAGGAAGGCAGGAGGGTCAGAGTCAAGAGTGACGTGATATGAGAAAGACTCAATCGGCCATTGCTGTCTGAAGATGGAGGAAGGGCACCCCAGAAAACAGGCAGCCTCTAAACGCGGAAAATGCAAGAAAATGCATTGTCCTCTAGAGCCTCTGGAAGGAACACAGCCCCACTGACACCTTGATCTTAGCCCAGCATGACCCATTTTAGACTTCTGACCTCCAGAACCATCATCAACTTTTTCTGACCTCCAGATTATCAACTTTTGCTGTTATAAGCCACTGAGTTGATATAATAATTTGTTGCAGCAGCAACGGGAAATGAATACACACACGCTGGGTTTGCACTTGGAAAAATATAGTGCCAAGGAAATAGCGTTGACCAGACTGTCGTCCTACATGGATTTTTTTTTTCTTGAGACAGGGTCTCGCTCTGTTGCCCTGGCTGGAGTGCAGTGGCATGATCCCGGCTCCATGCAGCCTCAAACTTCTGGGCTCAAGCAATCCTCCTGCCTCAGCCTCCTGAGTAGCTGGAACTACAGGCACACACCACCAGGCCTGGCTAATTTTTAAATCTTTTGTAGAGACAGGGTCTCGCTATGTTGCCTAAGCTGGTTTTGAACTCTTGGCCTCAAGCAGTCTGCCTCAGCCTCCCAAAGTGCTGGGATTATAGGCATGATCCCAGCCCTGGAGGGATGATTTTTTTTTTAAAGTTCTGTGTGCAAAAAATCATTTTGGTTCTTATTTAAATTCAGATTCTGGAGTCCAGGGGTTCTATCTCAGGAGACGCAGGAATGCATTTTACTTTTTCTGTTTGTATTGATATATCATAGTTTTATTTTGGGGGCATGTGACATTTTGATACATGCATACAATGTGTCGTGATCAATCAAGTTCATTGGGATATGTGTCACCTCAAACATTTATTTTTTCTTTGTACTGGGAAGATCATAATTTTTCTCTTTTAGATATTTTGAAATATAAATTACTGTTAACTATAATTCCCTACTTACTATCAAATTCCCTACTTACTATCAAATACTAGCTAGAACTTATCGCTTCTAACTGTAATTCTGGACCCATTACATGAAGCCTTGTTTTTTTAAGACGGAATCTCACTGTGTTGCCCAGGCTAGAGTGCAGTAGCACAGTGCTGGCTCACTGCAACCTCCACCTCCTGGGTTCAAATGATTCTCCTGCCTCAGCCTCCCGAGTAGCTGGGATTACAGGTGTGTGCCACCACACCTGGCTAATTTTTGTATTTTTAGTAGAGACAGGGTTTTGCCATGTTTTGCCAGGCTGGTCTCAAACCCCTGACCTCAGGTGATCCATCTGCCTTGGCTTCTCAGAGTGCTAGGATTATAGGCATGGCCCACCGTGCCCGGCATTTTTTTTTTTTTTTTAGATATCTTGATCTGTTGCCCAGGCTGGAGTGCAGTGGTATGAACATGGCTCACTGCAATCTCAACCTCCGGAACAACGAGGACTACAAACACATGCCATCACACCTGGCTTATTTTTAATTATGTATGCTGCCCAGGCTGGTCTTGAACTCCTGGGCTCAGGCAATCCTCCTGCCTTGGCCTCCCAAAGTGTTAGGATTATAGGCATGTGCCACCGTGCCCACCCAGGAATGCATTTTAAACGAGAACTCCAGGTAATTTTGATAGAGATGGTCTTGTGTGTGTTGTAATGGCTTGATATATTCTTCACATATGACGCTTCCATTTAACGTGTGCAAGTCAATAATTTTTTGTATCTTCACAGAGTTGCACAGCCATCACTAGAATCAATTTTAGAACACTTTTGTCAGCCCCAAAAGAAACCCCATGTCCCCTATCTGTCACCCCTCAATTCCCCCATCCTCTCATCTCTGGCAACCACTAATCTCTTCTCTGTCTCTGTGGATTTGTCTATTCTGGACATTACATATAAACGGAATCACGTGGCCTTCTATGTCTGGCTTCTTTCGCTCAGTGTAAGGTCTTCAAGGTTCATCCACGTTTGTGGCACCTGTCAGTGCTTCCTTCCTTTTTATGACTAAATAACATTCCACAGAGAGGCCACATTTTGTTTATCCATTCACGGGTTGATGAACACTTGGGCTGATTCTACCTTTTTGCTCTCGTGAATAGTGCTGCTGTGAACCCTGGCGTACAAGGGTCTGTTTGAGTCCCTGTGACAACCCCATTTTGACACCCACAGACACAGTGACTAGGAAGTTATTTTCCTTTCTGTACGTATCGCTTCCAGAGCAGGGACGAGGGGCAGTGCGTATGGGAATCACTGGACATGGAGGGTCTATACATGCCAGTAACTGTCCAGCTTTCCTTAAAGTACCTCATGTAACTGTCATGGCCAATGACAGAGGCTTGGGCAATTAATCACCACCGTGTTGCCAATGTGGAAACAGACTCGTAGAAGCTCAAATCACTTGCTTGAGTTCACATGGTCTGCAGATGATACAGCCCTGGTGAGTCCAAGCCCCTGACCCACGAAGCAGTGATACTTCTCACAGACGCCTGTCTCCACTGAGGGTAACCCAGCTGGCAAAACAGCACAAAAGTGCCAAATCCAGCTCTTCCATCTGCTGAATCAGACGGCCAAAATGTAGCTCCGAGTAATGACCGAGGAGTTCCCCTGTGCAGAGTACTAAGCACTTTCTAGACTCTATTAACCTTGCTGCATCCTAAGACAACACTACAGAATGTGCATTCTTCACCTCTCTGTTATGAGCGCAAGGAAGTGAGGCTTGGCAAAGCGACCCCTGGCTGCCACATCAGTTCTCAAATGGTTTTGTGCTGTAGGATTCCTTGGGTAAAAGGGGGGCCCAGGAATCTGCATTTTAACAAGGACTACACCAGGAGGGGGGCGGTTAAGAAGCCCCTTAGACCAAGACGCTAGCTTCTCACGACTTCATTGTCCCTGGACACCTGCAGGAACACACCCCACACTCAGGTGCAGGGAGGGAGATCCCTCCCCGAAGGGCCACTTCTGTGACCACAGAAGGGCACAGACCAGTAGGAAAAGCTATGACTCAGCTGTCCCCTCAGCTGTCTGGCCTCCAGGCAGGCCCACACCTCCAGTGTGCTACTAAGTGGCAGGGCTGGGACTGAATGATGAGCTGCCCCACTGGGCAATGCCGCTGGCTGTGGAGCTGTGAGCCAATCTCAGCACTTCATTCACCCCAGCACCCCCCAGCCAGGGAGGCCCAGCCCAGCCATCTCCTCCCTCCCCTGCTTCCCTCCTGGGATGACTGCAATTACCAGTGAGACCCGGCTGAGTGCCTGGGAGGCAGGGATGATAAATATATGTTGGGGTTCACAGTTGGCGCAGCTGATAATTTGGGGCTTACTTAGGAAAGTAGGTAGCAGGCACCTACCATTTTGACCAGCTGGGGCAGGCAGCCGGGGTGGGAGGCGGTGGAGGTAAGAGGTGGGGCCCGGAGCCCTGAGGCCCCCCAACCCTGCCTGGCCCATGCTGACTCAGCAGAGCTCAGAACCCACTCTCAGCTGACAAGGCAAGCGTGGTCCTCCCAGCCGGCCACTCTCAGCTGTCTCTCCAAACCCTCCCCGACGGCTGCAGTGAGCAGACACGGGAACCACACCCGGCTTCCTACCTTCATGCAGGAAAAAAGGAGTGGGATGGGAATAAAGGCGGGAGGCTTCCCAGCTGCCCTTTAAGTAGAAGCTTCGCCTCTGCCAAGGAGACCACGTGCTTAGTGGATGGGGGAGAAAGATACTTTGAGGGTTTCTGGGTCCCAGCTGCCTGCACTGGCAGGTGAAAGTCCTGCACCAGGATTGTATTGACCTGATATAGGATCCTTCTGGGGGAGGAAACCCAGAGAGAAGTCCTCCCTCCCTCTCTCCCTTCTTTGAGTAGCAGCTGAACAGCTGAACTTCTACTGAAGTTGGCGAACCCCAGGCAGGGCTGACAAGTCCCTCAGAATTAGCTAGTTCTACCCTTTTGTTTTCTTCTCTTTTTGTGAGAGAGTCTCGCTCTGTTGCCCAGGCTGGCGTGCAGTGGTGGGATCTCAGGTCACTGCAGCCTCTGCCTCCCAGGTTCAAGCAATTCTCCTGCTTCAGCCTCCCGAGTAGCTGGGATTGCAGATGTGTGCCACCACGCTTGGCTAATTTTTGTATTTTTAGTAGAGACGGGGTTTCACCATGTTGGCCAGGTTGGTCTCGAATTCCTCACCTCAGGTGATCCACCTGCCTTGGCAAAGTGCTGAGATTACAGGCATGAGCATCTCATTTTCAGAGAGGAAGAAACAGAAGCTCAGAGTGGTCACCTGGTAAGGATATGACCGACTGGATCTAGCTCAGGTCTTGAGACACAGACAGGGGCACGGGGGACTCTGAGGGGGTGGATTCGGTCAGGTTCTCCAGCATTCTAGTATGAAAATGCAGGTTCCCGGCCAGGCGCAATGGCTCACACCTTTAATCCCAGCATTGTAGGAGGCCGAATCAGGCAGATTACCTGAGGTCAGGGGTTCAAGACCAGCTTGGCAAACATGGTTAAACCCTGTCTCTACTAAAAATATAAAAATTAGCTGGGCATGTTGGTGGGCACCTGTAATCCCAGCTACTTGGGAGGCTGAGGTAGGAGAATCACTTGAACCTGAAAGGCAGGGGTTGCAGTGAGCTGAGATCATGCCAATGCACTCCAGCCTGGGTGACTGCAAAACTGTCAAAAAAAAAAAAAAAAAAAGGAAAGAAAGAAAGAAAAAGCAGGTTCCTGGAGCCTATTTAGAGAGAACCACTGAGATGACTTCTCTGTACATTCAAATCCGAGAGCCTCTGCTCTAGACACCTAGACAGCTCTGGGTTCAAGTCCTGCCTTTGTCCTTAGGCAAGTGACTTCAACCCTCCAATCCTTGGTTCTCGTCTGGGGCCTGTAAAATGGGCATACAAATTTTACATGGAGTGGAAGGTGCTCAGTATCACACAGGTGTGACCCTGGTCATTGGCTGGCTTGGGGCCTGCCGCTCCAGGTGCAGTTGCTGGGCCTGGCCAGGACTCTGTGGGGAACGATGGCCTCTCAGGAGGCTCCCTGCACAAGCCGATGTGCATGGCACAGGGAGTCCATGGAGAGAAGTTGTTCTCAGGTCGTGTGTTACAGGAGATGGGAAGGACAATTTGGTGGCTGTCCCCTGGGGGCAGGTCCCAGCCCCTCAGAAGGAGAAAGCATAGACAGGTCTGAAGATTTGTGAAGCCTGAGGCTCAAGCCCAGCCACAGATATCACAGGGTGAAGAGAAGGCCTGTCCATTTCTGGGTGGAGGAGGGTGGGTATGGAGAGGCCTGAACTCAGCACTGAGGCTCCCCTGTGGGTAGGTCAGCAGGAAGTGGGGAGGGTCCCAGGAGCAGGGGCGTCTGCAGGAGGCATCCTTCCCAGGACCTCAGTCGGAGGTGCAGGGGCGGAACTGAAGACAGATGGGATGACTGCAAAGTTCCCCTTCCCTCTGTCTCTGTCCACAGAGCATGGCAGAACGGGGGATACCTTCATGCCGCTCACATTGAAGCTTCATTTTCTCCAGGAGGACAAAGACAGAAGGCCCATGGCCTTGAATCAGCCTTGACGTTCAGAAGTCAAGGAGAATAGAGGCTGGGTGGGGTGGCTCATGCCTGTAACCTCAGCACCAGGATGAGGCAGGTGGATCACATGAGGTCAGGAGTTTGAGACCCGCCTAGCCAACATGGTGAAACCCTGTTTCTGCTAAACATACAAAAATTAGCTGGGTGCAGTGGTGGGCACCTATAATCCCAGCTACTCAGGAGGCTGTGGCAGGAGGATCGCTTGAACCCGGGAGGTGGAAGTTGCAGTGAGCCAAGATTGTGACACTGCACTCCAGCCTGGGGGACAGAGCGAGATTGTGTCTCAAAAAAAAAAATGGGCCGGGCGCGGTGGATCACGCCTGTAATCCCAGTACTTTGGGAGGCCGAGGCGGGTGGATCACGAGGTCAAGAGATCAAGACCATCCTGGTCAACATGGTGAAACCCCGTCTCTACTAAAAATACAAAAAATTAGCTGGGCATGGTGGCGCGTGCCTGTAATCCCAGCGACTCAGGAGGCTGGGGCAGGAGAATTGCCTGAACCTGGGAGGCGGAGGTTGCGGCGAGCCGAGATCGCGCCATTGCACTCCAGCCTGGGTAACAAGAGTGAAACTCCGTCTCAAAAAAAAAAAAAAAAAAAAAATGGCCCATGGCTTTGGATCAGTTTGACATTCAGAAGTCAAGGAGAATAGAATTTTCTCGAGATGCGTATATATTTAGAAGCAGCAACATGAGACTAAGTCTCTTTCTGGAGGACTCAGGAAATGAGAGCCCTCTGTCTGCTGCGGTACGGAGAGAGCCCAGGTGCAGAATGAACCAGAGCGGCAGTTCTTGAACTTGGCAGCACATTAGAACCACCTGGGGAGTGCGTACAACACCTGATGCTCAGGCCACACCCAGACCCTACGTGAATGAAGGCTGAGGGGTGGGAAGGGCAGTATCACTGCTGTATTTATTTATTTATTTGTCTCACTCTGTCACCCAGGCTGCAGTGTAGTGGCACGATCTCGGCTCACTGCCACCTCCATCTCCCAGGTTCAAACGATTCTCCTGCCTCACCCTCCCGAGTAGCTGGGACTACAGGTGTTTACCATCATACACAGCTAACTTTCGTATTTTTTTTTTTTTTTTTTTTTGAGACGGAGTTTCACTCATGTTACCCAGGTTGGAGTGCAATGGCGCGATCTCGGCTCACCGCAACCTCCACCTCCTGGGTTCAGGCAATTCTCCTGCCTCAGCCTCCTGAGTAGCTGGGATTACAGACACACGCCACCATGCCCAGCTAATTTTTTGTATTTTTTTAGTAGAGACGGGGTTTCACCATGTTGACCAGGATGGTCTCGATCTCTTGACCTCGTGATCCACCCGCCTCGGCCTCCCAAAGTGCTGGGATTACAGGCTTGAGCCACCGCGCCCGGCCGTATTTTTTTTTTTTTGAGATGAAGTCTCACTCTGCCACCCAGGCTAGAGTACAATGGCGCAGTCTCGGCTCACTACAACCTCTGCCTCCTGGGTTGAAGTAATTCTCCTGCCTCAGCTTCCCGAGTAGCTGGGACTACAGGTACCTGCCACCATGCTGGGTAATTTTTGTATTTTTAGTAGAGATGGGGTTTCACCATGTTAGCCAAACTTGTCTCGAACTGCTGACCTTGTGATCCCCCCGCCTCGGCCTCCCAAAGTGCTGGGATTACAGGTGTGAGCCACCACCTGGCCTAACTTTTGTATTTTTAGGACAGACAGGGTTTCTCCATGTTGGCCAGGCTGGTCTCAAAGTCCTGACCTCAGGTGATCCACCTGCCTTGGCCTCCCAAACTGCTGGGATTATGGGCATGACCACTGCATCCGGCCAAGGATCTCCCTCTTTTTAAAGGCTGAATAATATTCCTATATATGTGTTTTACATTTTCTCTATCAATTCATCTGTTGATGGACACTTATGTTGTTTATCTTGGCTACTGTGAATGATACTGCCATCAACATGGAAGTGTAGATATCCATTCAAGATACTGATTTCATTTCCTTTGGGTAGAAACCCAGAAGTGGAAATGCTGGATCCTATGATAGTTCTATTTTTAATTTTTTGGGGAACCTCCACGCTGGTTTCCACAATGGCTATACAAATTTGAAACAGCATTTTAAGTTATCCTATTTAAACTGCTACCCTTTCCTTCCTCCCTGAACCCCCACCCCACATCCCTCTAATATCTCCACTGAAAGCTCACGGCTCCTGGTAGGGACCACGATTTAACCTTGGTGTGACTTAATCTTTATACTCTATCCCCAGAATTTATTTCCACCCCAGAAAAAAAGCCAATGGTCACCTGTTGGGGTTTGGGGCACGTTCTGGGTTGAAGTCCTCCTTCTTGTAGATTACAAGAGTTCTAGGCCGGGTGTGGTGGCTTACACCTGTAATCCCAGCACTTTGGGAGGCCGAGGCTTGTGGATCACCTGAGGTCAGGAGTTCGAGACTAGCCTGGCCAACATGGCAAAACCCCGTCTCTGCTAAAAATACAACTAGTGGGTGTGGTGATGCACATCTGTAATCCCAACTACTCGGGAGGCTGGGGCAGGACAATCACTTGAATCCAGGAGGTGGAGGTTGCAGTGAGCCAAGATTGCACCACTGCACTCTAGCCTAGGCGACAAGAGTAAACTCCATCTCAAAAAAAAAAGAAAAAAAAAGAGTTCTAGAGTTCTATGACTGTGATGTGCGTAAGATTCTCCTGGAGCCTCTGGTGCTGCAGGCAGGGGTGGGGGCTCTGGGGTCAGGACCTGTTAGAAGCCCCCAGGTGATGGTGAGGTTGGGTGAGCAGGATGGCAAAATACTCTGCCCCCTACTGCTGAGAAAGGGATCTAAATCCAAGGGCTGCCCAGGGACTTCCCAGTCCCCCATTGCTGAGAAAGGGATCTAAATCCAAGGGCTGCCCAGGGACTTCCCAGCCCCTCTCCTGCAGGCCTCTGCTCTTTGTCCCCATCCTACTGGTCAGGCCAGATGGTCGTTCTTCAGGAAACAGTGGGAGAGGGAAGTGGCAGTTACAGACCTCTAGACTCCAGCTAAAGCCTGCTCGTTGGGGGTCACCCATCCCTGTCTTACACCGGCCTCAGCGCCCAGGCTGAAGGCCCCCTCTTGAGAGGAACCAGGGTGAGGCACCCCAGTGAACCAGGGTGAACCAGCGGCTGTGGCTGAGCCAAGAGAAAACCCACACTCCCTCCAAGCTGCTGCTGCTGCTGGAAGCAAGCCTGGGATGCTCTGATGTCACCAGAAAGCGCCTCCTGTCAGGCCTCAGCCACTATTCTTAGTCTCAAGAACATACCTCCGCCCGTTAGAAGTCTCTCGACTTCAGCAGCCTCTTTATAAATAACATAGAAACTTGTAGTGTGCAGAGCTGCTGGCTAAGAACTTCTTTCTTTTATGCAAGATGTTCCAAGGGCCTCAGCAGTGGGCACACCTCCCTCCCGGGGAGCCCTGTAAATGCTGTTATGATCTCAGGAACGGACGCTTCCATCCATGGGTGCTGCCGGTCCAGATGCGTGCTAAGCGCGAAGCATGTTCACAGGCAGTTCCAGAGCAGCTGGACGACCTGGGTTCAAATCCTGGCTCTGCCACTTCCTAACTATGTGCGCTCGGGAAAGTCGCTTTGCTTCTCTTTGCCTCCGTGACTGCATCTACAAGACCAGGGCAATGAGAGTTGCAACAGCCCTGGGGTGTGGCAAAGGAGAAAAGAACTGAAACACAAAAAGTGCTTAGAACAGCACAAGCCAGCAGCTGTCTGGGTGTATGCCACTATCTTACTGTTGCTACTGATGTCCTGTGGGAAGTAAAGTTCCCTTTTAAAGTTTCCTTTATTGTAAAAGAATAAGTGTGTTAATAACTCTGTTAAGCCCTATGCTATGTAGCTGTTAGACACGCCATGCTTACAGGCACATGGTATATCGTATGTGCTTGTACTTTAACCAAGATATCTGTGCTGGACGTGCTCACAGGCATGCCCCAGCTCTCCATTGCTTTTACCTGTTTAGAAAAGTTTTAAGTTGTTAGCCAATGGGGTTTTAGTGTAGACTGTGGGGTCTAGCTCCAGCCAACAGAGATCAGACGCACCAGTAAGGACGACCCAAATGCGTAAGAGATAAATTTGTGTGTTTTCCTTTGTTCTCTGTACTCTCATGGCAACATGGCTAGTGAGGGTACCCTTCCTGCAGTCTGGGAAGTAAAAATTGCGTTGCTGAAAAATCCTTTGTCTCAGTGCTAATTTTTCTTTGCAGCACTGAGCATCTATTTCCAACATGTTCTTAAGAAGCACTCTCCCAGGAGAGACCTTTATCTCCATTTCATCCACAGGAAATAGAGACCCCTTCCCCCAGGTTAAATGACTGGCCTCATTCACCTGCCCAAAGCAGGACTTGAACCCTAGTCTAGGCCACTGGGAATCTCACGGTCAATTATAAAACTCTGCTGCCCCCTAGAGCATGGGGAGGGATCAGGCACAATCAAGACTAGTGGGGCTTCCTACCTGTGGGAACCTGTGACCAGGAAGAAAATCACCCCCTGGACCCTGCTGGGGGCGCCACCCTTCTCTGCCGTCCTCCTCCACCATCTTGAGACCGTGGACAGCTCAGTGCCCCCTCACTGAGTCTCAGCTTCATCAATAAAATGAATTTATAGTAACAACATGACCCTGTAGAATAGTATGACATGAGCTTTTAGGCAGGCCGCGGTGGCTCACACCTGTAATCCCAGCACTTTGGGAGGCAGAGGCGAGTGGATTGCTTAAGGCCAGGAGTTCAAGATCAGACTGGGCAACACAGAGACCCTGTCTCTACTAAAAATACAAAACTTAGCCAGGTTGGTAGTGTGTGCTTGCAATCCCAGCTATTCCGAAGGCTGGGGCATGAGAATAGCTTGAACCTGGGAGGCAGAGGTTGCAGTGAGCTGAGATCGCACCACTGCACTCCAGCCTGGGTGACAGAGCAAGACTCTGTCTCAAAAAAAAAGGACATGAGCTTCTATAAAGGCATCCTCTCCCACATTTTCTCTGGCCCCATGGGGGTTGGTCCCATCAGCCTCCTGGATAAGACAGGCCCCCTCCAAGACCAGCTGAGCTCTAAGATGTGCCAAGGCTGGGAGTGCTCACATCTCCCTCCAGGTCACCTCGGGGACTTCTCAAAACTTCATTTTTGGCACAGACCCTCCGGTGACTTGAGTTGGTTGTTTATGTGCATAAATGTCCCCGTAATCCCACTGATGGATGTTAGGGTTCTTCCGATATCCTCCCCTGAGCAGGTGTCCCAGGAGGGTAACTGCTGAATCTGACGTTTCTCCGCCTCCCCCTCACCACCCGCCCGTCCCTAGTCATTGTGGAGCCACTCACTTGGCGTAGAGAAGCACCATCTGGTGGCGTTCTCCATATTTGTTATGGGACACCACGCTTGGTTGAATTCACAGGAGGGCCAGTGCCTCTGGGGGCCTGGAGGTGACTTGCTGGTTCCAGGAGGGAGTCAGGAATAGGAGAGCTCCATTTCTGGTGTTCACACTTCCTTGCCAGGCCCCTACCAGACAAGGTGAGAGGAGGCGCTCCAATGAGATGCAATCAACAGAAGGGTGCAGCCTGCTTAGAAGGCAGGGGAGGCCGGGCATGGTGGCTCACACCTGTAATCCCAGCACTTGGGGAGACCAAGGCAGGTGGATCACCTGAGGTCAGGAGTTCGAGACTAGCCTGGTCAATATGGTGAAACCCTGTCTCTACTAAAAATATAAAAAATAGCCGGGAGTGGTGGGTGCCTATAACCCCAGCTACTCGGGAGGCTGAGGCAGGGGAATTACTTGAACCCAGGAGGCAGAGGTTGCAGTGAGCCGAGATCATGCCACTGCACTCCAGCCTGGACAACAGAGCAAGACTCCGTCTCAAAAAAAAAAAAAAAAAAAAATGAAAAAGGAAAAGAAAAAAGAAAATTAGCCAGGCATGGTGGTAGGCATCCCAGCTGCTTGGGAGGCTGGGGCAGGAGAATCACTTGAACCCGGGAGGCAAAGGTTGCAGTGAGCTAATATTGCGCCACTGCACTCCAGCCTGGGGGACAGACCCAGACTCCATCTCAAAAAGAAAAAAGGAGGCAGGGGACAGCAAACAGTGCACCTGGACTAGTAATTTATTCATAAGACTAGAATGAATTCCCTTCACCTCACAACCTTCCCCACCTCTTGTTGGCGCATCCTACAAAGGCCAGTTTTTAAATTCTCCTTTTTGAAAATTTGCTACTGTCCTCAACCCACAGCAGCCTTTTCCTTCTCTGAAATGCTACAAGAGAAGATTCACAAAGGCCAGGCACGGTGGCTCACACCTGTGATCGCAGCACTTTGGGAGGCTGAGGCGACGGATCCTGAGGTCGGGAGTTTGAGACCAGTCTGACCAGCATGGTGAAATCCCGTCTCTAGCAAAAATACCAAAACTAGCAGGGCGTGGTGGCACGTGACTGTAATCCCAGCTACTCAGGAGGCTGAAGCAGGACCATCACTCGAACCGGGGAGGCGGAGATTGCAGGGAGCCGAGATCGTGCCACTGCACTCAGGCCTGACCAACAGAGCAAGACTCTGTCTCAAAATAAAAAAAAAAAAATAACAAGAAGGTGGGGCTGCAGCATCAGCGGCTGCTATGGAAAGATATCTATATGGGTCATGTCCTTAGCAGAGGTGGCAGGGGAAGAATTCAGGAGAGAAGGAAGCGGTAAAGGGGGATGGCACACTCACTGGTGAGGCTAAGAGGAAAAGGGAGGCCTGAGATTCACAATGGGGAAGAATTAGGATTTCTGTCATCAGAGCCAGGGAACCTGGGCTTTAAGAGTGCTATCCCACATGGAGGAGAAGGAGCCCTGGTATCTGCCATCAGCACAGTGACTATAATTAGGGTTCCGCTGAGGCCCTTGAAAAAAATCAATTCTTCCTTCCTGGCTAAATAGCAATTTGCTGCATTCTGTACTTGGTGGGCACTGCCAAGTTTCTCAGGAGTGCACGGTGTTTTCCTTAGTCAGAGTCTTTAAATCCAGAAGGTTTAGCCGTAAGTACAGAAAGGATGAAGTAATGCAAAGTCATAGTTGCCTTTTTTTTTTTTGGTCCTGTATTATATTGAAAAGTAATCTACGTATATTGGCATACTTTATATTTTAAGGGTCTGAGATGTTTAAGAGAATTTGGCATCATCTAACAGAAAAGGCTTGCGATTCCAATTTCAAATGAATTGAGTAATCAATTATGATCAGATATTTTTGTAAATTGTGGTAAAATATACATAACATAAAATTGACCATCTTAACCATTTTCAAGTATGCAGTTCAGTAGCGTTAAGCCTATTAACATTGTTGTGTCGGCCAGATTTTAACCTGGAAGTTATGTGAGAACTTAATATTAAGTCTATAAACAGAGCATTACTCTTTAAGATAACTTAACATTTGCATATTTAAAAGTTCAATTTATTAGATGTATAAAAATTCATAACAAAGTACTTAGAAGTTTCTGAAAAGTGCTTAAGAAGAAATCAAATATATTAAATACATAAGTGCACTTAAAGTATTTAAGGGAATTAATTTAAGTGGCTTCAAAAAAACCTTAAAGGCTGGGCATGGTGGGCTCATGCCTGTAATTGCAGTACTTTGGGAGGACGAGGCAGGCAGATCATCTGAAGTCAGGAGTTCAAGACCAGCCTAACCAACATGGAGAAACCCCATCTCTACTAAAAATACAAAATTAGCCAGGTATGGTGGTGCATGTCTGTAATCCCAGCTACTTGGGAGACTGAGGCAGGAGAATAGCTTGAACCTGGGAGGCGGAGGTTGCTGTGAGCCGAGACTGTGCCATTGCACTCCGGCCTGGGCAACAAAAGTGAAACTCCATCTCAAAAATAAAAACAAAAACAAAACAAACAAACAAAAACCTTAAAAATGATTGTAAACTACAGTCTGTTTATAAACAAAATAGGGATATTCATAAGTTCAACACAAAGTGTTAGGGAAGAATTGGTGTTTCAAATTTGTATTTGTAACAAATAGAATTTTTTTTTGGGGATGGAGTCTCCCTCTGTCGCCTAGGCTGGAGTGCAATGGTGTGGTCTTGCCTCACTGTAACCTCCGCCTCCTGGGTTGAAGCAATTCTCCTGCCTCAGCCTCCTGAGTAGCTGGGACTGCAGGCGCCGGCCATCATATCGGGCTAATTTTTGTATTTTTAGAAGAGATGGAGTTTCATCATATTGGCCAGGCTGGTGTTGAATTCCTGACCTTGTGATCCACCCACCTGCGCCTCCTGGAGGTGGGATTACAGGCAAGAGCCACTGTGCCTGGCCTTTTTTTTTTTTTTTTTTTTTTTTTTCAATTAATATTCCATTTGTTGCCAGGCATGGGGGCTCACACCTGTAATCCCAGCACTTTCGGAGGCTGAGGTGGGCAGATCACCTGAGGTCAGGAGTTCAAAACCAGCCTGTTCAATATGATGAAACTCCATCTCTACTAAAAATACAAAAATTAGCAGGGCATGGTGGCATGTGCCTGTAGTCCCAGCTACTTGGGAGGCTGAGGCAGGAGAATTGCTTGAACCCAGGAGGTGGAGGTTGCAGTGAGCGGAGATAGCGCCACTGTACTCCAGCCTGAGCAACAGAGTCAGATGACTCCGTTTCAAAAATAAAATAAAAATAAAAATAATTGGCTGGGTGCAGTGGCTCATGCCTGTAATCCCAGCACTTTGGGAGGCTGAGGCAGGTAGATTACCAGGACACGGGTTCGAGACCAACCTGGCCAATACGGTGAAACCGCGTCTCTACTAAAAATACAAAAATTAGCTGGGCATGGTGGTGAGTCCCTGTAGTCCCAGCTGCTAGCGACACTGAGGCAGGAAAATCACTTGAACCAGGGAGGTGGAGGTTGCAGAGAGCCGAGATCATGCCACTGCACTCCAGTCTGGGCAAAAGAGCGAGACTCCATCTCAAAATAAATAATAAATAAATAAATAAATAAAATAAAATAAAATTAAAAATAACCTATAAAGTATCCCCTGAATAATCTTTCACAAAAGCCATTGAGAGCCGAGTGTGGTGGTGCTCACCTGTAGTCCTCGCGACTATGGGGACTGAGGCAGGAGGATCACCTGAGCCCGGGAGGCCACCAGGGCAACACAGTGTCCCTGTCATCTGACCTAGGGAATCTAGCTTTAGAGTACCACCCTACGTGGAGGGGAAAGGGCCCTGAAATCTCATAAATAATCATCTCGTTAGCACTCTAATTGGTTTTAAAACATTTTTAAAAATAGAAAACCTTCAAGGACACCAGTACCCCATGCTGACAAATCAATCTCCAAACCACTTGTATATAAAATCCCTCATTAGCATTTCGTCAAATCTTTTTTCAAGGTTCTTAGTTTCTTTGCATTGGGTTAGAACACGTTCTTTTAGTTCACAGAAGTTTCTTACTACCCGCCTTCTGAAGTCTGTTGGGGGGAAATGGGGGAGGGTCAGTGGCGGGTGGGGAGTTGGGGAGAGAGAGCATGGGGAGAAATGCCAGATATAGGCGATGGGGAGGAAGGCAGCAAATCACACGCCACGTGTGTACCTATGCAACAATCTTGCATGTTCTTCACATGTACCGCAAAACCTAAAATGCAATAAAATAAAAAAAAATCCCTCATGACTCACTGGTTCCCAAACTTGAGTGTGTGTCTCAGAAGCCCTTGGGGGGGTGCTTATTAAAATACATGTCACTGAGCTCCAGCACCAGAGCTTCGGATTCAGTGGGTCTGGGTTCAGAATCTGCATTTCTGACAAGTTCTCAGGTGATCCTGCGGCAGTTGGTCTAGGAAGAGACTTTGAGAAGCATTGCACTAGTTTTGCACAGTGGCAGTATAAGTAGCCGATGAGGTTTGTCCGAGGTGTGATTGTTGCTGATAGAAAAATAAAAACAACAACAACAACACTGCACTAAACCCAGAGAGGTCGTGTGTTTCCACCATCGTTCCCGTTATCTGAGCTGCCTTTCTCTGGCCCTTAATTCCCATGTCTCTAACATGAGAATAACATAGTAGCACTTACCCGGCCGGGCTGCTGGGAGGATGAGAGGTATGTATGTGCAGCGCCTGCCACGTGCTGGGCTCACAGCGTGTGGTGGATGTAGATGTGTGATACGGTCTGGCTGTGTCCCCGCCAACATCTCACCCTGAATTGCAATGATCTCCATGTCAAGGGCAGGGCCAGGTGGAGACAACTGAATCATGAAGGCAGTTCCCCCCATACTGCTGTCGTGGTAGTGAATACGTCTCACAAGATCTGAAGGTTTTATGAATGGGAGTTCCCTGCACAAGCTCTCTTGCCTGCGCCATGTAAGACATCCCTTTGCTCTTCCTTTGTCTTCTGCCATGATTGTGAGGCCTCCCCTGCCATGTGGAACTGTTGTCCGTTAAACCTCTTTCCTTTGTTAGTTATCCAGTCTTGGTATGTCTTTATTAGCAGCATAAGAACAGACTAATACAGTATGACTACATTACTGTTACATGCCCCACATGGCTACATAGCCTGGGTGTCTTTTTTACGTTCCATGCACCCAGCGTACTGCTATGCACATGGTAGAAGCTCAGCAAATGTAAATGTAGGTAGAGTGAGAACCGGGCAAAGGAAACAGCCTATGCGACGGCCCAGGGGCGGGCGGGTGAAGGGAAGTCAGGCAGGTGAACCTGCCAAGGTAAGAGACAGTAGGGGCTTGGACCAGGGTGGTGCCAGTGGGGAGGCACAGAGGTCCAGGGTGGTCCGTAGAGAAGGAGAAGGCGATGGGTGAACCTTGAAGGATGAGAGAAGGGGTGAGCCCCAGGGCTCATTTTGATGGGGAACGAGAAGGAGTTTTATCTATGTTCAGGAACTCAACAGATTCCCTTAGGGCCCTTGCCAGAGTGTGAGGCCAAATAACTGATTTCCTTCCTAAGGCCCTGCCAGTCCACTCAGTGAGTCAACCTCCTCGGGTGTGGGAAACAGACACCAATGTGGAAATGGCAAGTTGCTCGCAACCTGGATGGTTCTAGGCCTACGCAGGCATAGCTGGTCCTGATCCGTGAGCAGCAGGAGAGTCGAGGTTTGGTCTATAAACAATAGACCCAAGGCAATATTTCTGAAGCGCAGGCCCCTCTCCTGGCCTGTTGTGTTCTTGTGGGTTGGTGGCACATTCCACCAAGGCAGTGAGGCAAGGCCAGACACCTCACATCCCATTCTGAAGCCCAGACCTCACTGGGCCACCAAGAGGCAGGAGCGTTTGAATTCAAAATGAAAGGACAACAGACCATCTCCAGGCAAACCAGCGGGCTCTAGGCAGACACGAGGCTTCTGAAGTGGGGAGAGGGAAGAGCATCTTGAAAAGAATGGATGAAGGGGTTGGGAGGGGAGACATCTCCCCCAGCCTTCGATCTGTGCGGCCCAGCCGCGACAGAAGTAGTAACACAAGCTGGGAACACATTTTGCTTTCTTATGACTCACTCAGGAAAGGAAAATGGAAAATTACCACTCTCCTCTCTCTCTTTCCCAAATAGGAACACGTGCTCTTCCTTGGTGGGGAAGAGCCTGGGTGTGCGACCAGCTGGCGGGACACCTGGGCCATCTCGTGCAGCCGCTGGCTCCTTCCTCCCGCCCTTGGTGCTCCCTGTTCAACAGAGGCTTTTCCAGGCAGCGCGCAGAGAGCCAAGCTTAATGAGCTTTTAAGATTAGAGATGCTATTCGCCTGGGGTGGCTGTGCAGCCTAGACCGAGGGTGACTCATGCCGAATGTGTCTTGCCTAGACAGTGACAATTCGCAGCATCTCTAAACTAAACTACAAAACATTGTCCCCTCGCTCTCCCTCACCCTGGCCATCTGTTTGTCTCTATTACTGGGTACACAGTACTGTCAGCGGCCTTCTGCCCACTCCTACATGGCTCACTTCAGGGCTGCCACTCCACACATTACAAACCTACACATTGAAGACCCGGAACCAGCCCTTCTGTTTAGCAGGAATACGTCCACCCCCAGCTCCAAGCTGGGGAGTGGGGGACTGAACTAAAGTGATTAACAAATGGTAAATAGTGCTCAACGATTTCAATGAGTAATTAAGAGAAAGACTATGGAAGACCTAGCTGCAGAAGAAATGTTAGGTATCAGTATATGGCATTATGCATAAACTGTCACGTCACCATTACGTCACCTGTCATTGTTGCATGTCATCTGTCACTGTTGCATGTCACCTGTCATTGTCATGTCACATGTCATTGTCACCTGTTGCCTGTCAGTCACCTGCTGCATGTCACCTATCACCTGAATCACCTGTTGCTTGTCACATGTCACTATCACCTGTTGCCTGTCACGTGACATCACTCACATGCCCTAACACCTGTCACTGTCATATCACTAACACACCACAGGTCATTGGCATGTCCTTAGCATGTTATTGGCATGTAAGAAGGATGTCACATCATTGGTATGTCACATCATTGGCAAGGCCATATAAGCACATGTTTAATGTGTAAAAGACAGTCCATTAGCATGTAATTGCCATGGCTTCAACTTGTAATAAGCATGTTACAGGTTCCTGGCATGTAAGAGACATGTCCTTATAATGTAACCGGCATGTCCTTAACATGTGACATACATGCCATTAGCATGTAATGTGTATGTTGGGCAACATTCTGTCAATGATGCATGTTAACATGTTAGCATGTCACCTGTCAAATGGCACTGTCACTTGTGTCACCAGCCAAATGCCACATGTCACTGTCACCAGTCATGTCACATGTAATGTTACTGTCATCTGTCACTATCATGTGAGTCACCAGTCAAATGTCACATGTGACTTGTCATTGTCAAATAGCACTGTCCTCACACGTCATTGTCTCCTGCACTGTCACAAGTCACATGTGACCTATTATATGGTCATCAGTCACTGTCACATGTCATATCACTGTCATCTGTCTCCTGTCACTGTCACCTGTAATTGTCACATGTCACTGCCACCTATCACCTGCCATGTCCTTAGCATTTTCTTACCATATTTTCAGCATGCAATAAGCACGTTGTCAGCTTGTAATAGGCATGTCCTTTGCACATAACATGTCACAGGCATGTCTAAATAGGCACATTCTTCATGTCATAGGTACTTAGTGCATTACATGTCCTTGGCATACACACATGAGAAATCCTTAGCATGTCACACGCATACTTGGTGTATAATAGGCATGTAACAGGCATGACCATAACGTAATAAGTACACAGTAAAAATGTAGCATGTCAGTGACATGTTATAGGCATGACCATAGGCATATAACTGGCATGTCCTATCATGTTAGCAGCACATAACAAGCATCCCTTAGCATACAATAGGTATTACAGCATAAAAAAGCACGACCATGCCATTTAAACAAATGCAGCATACAAGTATGAGAATGCAGGTAGCATGTGATATACATGATAGTGACATGTAATTGGCATGTAGTGAGCATGTCTTAACATGAGTGGCATGTAATGTGCATGGCAATGAATATAAAGGGTGAACACAACATAAAATAAGCATGTCCAAACATGTATTTGGTGTGTAATGAACTTGTAAAAGGCACACATGTTGTATTGTGAGGCATGTCTTAGCATGTTGATGGCATGTAATAGACATGACCATAGCATGCAATGCACATCCTCAAATGTCCCTAGCATGCAATAGCCACATTTTCAAATACAGCTAGCATGCAATAGCCATGTCAGTGGCATGTAATATGCATAGACATAGGATGCAATGGGTATGGAATCAGCACGTTCTAGCATGTCAGTAGCATGTAGCAAGCATGTCCTTAGCATGTAGTAATGATTATAGCCCAAAACAAGCATGACCATAGTGTGTAATAAGCATGTGAAATGTATGGTTAAAAGTCAGTAGCGGTAACATAATAGCCTGTCATTGGCATGTGATATGCATATCTTAACATGTCAGTGGCATAGAAATAGATATGACAATAACATGTCATAGGCATGTCATCACATATCCCTAGTATGTTAAAGGCATGATCATGGCACTAATAGGCATGCATTTGCATGTTGATGGCATGTAAGAGGCATATTATAGGCACATAATAGCTGTGTCTTCTCATCACTAGTATACAATAGGCATGTTAGTGGCATATAACAGACATGACCATAGCACATAATGGGCATACAATCATGTCTGCAGGTTGGTAGCATGTAACAGGCATGACCATAGCATGTGATGGGCATATAAGTAATTTCATATCAGTGGCATGTAATAGGCATGGCCATGGCATGAAGCATATTTTAGTATGTCAGCAGCATGTACTGGGCATGTACTTGTCATGTAATAGGCGCATGTCACCTGTCACCAGTCATCCACTCACCTGTCACTGTCTCACCACTCACATCTTACCTGTCACCAGTCATGATCATGTCACCTATGTGTCACCAATCACATCACTGCCACTATCATGTCATGTCACATCACTGTCACATCACTTGTCACTCATTACCTGTTACATATCACCCATCATATCACCTGTCACTGCCATGTCACTTGTCACCTCTGTCACTGTCACATCACTGCATGTCACTGTCATGTCACATTTCAGTCACGTCACCTGTCACATCACCTGCCATGTCACAGTCACCTGTCATGTCACGTCACATTACCTGTCACTGTCACATGTCATTGTCACCTGTTACATGTCCCATCACTCATCTGTCACTATTCACCTGTCATCTGTGACTCATGTCACCTGTCACTGTTACCGGTTACATGTCAATGTCAGCTGACCATGTCACCTTCACTCTCAACCTGTTACCTGTGACTCATCAACTGTCACTGCCACCCATCACTCTCACATGTCACCTATCACTGTCACATCACCTGTCACCATGTCACTTGTTTCCATCCTGTCACATTTTGCAAGAATGTCATATGTAGTTAGCATGTTAGCTTGGCACAATTCAGAAGAATGCCTCCTGTACTAAGCACGTCATTGGCATGCGACGTCATTAGCATGTCATAAGCATTACATGACACACAGATGTCACTAGAATGTTGCAAGTTTTCACATATAGTGTATGCATTTTGTACACATATGTTGCAAGCATGTTTATGCAATGTATGTCATGGCATGTTGGAAGTCACATGCATGTCATAAAGCACAACATGCATGTCATGAAGTAATGTCATGTCACAAACATGTCATGTCACAAAAATGATACAAAACCTGTCAAGATGACATGCCACAAGTCATATGCATGTTTTGCCTGTCAGAGGCATGACATGCATTTCATATGCACAATATAGGCTATATGCTACATGCACAACATATGTAATATATGTGATGTTACCTGCAGAACATTTGTAATATGCACATGACATGCATGCATTATATACACATTACACAAAACATGGTGCAATGTGCATGCAGAACATATATGTAATATATGTTGGACATTTGTTATGACATATGCAATATGTGTATGTTGTGTGTAGAACATGTGACATATACAACATATGTAATATAAATGCTATATGCACATTTATATTTGTGATATGCACATGTGACATGCTATATGCATGACAAATGTAACATCCACATGCATGTTATACACGTGTAATGCTATTTATACATCACATGTACAACACATCATGTGCATAACATGTGTGTAATGTGTTACAAAACGTACTGTTATATATGTTACATGTGTATATGTATATACATGTATATAATATATAAATTGTTACACATAAAAGTTATATATGTCACATATCTATGTTAGCTGTTGATAAATACAGACACACACATACATATATGACTGAATCACTGCCGTGAGAAACTAAGAATTTAACAGGTGGCCCTCTGAAGATTTTTGCCTCTCAGCTTCTAATTCCTGGAAAGGCAAAATGAAAGTATTCACACAAATATATCATGCCCTGACACAACGGAACAAAGTTCGCCCTGAGTTTATCCCTCTGAGTTTCACAACTCAGCCAAACTGTACCTGCTGCAGCTCTGTGATAAGCAAGATCACTGAAAACCACAGACATCTACAGGGGAGGACTACCTTATCCTAGCTGTGTCCAGGGAGATGAGGATTAAAGCAAACTCAATCAGGAGAGATGCAAAAAGCAGCTTGGGTTTTGGAGTCAGGCCGAGCTGGGTTGGGATCTGGGCCTTGTTAGTAGCTGTGCTGTCTTGGGCAAGTTACTCAACTTCTCTGGGCCTTGGTTTCCTCAGCTGTAAAGTGGAGAATTCCAGGTACACGTGGCTGGCACAGAATAAGGGGTCAGAGCAGCATAAGCTTTACACAGAGTAGAATGTTTGTGCTTTTTGGTAAAGGGTGTCTTGTCACAGAAAGGTAAAGGTGACTTCATCTGACATTCCCGAAGCGTTTGCCTGCCGATTATGTCCCTGCCGATTATGTCAGCCTCTCCAGCTGAGGCAGGAGCAGGGCATGAATACTGACCTTAGGAGGTGGTAACTGACATGCCTCTGAGGTTTGTGAGAAACAAAAGCAAGACCTTCCCTAAAGCAGCAGCCTCACTGGAGTGACAGACCCACACATATGGGGGTGGATGAGCTCCTTGTTCCCCCAAGCTGCTGTGGTCTAAATGGCTACTCCGTGACACCCCTGCCACCTCGATTCCAAGTCACCCGCCACCTGAATGGGATTATTTCGCACTTGAGAGCTACGTTTGGTTCTACAGCTGCTGATGGTGTTTCCCATATTTTGGAGTATGGGTCCTGAAGGCAGAATAGACCCACCATTGTAGAGACCTGCGGCCCCACGCTGAGCCAGCCACACAGGCTGAGAGACCTCTGGCCCAACTGGAGTCAAATGCGAAGGAGCTAAGCTGAAGTTTTCAGGAACAGCCTCAGCTAGGCCCCGGCATGCAGTATCTCCTGCCCTTATAAGACTCTGGTCTCGGGCCGGGCGTGGTGGCTCACATCTGTAATCCCAGCACTTCCGGAGGCCGAGGCAGGCGGATTGCCTGAGATCAGGAGTTCAAGACCAGCCTGGCCAATATGGTGAAACCCCAACTCTACTAAAAATAGAAAAACTAGCCAGGCACATGCCTGTAGTCCCAGCTACTTAGGAGACTGAGGCAGAAGAGACTGCTTGAACCTGGGAGGCAGAAGTTGCAGTGAGCTGAGATTGAGCCACTCCACTCCAGCCTGGGCAACAGAGTAAGGCTCCATCTCAAAAAAAAAAAAGAAAAAAGAAAAAAAAATAGACTCTGATCTCTCCAAGACAAATGCCTTGGAGGAGCATGATATCTATGTTTCTGTTATCCAGTGCTCAGAAAAAAACAAAACCCCTGAGTCTAGAAGTAGGAGAATGGTGTTCAATAGCATTCATCAGGGCATATGAGAGGCGTAGCTGGCTGGCTTGTTTTTTGAGACAGAGTCTCACTCTGTCACTCAGGCTGAAGTGCAATGGTGCAATCTCAGCTCGCTGCAACCTCCACTTTCTGGGTTCAAGCGATTCTCCAGCCTCAGCCTCCTCAGTAGCTGGGACCACAGGCATATGCCACCATACCCAGCTAATTTTTGTGTTTTTTTGTGGAGATGGGGTTTTGCCATGTTGCCTAGGCTGGTCTCGAACTCTTGAGCTCCAAAAGATCCACTCAAAGTGGGTAGATTACAGGCATGAGCCACCATGCCCAGCCTTGGCTTGCTCCTTCTAAGAAACAGCTGTTGGCATCCATACCAATGGCTACACATCCTGAGTGGTCTGAGAAGGGCCGAAGCTTAAAGGACAGGTAGGCTTAGGGGTGAGATCATGAAAATTTCAACATGTTAGTGCATCACTGGCTCATTCACAGCATGAGGCAGGTGCAGAAGAGACCATTATGTTCTTTGCAGATGAAGTTGCTGAGTATAATCCTGTCCCATACAGAAATAAATCACAGCCCCAGAGCAAACTTAGATGGGCTATTCTTATACCTCAGTCCAAATCACTTCTCTCAGCCAATACAGTATGTTGAGTCAAGGTCTTAGATGTCACTAATTAAAAAAATAAGGCCCAGGATGGTGGCTCATGCCTATAATCCCAGCATTTGGGGAGGCCAAGGTGGGAGGACTGCTTGAGCTCAGGAGTTTAAGACCAGCCTAGGCAACATAGCAAGATCTTGTCTCTACAAAAATAAACAGATAGCCAGGCCTGATGGCTCATGCCTGTAATCCTAGCACTTTGGGAAGCTGAGGTGGGTGGATCATCTGAGGTCACGATTTCGAGACCAGCCTGATTAACATAGTGAAACCTCATCTCTACTAAATATACAAAATTAGCCGGGCATGGTGGCGCATGCCAGTAATCTCAGCTACTCAGGAGGCTAAGGCAGGAAAATCACTTGAACCCGGGAGGTGGAGGTTGCAGTGAGCCGAGATCATGCCACTGCACTTCAGCCTGGGTAATAAGAACGAAACTCCATCTCAAAAAAAAATTTTCTTTTAATAATAATAAATAGGCTGGGTGCGGTGGCTCACGCCTGTAATCCAAGCACTTTGGAGGCCAAGGCGGGCGGGTTACCTGAGGTCGGGAGTTCAAGACCAGCCTGACCAACAATGTGAAACCCGTCTTAAAAAAAAAATAATCATAATAATAAATAAAAATTAGCTGAGTGAGATGGCAGAGACCTGTAGTTCCAGGTACTTGGGAGGCTGAGGCGGGAGGATCACGTGAGCCCAGGAGGTCAAGGTTGTAATGAGCTATGATCATGCCACTGCACTCCAGCCTGGGCAACAGAGTGAGATCCTGTCTCTTAAAAATAAAATAAGGAAACCACAAGATTGCATATGGGCCTTTATAAGTGAACTCTGCCATCCCCCTAGTCTGCCCAACTCTGTGAGGCTAGAGGATAAAGGAGCCAGTACTGACCTAAGGAAGACTGGGACGCTGCTGATTCTGCGGGCTCCCGCTGAAATTTGATTAAAAAGTGTGAGCGATCCGTTCCTTCAAGGATGACCTGCCTCCCTGTTAAAGCAAAGGCTTTAAAGACATTGTTTCTAGCTGGGCACAAGGGCTCATGCCTGTAATCCCAGCACTTTGGGAGGCCAAGGCAGGACGACTGCTTGAGCTCAGGAGTTTGAGACTAGCCGGGGCAACATGGTGAAAACCCCATCTCTACAAAAAATACAAAATATTGGCCAGGCATGGTGGTGCACCTTGGTGTCCCAGCTACTTGGGAGGCTGAGGTGGAGAATCACCTGAGTCAGGAAGTCAAGGCTGCAGTAAGCCGAGATTATACCACCATACCCCAGCCTGGGCAACAGAACGAGACCCTATCTCAAATTAAAAGAAAAAAAAAAAGTTTCTACTGAATGTTTTACCTGTAGCAAGAGAACATTTTGGAATCCAGCTTACCTGAAACAGCAGGTATTTTGTCAGGCAGTTACAGTGTTTGCCTCAGGCAAATGGATTTAGTGTTTTAACTGTCTTTTTCTTTCCTTCTCTCCTCCTTTCCCTCCTTCCCTCCCTCCCTCCCTCCCTCCCTCTCTCTCTCCTTTCTTTCTTTTCTTTGCCTGAGCCTCCCAAATACCTGGGTTTACAGGCATGCGCCACCATGTCCAGCTATTTTTGTATTTTTAGTAGAGGCGGGTTTTTATCATGTTGGTCAGGCTGGTCTCAAACTCCCGACCTCAGGTGATCCACCTGCCTCAGCCTACCGAAGTGCTGGGATTACAGGCGTGAGCCACAGCGCCCAGTCTTAACTGCCTTTTTCTTTGACAACTTCTACCCTATTGATTCCAGCTATGGGCAGGGTGGTATTCAGAAAATCGAAATGCTATAAGTTTCTATAAAACTGATTGATGGTCAATATCCAATTTCGTCATATTTAGGATGTACTTTTAGCATTACTATTAATTTTCTTAGGCATGATTGATACTGTGTTCATGTAGAGAAGTGGCCCTGTTCTTAGGATATATGCTGAAATACTTAGGAAGAAGTTTCAAGCTGCTTGGACATTTTCGAATGGTTCTGGGGAAAAGTGCACATACACTGAGCGGGAGATTAAACAGAACAACTGGTGAGCCTTGGTGGGTATCTTGGTTTCCATTACCCTATTTTGTTTTCAATGTTTTGATGTTGCTTAGACATCTGTTAAAAAAGCACCGTGTAAATGAACTTCACAGTAGGGGTGAGAACACTACAGCCTGTAGGCCTAACGCAGTCACGGCCTGGCTCTGGACACAAAGGTTTAAGGAACACAGCCACGCTCACTCATACTGCCTATAGCTGCTTTCCCGCCACAATGACAGAGCTGAGTCATTGCAACAGAAACCATATGGCCCACAAAGCCCAAAATACGCACTGTCTGGCCCTTTACAGAAAAAGTGTGCCATCCTGGCTTCAGAGGAAATCGTATTTTCAGAAGCAACTTCCTTTAGAAGTCTTTGTAGGCTTAGAATAGGTTTTTCCCAAACGCTAAGAGATGGTGAAGGATAACACTTCCTCGCTTTCCTTCTTCAAAGCAAATGTGAGTGACAAGAAGCTGGCCAGGAGGCTGCATGTACAGTTAGTGAGGAGAAACGGCAAGGCTTGGCAGGGCATGGTGGCTCACGTCTGTAATCCTAGCATTTTGGGAGGCTGAGGCTGGTGGATCATTTGAGTCCAGGAGTTTGAGACCAGCCTGAGAAACCTGGCGAAACCCCATGTTTACAAAAAATTTAAAAAGTAGCCTGGCAGGGTGGCACATGTCTGTGGCCCCACGCTCCTCAGGAGGATGAGGCAGAAGGCTTGCTTCAACCCAGGAGTTGGAGGCTGCAGTGAGCCATGATCGTGCCACTGCACTCCTGCCTGGGTGACAGAGCAAGACCTATCTGGAAAAAAAAAAAAAAAAAAAAGAACAGGCTTGGAATCATTAAAGGATGATATTTAGGGAGACATTTTCTATAGGACAAGAAAACCCTACAGAGGAAGCAATCTGGAGCAACAGAAACACCCCTGTGTTCATAGCCAAAGACTCAGCCTGGGGCCCAGGTCTCAGACATGGGCCAAATCAAGTCTCTTAACCTCTCTGGGCCTTCTTACTTGAATATATAACATATGAGGAATGAACACTCTAGCAGTTGATAGTTAAAGTGCTTTCAAATTCTCTAATCTTTTTTGTTTTTTTTCTTGCTGTGCTGCCTAGGCTGGAATGCAGTGGTGTGATCATGGCTCGCTGTGCCTCAAACTCCTGGGCTCAAGCAATCCTCCCTCCTGCCTCAGCTCCTGAATAGCTGGGATTACAGGTGGCTGCCACCACACCTGGCTAGTTTTTAAATTTTTTGTAGAGATGGGGGTCTCACTATATTGCCCAGACTGGTCTCGAACTCCCAGTCTCAAGTGAACATGACTTGCCTCAGCCTCCCAAAGCATTGGAGTTACAGGTGTGAGCCACTGTGCCTGGCTCAATTCTCACATCTTGAGGCAACTATTGAGTAAACAGTTCCATACAAAAGTAGTCATTACCTAGGATGTCTTACAACTGCACTTTCTTTCTTTCTTTTCTTTTCTTTTCTTTTTTTTTGAGACAGAGTCTTGCTTTGTCTCCCAGGTTGGAAGCACAATCTTGGCTCACTGCAACCTCCACCTCCTGGGTTCAGGCAATTCTCCCGTCTCAGCCTCCCAAGTAGCTGGGACTACAGGCACATGCCACCATACCCAGCTAATTTTTGTATTTTTAGTAGAGATGGGGTTTCACCACATTAGCCAGGCTGGTCTTGAAATCCTGACCTCAGGTGATTCGCCTGCCTCAGCTTCCCAAAGTGTTGGGATTACAAGCATGATTCACCATGGCCAGCCTATCCCACTTTCATAAGAGGCAAATAATTCTCAAACTAACCAGGGTTTTTTTTTTCATTTGTTGGTTTTTTTTTTTTTTTTTTTTTTTGATGGAGTCTTGTTCTGTTGCCCAGGCTGGAGTGCAATGGTATGATCTTGGCTCACTGCAACATCCACCTCCCGTGTTCAAGCGATTCTCCCTGCTTCAGCCTCCCCAGTAGCTGGGATTACAGGTGCCCACCACCATGCCCAGCTAATTTTTTGTATTTTTAGTAGAGGCGGGGGGTTTCACCATGTTGGCCTTGAACTCCTGACCTCAGGCAATCTGCCTGCCTCAGCCTCCCAAAGTGCTGGGATTACAAGCATGAGCCACTATAACGGACCTTTGTTTTTAGGAACAGATTTTAGGAGATCTGGGGTGGGTCAAGTCAATACAATAAGCAATGATTACATATCAAAAATGTCTTTAGAACATACATTTTAGCCCTTGTAAGTGACAGAAGTATATGTCTGCATTTACTACAGCTCCTGGCGCAAAGAAGGGTGGGTCCATAAAAAGGAACTCAAAGATTAGACACCAATCATCAACCAGTGAGCAAGAACAGAGCAGCTGTTCGCAATACTACTGCCCAGGTGGAGCTTGCGTTTTCACTGGGGCAATATTGCCCCCAAGGGACAAAAATTTGTTCTTGGGGGAGTGAAAAAAAGTATGTGTATTTATGCTTTTAATGTATAAAACACACACACACACACACACACACATACACACACACACACACACACACACACACACACAGTACATAAGCAGTTGTACAGTTTATCTGTGGTATTAACATTTCATGGAGCCAGGCACGGTGGCACATGCCTGTAATCCCAGCTCTGGGAGGCCAAGGTGGGTGGATCACTTGAGGTCAGGAGTTTGAGACCAGCCTGGTCAAGATGTGAAACCCCGTCTTTACTAAAAATTAGGCCACGTGTACAGTGGCTCATGCCTGTACCCTAGCACTTTGGGATGCTGATGCGGGCAGATCACCTGAGGTCAGGAGTTCAAGACCAACCTGGCCAACATGGCAAAATCCTATCTCTACTAAAACCACAAAAATAAGCTGGGCATGATGATGTGCGCCTATAATCCCAGCTACTCTGGAAGCTGAGACAGGAGAATCGCTTGAACCCAGGAGGCAGAGGTTGCAGTGAGCTAACATCATGCCTCTGCACTCTTGCCTGGGCAACAGAGCAAGACTCCACCTCAAAAAAAAAAAAAAAAAAAAAAAAAAAGAAAAAGAAAAATTAGCCAGGCGTGGTGGTGCACACCGGTAATCCCAGCTACCTAGGAGGCTGAGGCAAGAGAATCAAATGAATCCAGGAAACAGAGGCTGCAGTGAGCCAAGATCGTGCCACGGCACTCAAGCCTGGGCGACAGAGAGACTGCATCTCAAAACAAATTAAAAAATAAAAATAAAAATAAAATCATTTCATGGCATGCTCACAGCAGCACTATTCACAGTAACTAAAAATACAAAACTAGTCGGGTGTGGTGGCATGCACTGGTAGTCCTAGCTACTTGGGTGGCTGAGACACAAGAGCCCAGGAGGCAGAGGCTGCAGTGAGCCAAGATCGTGCCACTGCATTCCAGCCTGGTGATATAGTGAGACTCTGTCTCACCCAGCCCAAAAAAAGTGGGTGGAAATTCTTTCTTTCTCTTTTCCTTTTCTCTTTTGAGATAGTCTTGCTCTGTCACCCAGGCTGGAGTGCAGTGGCGCCATCACGGCTCACTGTAGCCTTAACCTCAAGCAATCCTCTCGCCTCAGCCTCCTAGGAAGAGCTAGGACTACAGGCGTAAGCTATCACACCTGGGTAATTTTTAATTTTTTTGTAGAGATGGGAGCCTTGCCATATTGCCTAGGCCGATCTCAAACTCCTAACCTCAAGCAATCTTCCCACCTTGGCCTTCCAAAGTGTTGGGATTATAAAAGCCATTGTGCCCAGCTGGAAATTCTAACCATGCAAGGATTCTATAACGAGACTGCCCAGCTCATTCTCCCAAAATTTCTCCTTTCTGTATTCTGTGCAACTTCCTTCCCTGCGTTTACTAAATGACGTGCAGCTCTTCCCACTCCCAGAAACCTGAATCACTGTTCTCAGGGTTTTTCTCAATTGCACAGCCAAATAGAAAGTAGAACTTCCTATGGAAATATTAGCCCACTTTAAGCTTAATAATAAAAACAAAACCATCGAGAGGGGCCCCACTGTATCAAAACCCTAAACTCTATGGCGTTAGCCTGGCAGTCAAGTGGCAAGGAAATGCCTCCCAGAGGCCGAAACGCTGAAGAACTCTATTTGGGGGTCAGACTTGGTAAAATTGTTGCTTTCGATTTGCAGGGTGGAACCACTAGCCCTGCAGCCAGTCTAGAGAAAGCAGCCAAAAGAGACAAGGAATACAAGGAACGTAGATTGCTCTTCGCCATTTATCACCAGGGAAACTGCTCAAACTCCTGGCATCACGCGATCCTCCCACCTCAGTCTCCCAAAGTTCTGGGATTACAGGTGTGAGCCACTGCACCCAGACAGATATTATAATTATTACTATTCTACTTAACAAAAACATTTTAATTAAGTAAAATGATATAATTATACCTACTTTGTGGGAAAGAAAAACAGGAGTGAAGCAAAAATGTGCTGGTTTGAGAACTAAAATGGAAAAGAGACTGAAATCCCAGGTGTCCCATGTGCAAAAGGCCACTGCTTCTGCACAACAACGAGATGAGAATGAACACTGGCCACACCAGTGGCTCACGCCTGTAATCTCAGCACTTTGGGAGGCCGAAGCAGGTGGATCACTTGAGGCCAGGAGTTCGTGACAAGCCTGGTCAACATGGCGAAACTCTGTCTACTAAAAATACAAAACTTAGCTGGAAGTGGTGGTGCACACCTGTAATCCCAGCTACTCCGGAGGCTGAGACACAAGAATTGCTTGAACCCACAAGTGGAGGTTGCAGTGAGCTGAAATCACACCACTGCACTCCAGCCTGGGTGACAGAGCAAGACTCTGTCTCAAAAAAAGAAAAAGAAAAAAAAAGGCCAGGTATGGTGGCTCACGCCTGTAATCCTAGCACTTTGGGAGGCTGAGGCGGGCAAAACACAAGGTCATGAGATCAAGACCATCCTGGCCAACATGGTGAAACCCATCTCTACTAAAAATACAAAAATTAGCTGGGTGTGGTGGCATGCAACTGTAATCCCAGCTACTCGGGAGGGTGAGGCAGGAGAATCGCTTGAACCCGGGAGTTGAAGGTTGCAATGAGCTGAGATTGTGCCACTGCTCTCTAGCCTGGCGACAGAGTGAGGCTCCGTCTCAAAAACAGAAAAGAAAATCACTGAACAACAAAGGCCCATTAAACACCTGTAATCAGCACTTTGGCAGGTGGATCACCTGAGGTCAGGAGATTGTGACCAGCCTGATCAAATGGGGAAACCCAGTCTCTACTAAAAACACAAAATTAGCCCTGTGTGGTGGTGTGTGCCTGTAATCCCAGCTCCTCGGGTGGCTGAGGCAGGAGAATCACTTAAGCCAGGAAACGCAGGTTGCAGTGAGCCAAGATTGCACCACTGCATTCCAGCCTGGGCAATAAGAGCAAAACTTGGTATCAAAAAAAAAAAAAACCAACAAAAAGGCTAGAAAGTTCTGGAAAAGAACGCTGGCTACGATTACAGGCACCAACAGGTTAGTAGCCTGTTAAAACTTTAGAGGGACTCATTGCCAGAGGAATCACAAGCTTGTTGTACAAGCAAGTAAATAAAAGCCTTGGACAGGCCCCTAAGCCTGCACCCAACAGGAAGTGGAATTTGAAAGTCGGGCAGTACCCAGGCGGGATGCACCCGACACTCACTTCTGAAGGGACCAGGGAGGAGGGTACTTGAGGAAGAACTTCCCAGAGGTCAGGGAGTTCCTCCCAGAGAGCAGTGAGGACTTATGCAAGAAACGTACCCCCTGCCGTGATAAAGGCAGGGGTCTTCACAAGGTCCCCCCAAGTGAGATTTCATCCCTGCAGAGACCAGCAACTTCTGTTTCAGTCTTTCTTTTTCCCAAATGGGAGTTCTTATTACAGCTGCCGGTTCCAGCTTCACCTCTGAATAGGAACCGAGGGTGGGGATCCCAAAGGCGCCATACTGGGTTGATGCAGAGAACTTGCCAGGCCAGGGAAACTAGGCTGAGTGGGACACAGGGACCAAGGAGGGCTCTGGGTGTGGGGCACACACAAAGTCAGTGCCCATCAAACCTTTTCTCTTCCTTCTGGAAGAAATCCTTCCGGAAGGAAATCATTTGGTACCTCCTCTGCAACATAGGCGTGGCCAGGCACTTGAGATCTGGCTGTTGAGACAGAGGCAGTGTACATAACCCACGTCGTGAGGTCTCCTCCCTGCTTCTGCAGCCATCTGCGGTGGAGATGGTGAGTGTACACAGGCAGTGCCATCTGAAGGGTACCCCACTGCCGCAGTACCCCTACTGCGGCACGAGCGACTGAGCAGGAGACGAGTAATCTGTCTCCACGGACAGCCTGGTTTAAGTGTCCGTGGCTGTCTCCTGCTGTGGAGGAGCACACTGGAGTGGCCCGTGCAGTGGACCAGAGCTCCCACCCACACCATTGTTTCCTTTCCCAGAACACAACTAGACAATGTCTCCCGCCTCCGTACAAAATGGGAGTGAATATAGGGAGTGCCGCTTCCGCACTGGCTCATGGAAGCTCCTAGATGGGTCTTATCCCTCTGTGCTCACCCCACTTTGGGTTGGATGGAGACGGATGGCCCCAGGGTACTCTGCCTCTGATGCCTGAACAAGGGCTGCCCTGCCAGTCCATTCGCCTGCCGAGTATTACGGAAGCAAAAAAGTTCTGTTGTGTTTGAGCCATTGTCACTTTTCGGGTCTATTTATTACAGAACTAGCATAGGGCTAATACAGTCATTGCTACGTGGCCATAATACATGTATTCTACAACTGCATATAATTTTATTCACCGAAGGAATGTGCTTTACCTTTGAGATTCTAAATTTTCAGAAACGCAACATTCAAGGTTAAAGTTGCTGCCAGACCAAGGCTAAACCATGGCGAGGTAGCTGCTTGTGCCAGAGAGTGTGGGTGTGACCAGCTGATCTCGGTGGTTCCTGGCGACTCAGGGACCACCTGGATTCCACATCTGGCTTCCCACCCACACACAAGCAGAATGACGTGGGTTTCCTCTTTATCCAGCGGAATGCTAATGCCTACACTTAGCCGGGGTCAGCCAGCTATGACCTGTGGGCATCATCTCACCTGCAGCCTGTTTTCGTGCAGCCCTTGAGCTAAGAATGTTGTTGACACTTTGAAAAACGGAGAACGTGTGACAGAGTCTGTACGTGGCCTGCAAAGCCTAACATCTTTACTGTCTGGCTCTGCCTTATAGGATTGTTGGGAGGATTACAAAGACTTTGTTAGGCCAGTGCCCAGCTCGAAGTTAGCATGCCACACAAAATAATACATACGGTACAGCTACTTATGTCTCCAAAAAGAAACTGTCCCACATCCAAATTCTGCATTTTGTCCAGCTGATGTCTCTTCTTCCCTCCAAAAAATTAAAAAAAGAGAAAATAAACAAAAACATGAGCTGCATCTCGATCATCATGGTCACAGATACTTTTCAGTTAAAAAGCTGTTGGTAGTTGAGTTCACTTACTTGGAGTATGGACTAAGGAAGGAAATATTTCCCCTTTATAGCAAAGAGACCTGACATCAGCAACAGAAAGCCTGCAACACGGCAGTTCTGTTTTCTCCGTGGAGAGAGATCAAAACATTTACAAATGAGAATGAGACTTTAAGTAGATAGCATGCCACGGAAAACTGAGCAGGCAAAAGGACTTAACGCGGTTTTCTCAATAAAATCATTTTGCCCTGTAAATGCAATTATAATGGGGATCTGTTAGGAGTCTCAGGCAGGTGACATGAAAGCTGGCCTTCCAAAATCTGATTAGGTGGATTGTTTGCAAACACGACACCTGGCAAAACCGGTCTCATTCTAAGGTAGACTCATTTTGGACATAACTGATAACCTCACTGAGACAACTTCTCGAAGCATGTCTGCAAACACAGGACCCCCGGGGATGGGGCCTGTGTGTCAGGGGAGGGAAATTCCAGGCTTTAATACATCAAGATGTCACAGCACGCTACATTCTTCTCTTAGAAAGTCATGATAGTACTGTGTGTTAAAGGCATGGAGAAACACCACCAAAGAGTCCACTGACTTTGTGCAGCCTATAACCTTTTTCCTCCCACATCCCACATAGTAGGTAGTGACATCACACAGAATCAATGCTCAGGGGACATTCTGGACACACTGTATGCAGCGCAGCCATTCAAAACAACCGCAACAGAATGCATCAAGAACCTGGTTTTCTTTTAAAGCATGAGCAGTTCTCATTTTACAACAGGTGTCTTAACATAATTCAAGAAGTGCAGTCTTTGCATGACAACCAGATATTCTCAAAGGTTACTAGTGAGCTGATAAAATTAACGTTGGGCAAGGAGGTCCTCGTTTAAAGGTAGGCTGTCTGCTCACCAATGTTAAGAAAATTTCAGCAGAGCATACTTTTCATATTTAGAGCCGAAGAGAGGTGAGAGAGATTCTACTCTCATCGTGGCTGAGAGCTCTCTGTTCTGAAACGAAATTGGGCAGTCCATTTGTGTGGTTTCTCTGGATAAGTTCCATTTATTAATCATTGTACAAAAAAATCTTGGCATTCATTTGAGGAGAAAAGAAGTTGCTATATCCAAATAGTTAACATTTTAACATTGTGAAAGTTCTACTTTTGTAACAGGGCTTTTTAAAATGGAGAAAAGTTTTGGAAAATTTTTAAAAAGAAACTTATGATTTATTAGAGTACAGGATCCAAAACACATTTTTAGAAAAATATAAAGTGCCCAAATACCAACTTACACAGGTGATACAGGCTTCCTGGAGCCCCATGAAGCAGTCATGAAGAAACACATTTAAAAACAGTCTAGATACATATTTACAGTTGGGTCAGTAAAGGTAAAACCATCTTTCTTGGCTTTGATGTTTCTAAGAATAAAGGAAATCAATCAAACCAGAAAACTGACAATTGTAACTCTCAGCATGCTCACAGTTTCTTAGTAATGCATCTCATTAATATTAATTCCATATTATCTAATTTTCCCCTTTAAATGAGAGTAGTGTACAATCCTCCCAACCTCGGTGGGCCAGGTGCTGTGAGTGGTCACATTTCCAAATGCAGGTTCAAATCCTTTGACTCTGGATTTGAACTCATAAGGAACGTGGACAGTGGATAACAGCTAACTCAGGCTGGAGGAGCCAGGGCCAAATCCCTATCTCTTTCTAGTAAATGCTTAAAGCCTTCCCTTGCTATGAAGTGGTCTCAGGTGGCTTTCCTCCGTCACCCCAGGGTTTCCAAAGGGTAAACAGGCAGCAGTCATTCAACATGGGTGAGAATACTGCATGCAGATGGACAGACAGGCGCACAGACAGGCCCCTAACACCCCATTCACTAGAGCAACTGCATTATTTTAAAAGTTGAGAGCAAAGTAACTAGGTCCTAACTCCAGAAGTTAGCATCTATCAATTAATGACAAGATTAGCTCAAGCGAGAACGGGCAGGCCGGGAGGAGGAGGAGCTCCAGAGCTGCATGAAGGCATGCAGGTACTCCAGACTCAGTTACTGAGAACTTTGGGAAGGAGCCAGGGCTGTCTGAACAGTCAGGTTTTCCCAGAAGACATTACAACAGGCTTCGTCCTGCTGCCGTCAGGACCCTGGCAGCCTGGAAAAGCCGATTACAACACGCACATCTCCTTTCCCACGAGTCCAACACTCTTCAGATGAAAGGCATTCTCTTTCTAACCTGCCGCATTTGAACAGGCCTTGAAATGATTCTGAGGAATAACAAGGGGTGTGAAACCACTTCTTTTCCCTTCAGAAACTTTTTTTTAAGGTTCACAAATTTTTTTTTTCCTGATCACAAGAGCGAAGCCTCATTTTTTGGTCTTTGGAGACCAGGGAGGATGACTTCTAAGAGCAAACATTTAACATCAGATTTCTATGTCTTACTACAAAAAGAACACATCACTGATTTAAGATCTACTCCTGATATTGAAGTAGATTTTTTAAGTTAAAAAATAAAAGTAGTCATTTAAAAGGGAGGAATTGTAGATGAATACGGAAAAATCCATTCACAAAATTCACTATTATGCATTTTCTCAAAGAATTTTATGTAATAAAAAACTAATGATTTACAGAGATGTGCATAAACTCGAGAGAGAAATATGGAAGGGAAAAGTGTTATATTCCCACTTAAATTTAAAAAAAAAAGATAAACACTTCAAATCTGTGTTTCATGTATTAGAAAAAAATAAATTCAAATGATTCTAATTACCATTAGCTTGTTAATGTCTCTGTCTCTACGATGCTGCCAAGATAGCACACAACGTTACCTCTGAATATGCAACTAAATTCAGGGTAAAAAGACACACAGTCCTCACTCGGGACTGCACATGTTCCACAGAGAAATCAGAAGGAAATTATTGCAAATGCATAACCCCATCTGTCCAGCCAAGGAAATGTTCTAAGACAAATGCAGACAGACGGGGGAATGGAGTGAATACAAAGAATGATTATAGGCGTGTCGACTGTGAGACCTCATGAAGACAGAATGTCACAAACTGTCACCACAGGACAAGCATACAAGCCATGCCACTGACACAGTGCCTTTCAGATTAATTCACTAGTGTAGGCGGAGAGCAACATTGTCTTTGCAGCTGGGGGAGAGCACACAGTACTTAAACTTAGGAGGCAACCAGCACTACTGGTGGAGTGGCTTTCCTGGTGCAGCGGGTCCCAAGGGCTCCGTGGAGACATCTTCTCCCGGAGTCCCGTTCTCTTGGAAGATAGCAGCAGCAGCAAAGGTGCAATGTCCTCTCTAGACTTTACTCATCTATGTTCTCTTTCTTTGCACTGTAAATATTCTGCACCGTTTCATAGACAAACTCCAGATCTTCTGGATACCGGATCTCCAGCTCTGCGTTTGGGATGTAGTGAGTGCCAGTAAACTCTGAGAAATAGCGTCCCACGTCAGGGTGTGAGATTTCTTGAGGCTCCACGTTATATTCCAAATTTTCTGTTGGTAAAGAGGCACATGGGCATTCTCATTACAGTGTCACTTTCTGCAGTACCTTTTATTCAGAGAACCTCCCATCACCCCTTCCAGGTGGCATTTTTGAGGTGTAGACGGGAAGGCTGAAGATGTTTATGGAGCCAGGAGGGGGTAATGGGAAAAGGGCAGCGAGTGGCAATCACGAGAAGGTGGGCGGTGGTATGGGTCCCCCAAAAGCTCCCCACGGAACAGCAGATTTTCCAAATCTCTGAGCAGGATGTCTGGCTCCAGCAAAACTCCAACAGTCTCTTAGGAACGGGCAAACAACAGACTCACTAGGTCTCTCTGACTGGACAATGGGGCAAGATCATCCCTGCCTGCTCCTTTTTTGGCAGTGGCTAAGTTTCTGAAGCTGCCACATCATGTGGTGACAAGTCTCGTAACTGCTACCGCTATCCTCTATTCACAGGAGTCCCTCACGCAGACCACACTTTCCACCCAAGCTCCTTCCAGCACTGGCCCTGCGCTTCCAACATCGAGCAGCCTCTTTCCAGGGCTGCTGTGAGGCCAGGGGTGAACGGAAGGTGGCTGCGCCTGCAGATCCCATGTGGATATCGGCTGTTATTATCTGGACATCTCTTGGGAAAATCATGCTACCTCCTCTCCCTGCTCTCTGTTTTGCCACTAGAGAAACAGAAAATAAGGTTGGGTGCAGTGGCTCGTGCCTATAATCCCAGCGCTCTGGAAGGCCGAGGTGGGTGAATCACCTGAGATCAGGTGTTTGAGACCAGCCTAACTAACATGGTGAAACCCCATCTCTACTAAAAATACAAAAAACTAGCCAGACATGGTGGTGCATGCCTATAGTCCCAGCTACACAGGAGGCTGAGTCAGGATAATTGCTTGAACCTGGGAGACGGGGGTTGCAGTGAGCTGAGATCATGCCACTGCACTCTGGCCTGGACAATAAGGGCGAAACTCTTTCAAAAAAAAAAAAAAAAAAAAAGAAAAGAAAAAGAAAAAAAGACTGTAAAAATGAAATTAAAAAATAAAAAAGCCAGGTGCGATGGCTCACGCCTATAATCCCAGCACTTTGGGAGGTCGAGGTCAGGAGTTCAAGCCCAGCCTGGCCAACAAGGTAAAACCCCATCTACTAAAAATACAAAAATTAGTCTCGCTAATTTTTGTGTAGTGGCGGGTGCCTGTAATCCCAGCTACTTGGGAGGCTGAGGCAGAGAACTGCTTGAACCTGGGAGGCAGTAGTATGCTAAGATTGTGCCACGGCACTCCAGCCTGGGTGACAGAGCCAGACTCCGTCTAAAAGGAAAAAAAAAAGGGATGATGCAGGCAAGGTATTTAAAAAGCTGAAACCCTTCCACATGGTTCCCGACCTCCCCAGAATAACTGAGATCCTGCCAGCTAAAGGATGGTGCTTTGTGAGCCCTTCTTTGCTGGCCATGGAGGCCCGACCCATGAGTGGGTGTGGCCCCTGATCCAGGAGAAGCCTAGCCATGCCCTCCATGACCTGGCACCGGAAGGGGGCTGGGCTGGGCAGATCCTCCCATTGCAACTGTGTCTCCAGGGAACCCCAGTTCCGTTCACTCCGAAGCCATCCTCTGCACTGCCCATCACTCAAATGAATGCAAGAGGGTCTATAAATTAATACAAGTAAGGCCAACCCATGGGCTCACCGACACAGTGTGGCATATTATTTCTTAAACAGCTTGGTTAAACATCCTGAAATACAAAGTCAGGGAATCTGAGGCCATGAATCCTCGAAGTACACAGGATGAACGCAGGCATCTTTCTGAAGCACTGACTTCAACTGGTATTTGTCTTTGGGGAGAGGGGAAAAGAGTTGTGTGACTCAATCTGCAATTTTTTTTTTAACCACAAAACAGGAGGAGCTGAAGAATGTGCTAATATGTTGTTTTAGGCTGTTTCTGCAGACCGTGACCAGCGACAGAACTGTTTAAACGAATCGGTACCACTGAGAAGTCACAGGCATGTCATGTGCAAAGATGAACGTATGGAGGTTGTTTATCCTAACAGTACTTATGCTGGAAAAAAACGTAAGAGCAGGGTAAACGTCCAAGTATAGGTCACTGTGTGAATAAATGATGGCATATTAATTCAGCAAAGCGGAGGCGGCCATGAAAATGAGTAACAGGTTTGTAAGAGCCTCCAAGAAAGGTGGGTTAAAAAGCCTGTACCACTGGGAAAGGGCCTGGAAGGCCACGGATCAGGGGTTGCTCCATGATGTGGCACAGTGACAGAGTTTAAACTGGGCACTTACAATGTGCCAGACCCCACAGTGGAGTCACAGGCACCCTCCCACATAACCCCGGAAAGAGCCCCCTTCTGCTGTTGAGTGGGCTGTCCAAGGATTTAACCCCAGACTCAAACCACAGTCCCATTCCAGAGCTGAAGGGAACCAGACCTGAGAAAAACCCAACAGTCAGGAGACAGCAGGGAGGGGAGGGGATGGGTAGACTCAGAACACCGCTGCCCCGAAAGACATGCTCCAGTCCACATTACACACAGGAGCCCGTGGTTCCAGGACCTCCCACTTTTTCCAGAAGGAAACCGACTTATCCGCCAACTCTAATCTCTCTACTGTCACCAGTAGGTCTCTAGAGATGATTTTCTCTGTATTTGTCAAATGTTAGACTTGGGAAAAATCAATAAATGTTAAAAACCAACAAACAAAAACTGCTGCAAATGTTCCAAAATGACACTGGCTAAGACGCCCTTTTCTGTCCACCCACGGCTGCCACCTGCCCCTGCACATCCAGTAACAGGAGAAACCAATTAGCAAGGCATCTTTTCCTTGAGGAGGCTTATGGTGACATGACCACCACCTGGTACTTTAACCAGGACAGCTGCCACGGCCCTTGCATTTGAATTTTCTTTTTTTTTTTTGGTAGAGGCAGGGTCTGGCTACATTGCCCAGGCTGGTTCCAAACTCCTAGGCTCAAATGATCCTTCTGTGTTGGTCTCCCAAAGTGCTGGGATTATAGGTGTGAGCACCACGCCCAGTCATGTTTGGATGTTCTTGCAGAGCTGCACAGAAATAATAAAGGGAGGGCACAGAATCTGGGATACCATCGAGACAAAATCCCCTTTGCTCTAAGGGAACCAGTGTTCCCTGTCATTGGTAGGCAGGACATAGACTGTGAAGTACAGAGAATTCAAGCAGGTAATTTAGGGTAACTGCTTTGTTGCCAGTTCATCTGGAGCAGTAGTTCTCATCTGGAGGCTCTTTCACTACCAAAGGGACATCTGTGAGGTCTGAAGACAATTTTGGTTGTCATAATGAGAGCTGCTACCACCTCCTAGTGGGTGGAGGTTAGGGATGCTGCTAAGTACGTACAATGCACAGGACAGCCCCCCACAAATGGTTATCTTGACCGAAATGTGCCTAGTGCTGGGCTGAGAAGCCCCGCTCCAGAGCCCAGCCCTGTGCTTTGGCACTGCTCCTTCTCCTCCACATTCTCCTTTCTATGTATTAGCAAGGCACAGCCTGCTGTCGCTAACATTCAGCTTCTGTTGGGAGGAGAAAAGAAGGGGCAACTCAGGTTATCATCCACAGATCTGCCAGGGCAGCCTGACCCAACAGCTACTGCACAGAATTCTGAACATGGGCCCAGAATAAGACACAGGCAAAGCCCAGGCAGGAACACTGGGAAACCAGGTAAAAGGTAAATGACAGCCCACAAGGGTGCTCCCAGCCCCACTCCTGGCTGTTCGAGAGGAACAAGGACTGGATTCGGTGCATTTACGGGCCTGGGCTCCTAGCTTGCTTAGAAGCAGAACAGGAAACAATTAACAACAGAATGAAGTTGGCGACTATGCATCATGAAAGAAAAACGAATGCCGATCCACAGGTTTTCACAAAATTTACTTTTTTAAAAAATGATAAATCTAAGTTAACACAAAACTTAATTAAAACATGAACCAGATACTAATTAAAAGCACTGAAAAATCCTGAGAAATCTTCCAGGATTCCCTTGAAGTTTTCAGAGAGATCTGTCTGCTTATTTTAAATCTTCAGCTACCCCAAAATATGTAAATAGATGCTACGGAAACACTACCCATGTGTCCTCTATGGGCACCTGTCCTGTCCTGATCCCGTCCTCCTCTCCAAGAGAAAGGCACCATCACCATCAGTGTGAGTGTCTTTCCAGTCCTTCTCCTACGAGCACACACATATGCATCGAAATACCCTAGATATACTTAAAATTTGGTATTGCTTTATGTGTGTTTATTTACACAGAGCGTATTCTAAGCACTCGCCTACAACTGGCTTACTCAATTGCAGGTTAGTAATCATTCCAGTCTGCATAGACCTCAGGCTACTAGATGAGTCCTTATGAATGACAACTGTCTTGCTATTTTAACAAGGGGGCCACAGGCCTCCGTGCACATGTGTGGAGGGATGGAGACGGAACTGCTAGGCTGGAAGAGAATGCATGCTTGAGATGTCTGCAATTTGAAAGCGAGGGCCAAAGCATCCTCTGACATGTTTGTGCCACTTACCTAACCCCTGCGCCCACACAGGGCATCCCCACCCACCTCACCACCCTTGTCCACAGGTGCAGATGGCCACGGAGTGTGTTAGTATTTGTGTGTGTGTGTATCTGAGGTGGGGAGGACTGTATGGGTAGAACGTTGAGTCTGGAAATGACAAATAAGTTACAGAAAAGGGAACCAATGTTTGTCGAGGACACACCGTGTATCAAGCAGTGTACGAGGTGCCTCACCATTACAGACAAAACCTAAGAACGAGATTTTAACATGGTAGTTGAATTCCTGGCCTTCCAACACGGCGGCTGACCTAGACAAGGAGCATCTGTGACACTCTGCACAGCATCTGAGAAGTCCAGAAGGAGGTGGGACAGGAGCGACGGCTCTCCCACCCAGTGTCATGAAAGTATCAAAGCGCGCCCCCTAGTGGGAACAAAACATTACACACATGCAAGATGCTGGACATCCCATTAGGGTTTAGCTCGTAAGATGGAACACACTGGGGGAAGAATCCTCTTCATTGTACAAACTAAAACTGTTTGAAGATGTCATTTATGTATGTGATTTCTAATTCACTCTTCAACTCTCTGTGCAGAATTAGTAATTAGAAAAGCAGGATCACTGGAGCCAAAGGCTGAACATTTAGATCAAGAAAAGTTTTAAAAAAAATACATTTCAGGCCAGGCGCTGTGGCTCACGCCTGTAATCCCAGCACTTTGGGAGGCCAAGGCAGGCAGATCACGAGGACAGAAATTCAAGACTAGCCTGGCCAACAGAGTGAAATCCTGTCTCTACTAAAAATATAAAAATTAGCCAGGTGTGGTGGCTGTAATCATAGCTACTCAGGAGGCTGAGGCAGCAGAATAGCTTGAACACGGAAGGCGGACATTGTGGTGAGCTGAGATCGCGTCACTGCACTCCGGCCTGGGCAACAAGAGCGAAACTCCATCTCAAAAAAAAAAAAAAAAAACCACTTCATAAAAACACATTAACCCAGAAATGTTTGAAAACATATTTAATATGTGTTTTTGAAATTAGCCTCTCACTGGCTAAAAACAGGCTAATGAGCATAAAATTGTCCCATGTGATTATAACACACTGAGTAAAAATCCAGGAGTCTATGGCAGAAACGGGCAGGAGAGGAGAGATGGGAAGGCGGAAGGGAGGCAGGGAGGAAGGGGAAAGCTCTTGTTCACTGAAGTAGAGAAAGTAACAGTGGTGGAAAAACCACCACTCGGCAGTTCTCATATAATGATCTAGACAAGGATATTCAAAAAGTGCTGGAACTAACCATGATGTTGAAGGTCACTGGAGAACAGGATCTTCACAGACTGCCACAGAATCACCACATGGATTTCTCGTTAATTGAAATAGTGAGTCATTATATAATCTTAGCCAAGTGACCAAACTCAGCATCACTCGCAGGGAGCCCTGACGAGACCCAATGGGAAGCACGTGGCAAAGTATCCTCCCCAAGAATTCTGATCCCGATCTAATCAGGCCTCAGACTTTACTCCCAGATTACAGACAACATACAGTTAAGGAACCAATGAGGCAAATACAAAACGTTATATAATTTACAAGACAATGGCCAGGCCTGGCGGCTCACGCCTGTAATCTCGACACTTTGAGAGGCCAAGGTGGGCAGAATGTTCCAGTCCAGGAGTTTGAGACCAGCCTGGGCCACATGGTGAAAACCCCATCTCTACAAAAGACACAAAAAATAGCCAGGTGTGGTGGTGCATTCCTGTAGCCCCAGCTACTTGGGAGGCTGAGCTGGAAGGATTGCTTGAGCCCAGGAAGTCATGGCTGCAGTGACTCATGTTCCCACCACTATGCTCCAGCCTGGGCAACAGAGCAAGACCCTGTCTCAAAAAACAAACAAAAAACATTTACAAGACCACCAGTCTGGATATGAAAAAGGGGAAAAAAGATGACGAATGAGGAACTGTCTTTAATAAGAGAGATTAAAGAGAAAAAACAACCAAATGCAGTGAATGAATTCTGGTTGGATTCTGATTTTTTAAAAATACCAGCAAAAAATAGATATAAGGTTATTTTGTGACAATTGGGAAATCTGAAAACTGTTAAATATTATAAAATAATTGTTATTTGTTAGGTGTGATAATGTAATTGTGGTTATGCAGAGAAATGTCCTTATACTTGGACATAATTCAGTATTTAGATTATGTCTGCAATATTCTTTCAAATGGTGCAGCAAAAAACTAAAATCTCTATGCATAAAGCAAATATCTGAATTATTCACTGTTCAATCGACTGGAGGGTAACTGGGGGTATTTGATGTATTCTTTTAACTGTTCCATGTGTTTAAAAATATTCTTCATTCCAAACTTGTTTAAAAAAAAATTAGTCCGGGCATGGTGGACTATCATCCCAGCACTTTGGGAGACCAAGGTGGGCGGATCACCTGAGGTCAGAAGTTTGAGACCAGCCTGACCAATATGACGAAACCCCATCTCTACCAAAAATACAAAAATTAGCTGGGTGTGGTGGCATGTGCTTTTAATCCTAGCTACTTGGGAGGCTGAGACAGAATTCTCGAACCTGGGAGGTGGAGGTTGCAGTGAGCCGAGACTGCGCCATTGTACTCCAGCCTGGGCAACAAGAGTGAAACTCCGTCTCAGGAAAAAAAAAGGGGGGTCTCATTCACGACACTTCCCCCTTATCTCACTGCTGTGTGTCTGTGTACTGCTGTCCCTCCAGGACAGATTCCCTCCCCCAGCTGAACATGAGCATCTCCCAGGGGAGTAGCATGGCCCTGGGAGCTGGGACACACCCCGGGTGAGCAGGAGCTTGGCAGTCACAGAACTTCCCAAGCTCTCACTGGTCGAAGGGCAGAGCATTCAAGAGGAAGCAGTGGATATGAAAGACAGGGAAGGAGATGGTGTCACGAAGTACAGAGTGGGATAAATGACCTGATCTTGAGAGGTGGGGAAGGGGCAGGGGTGAGAAGAGCTTCTAGAAGGAAGTGATGGGAGACCAGCAGGTAAGGCAGGGAGGCCTATCAGTCAGGGGCAGCCAACTGTGTCAAGACCTGAAGGCGAGCAAGAACGATGACTTCAAGGAAGACAATCTGAAGTGGGCTGGAGCACGCTGGCAGTGGGAACAGCCTTCGGGCCGTAAGGGGAGGGCCAGATCCCTAGGGGCTGGTAAAGCATTCTGGACTGCTGATAAGAAACTCCTGATGGTCAGTCAGTTCAAGCATCGAGTGGCCGGGTCCAGGGACATGCTGGGAAGGTCGTCTTGCTGTTGCTAAGGGAAATGCCCGGTTGGGGGCAGGCCCGGAGGCAGGGGCCAGTGAGGAAGTGGGCAAGCAGAGGCCGCTGGAATGGAAATGTGAGACACACGAGCAGACAGCAATGGGGTTTCTGGCTGGACAGATGCATGGCGAGGGCAAGGAGAGAGAAGCAAAACACAGCCCCCACGTGGTATCACTCAGTAAGATGGGGCAGGCAGGCGCAAGGGGTGACGGGGCAGCACAATGAGTTCATGCTTTTTCTGTCTTTACAGAAATGATCAAGCTAAAACAATGGGGTCAGTGAGTCGGGGCTGAGCACACTGGAGAGACCCCAGAGAGCCCTCTAAGTGCAGATGCCCGGCGGCTGGGACAGAGGTGGGGACAGAGCCCAGGGAAGAGCTTGGAATGGAAACATGGCTTTGGGAGCAACCACCACATCCACAGATGCCCCAAAGGGGAAGGAGATGAGGGCCCAGAGCAGAGTCTCCTGGGTAGGGAGGACCTGAAGACAGCCACAGATCAGGCACGTCAAGGTGGGACCTGCCCCTCAGCCTAGGACGCAGAGAAACACTTGCTGACCGAGCACTGACGGAACCACTGGCAGAGGACGGGAACTATCATAGTATAGAAACAGCTTTGAAGCGCTAAGAATTTTCTAAGTCTCAAAATTTTAAATTCAAGAAGGCAATTTGCTAACATTACCCATAATCATTTAGTTCTGTCTCAATTTAAGAGATGGTAAAACTGACAACCAGATAATGATTTTTTCAGTAATGACAATTCTATGACTAAACCTTACATTGCATGTTTACCTAAATATGATTAGAGATCAACTTCCGAATCTTCAAATTGAAGAGTGAACTAATTCACAACCCCTAAAACGAAAATACTCAAAGCCTACCCTCAACAGTGGATAATGATGCCATGTGGCAAAGCCACAGACACTGGCCCACAGTGTTGATGAGAAGAAAGTGCTCCTTTATCCTTGTGAACACCACAGGCTGTAGGGTATCAAGCGCGTACCAGGTGACTTGTGCTGGTACCAATGGCGCAGTGAATCAGTCAATAATATCCAAATCATGTGTTGAGTTTTAGAGATTGTTACTGTTGTATGATTTTTATATGTGACACAGCTTCAGAAGTTAAATAGTATCACTGCCGGTGCCTCCATCTGGCACAGGGAGTACTTAAACCCCTTACACTATCCCCATCACTCTAAGCGAGGGCGAGCGGCCTGCAGTCTCAAAAAACAGATTTCTCTTGGCGCTGCTGTTCCAGGGGACCCTTTCAGTTTCTGAGGAATTGACAATAATAATTATTTTCCAGCCTTTTACTCTGAAACGAGGTCTCACTCTGTCACCCAGACTGGAGTGCAGCAACACAATCGTAGCTCACTGCAGCCTCCACTTCCCAGGCTCAAGTGATCCTCCCAATCCAGCCTCCTGAATAGCTGGGACCACATGTGCACACTACTCTGCTCGGGTAATTTTTAGTTTTTTTGTAGAGATGGGGTCTTGCTGTGTTGCCCAGGCTGGTCTCAAACTCCTGAGCTCAGGCAATCTCCTGCCTCTCCCTCCCAAAGTGCTGGCATTACAGGTGTGAACCAACTCACCTGGCAATTTCCAGCCTTTTAGAAACTTCTGAGATTTTTATACATGCTGTATTTTGATTACTGGATTTACTGAGTTAGGTCAAACCTCATGTTTTGAGCCAGACATGAACAGGCACAGCATGATGGATAAGGAGGAGACTCTTTGTCAAGCTGCCTGGCTTCAAATCATGTTCTGTAAGTTAAAAATTAAATGGCTTCCCTGTGCCTCAGTTTTCTCATCTAGAAAAAGATGACGATGATGTTTCTCAAATGGAGTTAATATACATTACAACAATGAATTTGTCCTATTAAGTGGAGGTGAAATTCAACAGAAACAAAGAAAAGGGAGACTTACACTCAAGGCATTCTTGTCTCTCACCTGCTTCCACAGGCTCTGTCAGTCTCTAACTCAGCCTTGCCCTGGCTGGCACCGGCCGGGTGGCAGTGGTCTGCTCGCCTACCCAACCTTACTGCACCCCTGTGGGCTCTCACGTGCTCCCAGGGCTGGCGCTGTGGATTGCGGCCCCCAAAGGTGGCCATACGAGGACGTCTCCAGGGACGTGCAATCGGCAGCCGCAGCCTTGAGAGGCCAGGGAGCGCTGGGGGGCCCCCAAGTGTTTACCTGGTACCTTCCTTGTCTGGAAGGAGCCGAGGGCTGGGTCTGGAAGGAGCCGAGGGCTTGGTCTGGAAGGCCGGACTTACAGGAATTTACTGGCATAGGCAGTGGCCAATCAGGTGAGGGTTGGCAACAGTGTTGGAATAGTCTGGGTTGGGGGAGAGGAGGCTCTGGAGGAGGGTGGGTGTTACTGGACCCTCGCTAGGGCTGCACTTGTGCAGACCTAGCCACATTTAGCCACTGGGGGCCCGAAGGAGGCTGGCTATAGGGCGTTGGCCGCATCTGAAGGCACCCATAGCCCATGCCCACTGTACCTACCCGAGGGCTCAAACGTGTGCTGAACACACGCCAGAGGGCCGCTGGCACAAGCGGAATTGCTGCTTACCTTGGGCTGCGTATCGACAGGAGCCATCCTCCACCAGCACGTTATAGAAAGGCTGGTGGTGGCCGTGTGGCAGGCTGTGGACGTTCATGTTCCGGATCCACTCGTGTCCCATCATGCAGGTGGGGTCCCAGCCGTAGATCACACAGTTATAGCCATACCTAGTTAACACAGGAGGCAGAGTCAGTCCCTGTGGACCACCCAGCAACGTACAGACGATGGCGGGCTTCTCTCAGCTGCATCCTCAGCTACCTGCTTTACTCCCTGGGAATCATTTCTCAGGACAGCCCTGACCCCTTTTGTAAACAACTCTCATTATCAACATGGCACCTTATCTGGAAAAGAATACACTTTCCAACAAAGAGTGATAGGATGACAACTGGTTATCCAAAAGAAAAAGAAATGGGACCTGGCCTGACAACAGCACACCAAATTCTGATCTTAGTATAACCAAGACTCAGTTGTTAAATGCAGAACTTTTAAAATATAAAATATCTTGACTCAAGACAGGGAAGGTTTGTTAAAACAAGGCACTAAAAATGCAACCCGTAAAGGAAAAGACTAACCAATTTAACATCATTAAAACCAAGAGACTAATGTTACTTCATCCAGTAATCTCGTGAGAGTTCCTATTTTCCTAATGTCTCATATTTTTAAGTATCTGAATCCTGATACTTAGATCGAAGTGTTTGGATCAGGATTCAAATACTTAAAAATATGGGACATTGGGAAAATAGGAACCCTCACGAGATTACTGGATGAAGTTAAGTAACTGGGGTTTTCTTAGATGTGGTAACATGTTAAATATTAAAAGACAGAAAGAGAGGAAGAGCGCGTCCCTGCCTTTTAAAGGTACATACTGAGATGGCTATAGGTGAACTGACATCTGGCATTTGCGTCAATTAACCCAGGGAGGAAGGTATGGAGGGTGCAGGGAGAGTGAGACCCACCCTGCATGGCAGCTGTTGAGGCTGGATGACAGGAACACCACCTGGCTCCTTATACTCCTTTCTCTCTTATATGAAAATTTGCAATTTTCCATTTAAAAGTTTTTAAAAAATGCAATAAAGAATGAAAACCACCAGCCAAAAACTGGGAAAAGACATTTGCAACTTTTCCTCATGTACAGACTAATATACAGAAGAACAAACTACATATCAATAGGGAGGACTAATAACAACTCAACAGAAAATACACAAAATGGGCCAATGTGGTGGTTCATGCCTGTAAGCCCAGTATTTTGGGAGGCCAAGACAGATCACTTTAGGTCAGGAGTTCATGACCAGCCTGGCCAACATGGTGAAACACTGTCTCTACTAAAAATACAAAAAGTTAGCCAGGCATGGTGGTGTGTGCCTATAGTCCCAGCTACTTGGGAGGCTGAGGCATGAGAATCCCTTGAACTGGGAGATAGGGGTTGCAGGTGAGCTGAGATGGCACCACTATACTCCAGCCTAGGCAGCAGGCCCAGACTCTTGTCTCCAAAGGAAAAAAAAAAAAAGCAAAAAGAATTGTTTGAGGAGGCTCTAATAAAACTTGGACGGTCAGTAGTAGCCCAGAAAACAGAAATTAAAACTACAGTGAAACACTATTTGGCATTTCCCACGTGAGCACACTTTGAAAGGTCTGGCAGTAGCACTAGGGAAGAATAGGAACTCCCGGCTCCCAGCCTGCTGGTGGGATGTAAACTGCTCTAATCACTTTGGATACAGTTTAATTTTGCCTGGTAAACAGACCAAATGCCTATCAGATCTCAAGAAACTTGAGACTAAATAACAAGAGATAAGAACAGTGAGGAAATGAGAGAAAAAATCTGTGGCTTACAAAGTTACTTCCATCTTCTCACACTGAGAAGGGTCAAACATCTAAAGGCCGCTAAAAACACTAGAAGATCTCTCGGCAAAGTGAGCTGCTGCTTAAGAAACACAAAGGTCAAAGACATGGTTCAAAAAGAAAAAAAAAAAGCTCAGCTTTCTGTCTTCCCTTCGGTGCGCACTCAGGGGATAAGTGATCAAAGTCGCTGTTTCCAGTCAGCTCCTCCTCCACCGTGTCCTGAGGGCTCACCAGATGTGTGTGTCTCCGCAGCCCTCTGGAACGGACACCGCAGGACAGGACGATCCCGGGCACTCACCTCTTATGCTTCATAATGAGCCCGATGGAGTAGCAGACATCCCTGTGCTTCTCATCAGAGCGCAGCTTGACCTCCACGCCCACCTCCTCCTTTTTGCGCTCAATGTGCTCTAGAGTATGCTGCACCAGGTAGCCCACCGCCCCGTGCTGCCCCGGGTCTAGGGTCTGGATGTGCTGGAGGATGTCAAGCACCTTCAAGACAAGACAGAAAGACTAGGAGATAATATTTTCAGCTAGGCCTTTTCTTTTTTGCAGCGAGGGATTTAGACCTACCTACGTAACCTAACAAAGGACCTCAAGGGGTGGCTGTGCCCTGATGGCCCCGGTCCAGGTCTCTGGGCCATTCTCTGACAGACCGCTACCAAGTTGGCACTGCGTATGTCCAGGGCTGGGCTCGCCTGTAACACTGGCAGCTGGCCTACGACACCCCAATTTAACTAGTGTGAACCTGGGGAGTTCTTTAGAAACTAGTGTGCTGGGATAGGTGCTAGGGACGCAGGCGAGGGTCCCCCAACTAGGGTACATCTGGACTAGGTGGACTCTAACAGCGCCTAACATGCTTGGTCAGCATGGGAAGTATGAGAATCCACGTTTTTAAATACACAGAAACGATTTTTAACTTGCCACTCAGGAGTTCAGAGGGGAAAAAATGCTAAACTGCTTTAATCAAGACCAAAAGGATGTTTGCTACAACTGCCTCAGTGCTGGAAGAGATGGAAAAGGTCACAGAGCGAGATCGTTAAGTTTAAGAAGCTATACTAGAAGGAGGAAGCCACGTGTGTCAGAGTTCTAAAATCCTGCTGGTCACCTCGGTGATCTGGACTCATCATGGTATTTGGTATTCAGCATGCAGCAGGAGAAACCACACCTATGCAGAAGTTAAACTAGTAGCACAGAGTACCAGGACTGTCTGACTCCACTATTACCGCCTCGACTGCACACAATGCCTCTCTGGAAAAAAACTCCAAGTTTGAAAAGACAGACATACAATTACTTCGAACCCATCACGCTGACAGCCCTTAGCACAGAGTTTCTGACAAAGTCCTCCTCCCAACTTACTGAGTCCTGGATTACAGCCTGCTTAGCACATAAAGCCACTTGGACTCTAGGCCCAGATCTGTCAGACTAGCCATTGTTTTTAACGCTGAATTCCTTTCTTAGCTTATCAAATCCTGAGTAATCACTGTCCTGCCTGTTTCCTGATGCATCGTGAGCCTGTAAAAGTACTGTGAAAATTCCAGTTCTATGCACCACGCTATTATCTTGCCTTTCAGACTGAGACTTGCTGGACTCAACATTAACCGAACACTTATTCTCTGCAGGTCACTGTGTCAGGTCCACCACATTTTTTGTTTCACTTAATCCTTCCCATTTGAAGGTTAGTTCTTGACCTTCAAATTGGGAGGATTAGGTTAAAAAAAAAAAGGGTGGGGGGAAGGGTTTAGTCACTGCCACTTCCAGAAGAGGACTCGGACTTAGAGCAGTGACTTGCCTGGGGTCACAGGGCTGTGGTAAGGTGCAGTGAGGCTGTGGCACTGGGCATGAAGATCAACTCTTGCTCTCAACCAGTGTCATACCCGAGCAAGAGTAGGAGCATTTTAAATTCACTACTACACAAAGTACCAAACATATAAAAATGGACAAGACAGTATAATCCCAAGTACCCCAAACCCAGTTTCAACAAGAATCACCAGACAGCCAATCTCCCTCTGCCTCTACCTCCAGCCGGGCACTTTGAATTTACCCTTTACTTGAACAAGAAGTACCTACTGACAGTGCCTGCATAATGGCCATCCTTGTGAGCCGACAGAGTTCCAGCAAGCCACCTTTTCTGTCCCTCGGCTGTGCTCCACACACGCAGCTCCCTTTCTGTCCTAGCAGCCACCTCCCCACCAGATAAGTGAAAAGGCCAGAACTTGGCATCATCAGAGGACTGAGAAAGTCTGGATAAGGTCAAGGATAATGACCCCCACCTTCGCTGGATGTGTGGCTGAGCACGAAGGCAGAGGGCAGAAATGAAGACACTGTGCCTCGGGGCCTGGCATATTTGCAGACTGTGCTGACCCGGGCACCACGCTGTCCCCACCAAATGCTCTAGGCCTAGAATGCCACATGACTACAACTTCCAGGGCAGAGATCCTGGATTGGGGTCTATTACCCATGTTTTCCTATACTGCTTTCTTCCTCTAGCCTAGGGGCTGGTAGACTTTTCCTGTAAAGTGCCGGAGAAGAAACACTTTAGGCTTTGGGGGCCACACAGTCCCTGACTTAACTACTCAGCTCTGCCACTGTAGCTTGAAAAAAGCTGTAGATAATAAGTAAACAAATACAACTTATTCACAAAAGCAGGCTTTGTGAATCTGGCCCACAGACCGTAGTTTGCTGAGCACTGCTCTGTCCCTGAATTCCAGGTTCCCTCTAAGGTTCTCTGAAGTTCTTGGTTCCACCTTCTTGATATCCATTGTCTGTGGGATCTGCTACTTTTGGGGCTTCAGTTACCAGATACTGATGCTAGGAGTTCCTGCTAAAGGCTACTGGGCATCTGCACTCAATGCCTTCAGGCCAGGATGAATGCAACGCACCCCACACAAAACACTTTCTTCTACTACCAAAACAGGCCTGCTCTCCAAACACCTACTTTCAGAGTGACATAAACTGCCCCGTGTTGAAAACTCTAAACATACCCTTTGAGTCTTCTCCTTTATTCATATCTAATGAAGTTCTGCCACTTTTTTTTTTTTTTTTTGAGATGCAGTCTCACTGTCATCCAGGTTGGAGTGTAGTGGCGTGATCACGGCTCACTGCAGCCTTGGCCTTGACCTCCAAGGCTCAGGCGATCCTCCCACCTCAACCTCCTGAGTAACTGAGGTGATATGCCACCACAGGTGTGTGCCACTACACCCGGCTACTTTTTGTATTTTATTTTGGTAGAGACTGGGTTTTGTCACATTGCTGAGGCTGGTCTCAAACTCCTGGCCTCAAGTGACCCACCTGCCTCAGTCTCCCAAAGTGCTGGGATCACAGGTGTGAGCCACAGCACCTGGAAGTCATTTCTTAAGTAGTCATTTAGAAAAAAATTTTGAGCCCCTATCATGGGCCAGGAATTGTGCTGACAGCATGGAGAAGACTGCAGTTAGGAACAGGACCTGGTCCCTGTCCTTAAAGAACATGTTCTAATGGAGACAGATGATGGAGCAGCAGCTACCACAGACTGGATGAAGCTCTGGGAAGGGCAAGCACAGAACAACTGGAAAACTTGATGAGGCAGCGCAGAGGAAGCAGGGAAGGGGTTTCGGAGGAGGCAGAAGTCTAAGCTGACAGCTGGGCAGAAGTGAGCCAGCAGATGGGAGTTGAGGATGAGCAGAGACCCTGGGTAGAGATGCAGCACACACAAAAGACTGAAGCAAGACAGCGCAGACACGCAGATGAAGTGACGGGTACAGGAGAAGACCAAGGCGCTGCTACTGGAGGCGGGGAGTGTCAGGCAGGCAGGGCCAGATCACCCAGAACCTAAAAGCCACACGGAGAACGAGTCTGGTCTTCAAGGCAACAGGGGAGCCACCCTGAGAGGTTTAAGCAGTGAAGGGACATAACTGATATTTTGTTAAGAGTTCTCTGGCCTGCATACAGAGCGGGCTCACAGGGACTCAGAGCTGAAGGAAGGAGGACAAGCAGGAGGCCGGGGCACTGCTTCAGGCTATAGAAGTGCTGCTCTCAGCAGGCTTTCACCCATCTGGGAGACTGAGTCACGTGCATGGGTGTAGCAGGCGTGTGGATATGCTGGTCTGGAGCCCAGGGTCCAGGCAGGGTTCCAGTGCTCCAGCAGCCACAGCAGACAGGCAGTAACTGACACAAGAGGAAGGGCACTGTCCTAGGGCACAGGTGCAGAGTAGAAGATGTCTAGAAGTTATCCTTCAGCCTTGAAGGGAAGATAAGAACTAGCAAGAGCGTGAGAACCAGAGACCACAGAGCGAAAGGAACTGACTGTTCCCAGAAGGGAGTAGCCAGCAATGATGGGGAAAGATACAGAAAGAAAAAGTATGTACTTCATTTATCAATGAGGAGAATGGTTTCAGTCAAAGAGGGTCACTGGCTTCCTTGGCAAGAACAGTGCCTGTGGAGGAGGCATGGGAACGGGTCCTGGTGTTCCTGGTGAGTGGGAGGCAGCCTAAGAACTTTAGCTCTGTGGGAGGAGGAAAGGTAGTGACCTAGAGAAATGCCTGCAGGGCAGACAGGGAGTCCTTTTTGTTTTTCTTCCAATAGAAGAGATGGGGGTTTGCTTTGGAAAATTGGGGGGATACATTTTCCACTGAAAAGCAGAACAAGAGGGAAAGGAAAACTCTGGGTCATGATGAGGATGTAGGTCTGGCAGCAGGAAGGAGAACGTGCCTGTCTGTTGGCTTCTTCAGAAACGCTCTGGCCTTGGCCCACTAGACCATGGGATGCGGCGTGGGGTGGGCCCGGGCACCACCTTGCCCACACTGAACTCCTGGTGCCGTCATGGCATACACAGGAAACTCAGGTAAGTTATTTAACTTCTCACTGCCTCGGTTTCCTTATTTGCATCAAGGCAAAAATAAAAATAATATCCATCCTATAAGGCTGCTGAGAAGATTCAGTCAGTACTCCTGACTTCTAAAATCTCACCATCCTACTCTCTCTATTTCCATCACAGCCATAACAACCCTGGATTACTGCTATAGTGACCAAGGGAGCTTGTGTTTCTTAGCTCTTCCTGGCTATCGAAAATAGGCAGTACAGCCTGGTATAAAAAATAAATAGGCATTGGCCAGGTGTGGTGTTTCACACCTGGAATCCCAGCACTTTGGGAGGCCAAGGAATGCGGACTGCTTGAGGTCAGGGGTTTGAGAACAGCCTGGCCAATATGGTGAAATCCCATCTCTACTAAACAAACAAACAAAATAATACAAAAATTAGTCGGGCGTGGTAGCATACCTATAGTCCCAGCTACTCGGGAGGCTGAGGCAGGGGAATCACTTGCACCTGGGAGGCAGAGGCTGCAGTCAGCTGAGATGGTGCCACTGCACTCCAGCCTGGGCGACAAAGTGATACCCCATCTCAAAAAGAAACAAACAAAACACCCCCAAATAAAACAAATACATAAATAGGCAGGGTGTGGTGTCACACTTTGGTAATCCCAGCACTTTGGGAGGCCAAGATGGAGTTCAAGGCCAGCCTGGGCAACACGGTGAAACCTAGTCTCTATTAAAAAAAAAAAAAATTAAAATTTAAAACATGTAAATAAAATGAAAATAAATTTGGACAAGTAACTGATAACTTTGGTGGACAGTTTTCTTTCCCAATAAATTCCTCTACCACATTACACAGATGTTCTGGGAGGATATTTGCTATGTGGGCTACAGATGACATCTTTTCTTTCTTTTCTTTTCTACAATCTCCTCCTCCTGGGTTCAAGCAATTCTCTTGCCTCGGCCGCCTGAGTAGCTGGGATTACAGGTACCTGCCACTAATGCCCAGCTAATTTTTACATTTTTAGTAGAGACAGGGTTTCACCATGTTGGTGAGGCTGGTCTTGAACTTCTGACCTCAGGAGATCCACCTGCCTCGGCTTCCCAAAGTGCTGGGACTACAGGCGTGAGCCACCACGCCCGGCCTACATCTTTTCTTAAAACAGGAGGCTTGGGATTTTCCTACTGGTGCATCCATTCTTAGAACTATTTTAGATCTTCGAAGTTGTGGATCAGTGAGACTTTCAACCTAAGCAATGCAGAGTCATTTAGAATATTTACTTTTTTGGGAAAGACTGTACTGCTCTCTAACGACACAGGGAGATGAGTTTATGCTGATGGCCTGTGAGAGCTCACAATTAAATTCTGCTCTAAACAAACAAAAAGGACTATTCACATATTTCCAAAGAAGAGCCAAGGCATTGGTGGGAAGGTGCGGCTGGCTCCCGCACACTGTTACACACAACGGGCCTCTACGGGCTACATCCACACAGCCCGCGTAGGTCAACACTGCAGACTGCTGAAAGTGTGTGCTACAGCCCAGAGGGGGCCATTAAAAAACGGAGGAAATTCCGGTGAAACAGTATCAAAATTCAATGGTTTTCAAAGACAAAATGAGTCCTTCTCTAGTCCAGTGGCTAGACTTGAACATATCTAAGATCCAATTTTCCTGCGTCTGACAGGAGCACTTATTTATTCATGGCCAATGTTAGCTCCTAACAGCACGGCTGGAGGTTGACCATTTACAGCTTTGCTTTCCCTTGCTAAGTGAGGGTGACTTGGAGAAAAACATCTTAGGGCCCCAGTGGGTGAGTAGCAGAGACAGAGGCTTTGTGGTTCTAAGGTTGAAGGAGCTGACCACAAAGAGAACAGGCAATTCCTGGCAGCAGAATCAATTTCCCTTAGAATAAGAAATGAAAAAAAATCTACTGATGGGTTACGATTAGGAGACTGAATAAATTTGTGTTTATTCCCCATGTTAACATAAAGATTAAGTTTGTCATAGGGAACCCTTCAATCTAGGACTCCTCTTTCTAAGGCAAGGGCAAAGCATCAAAGTTAAATAATTACCTTCTCTGGCCAGATTCCCAGGTGGAAGTAAAGCCTGGCTTGAAGGAGGAGAAGCTGCACCTGGTCCGGGTACATTGCCAGATAGAGATCCAGTGAGTCTCGCAGGAGCTGGTACGACTGGTCGATGCCTTCCCTAGCAGAGGAAAAATAATCTTTGTCTTATCCTGTTTGTTTCTTCAGCAAAGACTTTTTTTCTGAGGCCCAGGATTTAAATATAATTGACACAAATCCCAAATGTTTTCTGACTGGTATTCCTTCTCTGTTCAACAAAGAGATACAATGTTCTTAAGAAAAAAAAAAATACACAATAAATATAAACCTTGCACCCTACTTTGGTGATGGGTACTAAATTAAAACCATAAGCACTTTTATTAAGCAGTCACTGCAGTAACACTGTACATAATTAAAGATGAATTCTGAGTAGGCAGAGCAGAGAGGATATTTTTGGCCAGTGAAACTACTCTGTGTGATACTATAAAGGGGAACCCATGTCATTATGTGTTTGTCCAAACACAGAATATACAAGACCAAGAGTGAACCCTCATGGAAACCGTGGACTCTGGGTGATGATGATCTGTCAGTGCAGTTCACTGGCTGCAGGAGCAAATGCACTGCTCTGGTGCGGATGTTGACAGTGAGGGAAGCGGTGCATGTGCAGGGCAGGGAGGATATGGGAACTCTGCACTTTCTGCTCAATTTTGCAGTTAGCCTGAAATTGCTCTAAAAAATAGTCATTTGAAAGAAGAATTCTGTCATTAGACAGAAAACTATTACTCTAATACACAACCTACAACTTTCTACTTCCCCTGTAGGACAGGTTTCCTTGGACTTAGAAACAAGGCAGTTTCCTATTTTGTTTTCTTATCTAATGATAGGAAGGTATCAATTAAAAGATGGCAAAGCATTTGGATATGAGAAGATCTTGCCCTTGAAAAATAATCTTTCCCAGCCTAAGATATTATTACTGAAGAATGCTTTCAGTACCTGCAAAGAGAACTTGTCAGTGTCTACTGCAAAGATCTCAAAGAAAAGTTACTTGGCACATCACGAACACAATTCAAACCTCTAAAGACACGTGCTCAGCAGAAGTACTAGAAAACCAAGAAAACCTTACCGCTTCCCCAGGCTTAACAGGTTTCCCACCATTCTCTGTAACACCTTCTTGACATTGACCACCCCATACAGTGCTGCAGTCACGTGCTGGCCGATCAAGTACTCGCATTCTTTCACTGTCAGCTGCTTGCCTTTCCCAAAAGCATCTATGTAGATGTAGTCAAAGATGTCCAGGGTCGCCCTATCCAAAGAGCCAAATATCAGATGACAGCCGAACAACTCATTATTTTAAGTCTCCACAGTAAGTAGGTCAAATCACGGGCTGAAGGTTGAGACCATAACATTTCTACTTACAATATCAAGGTCTTGTCCAAGTTTAAAATCTGACCCCTTTGTGCAAACTCTGCTCTGTCAAGACCACAGCACACTGACATTTAAAAAACAACACTGATGTATATCATCTAATAACGCTCTTCAGAAAGACTAAAACTCACTGCCAGCAGTATGTACAACTTCAGCTAAGATAAAGATTTATTAAATGCCCAAGGCGGTCTTAATTCCGTAGATTAGTAGCAGGTAACCATCTATGGATCCTGGGCCCTGGATGATCTGATGAAAGTGACAGCACCTCACACAGGAAGGATTCAGCCATCGGTTCTGCTGACATGCTGAGGTGGTCAGAGACCTGCTGAGCTCATCATAGCCTTGGGCTGGGAACCCTGTGCTGGAGCACAGAGAGCTGTGCCCCCTGGCCTCGATCACACAGCTCCTCTTGCAGGTCTGCCTTCTGAAACCTGCACTCAAACTGCACCAGGACGCTGGGGCTGGCCCTCGCTGAGCACATGGCTGAGCGGTGGTCACACGATATAAGCTCTCGCTGCACTGCCAGGCTTGCTCTCTACAAGGACTCATGGAGGGATTTGGGGTGCTCTGTTTCAGGGATACTTGTGTTTCTTATGAGCTATTGTTTCATCTTGATCTCATGCCCACTATAAATTATGTAGCATATTCCTTTTCTTGGCTGCTAAAAAAGTCCAATCGAATTTGTTCCTTGAGTCACATATAACCTACCTTTAGCAAGGATATAAGAATTATATGTCTGGGTATGGTGGCTCACGCCTGTAATCCCAGTACTTTGGGAGGCCGAGGTGGGCTGATCACCTGAGGTCAGGGGTTTGAGACCAGCCTGGCCAACATGGCAAAACCCAATCTCTACTAAAAATACAAAAATTAGCCAGGAGTGGTGGTGAGTGACTTTAATCCGAGCTACTTGGGAGGCTGAAGCAGGAAGACTGCTTGAGCCCAGGAGGCGGAGGTTGCAGTGAGCTGAGATCGCACCACTGCACTCCAGCCTCAGCAACAGAGTGAGCCTCCATCTCAAAAAAATAAAAATGAAATAAATAAACCTATGAGGAAAGGACAAAAAATATATATATAAATGTTCTAGAAACAAGGAACTCTTCAATTCTTTTAATGAGGCCAGAACTTCTTAAAGACAAATATACAAAAATTTCTAGGCCAAGATCATTTAAGAGCTACCATAAATGCAAAAATCCTGGGTAAAACATGAGTAAATCAAACGCAGCAATGTATTTTACAAATATGTGACTAAGTTAGATGTGCCACAACAATGGAAGCTGAACATGGAAAAATCTATTTTGTAACAGATGCTGGGGAGGTTGTGGAGAAAAAGGAATGCTTACACGCTGTTGGTGAGAGTGTAAATTAGTTCAACCATTGTGGAAGAGAGTTGTGGTGATTCCTCAAAGGCCTGAATATGGCTAAACCATTTGACCCAGCAATCCCATTACCAGGTATATAGCCAAAGGAATAAAAGTCATTCTGTTATAAAGACACACGCACACATATGTTCCCTGCAGCACTATTCACAATAGCAAAGACACAGAATCAGCCTAAATGCCCATCAGTGATGAACTGGATAAAGAAAATATGGTACATACACACTATGGAATACTATGCAGCCACAAAAAAGAACAAGATCATGTCCTTTGCTGGGACATGGATGGAGCTGGAGCCATCATCCTTAGCAAGCTAACACAGGAACAGAAAACCAAATACTGCACGCTCTCACTTATTAAGTGGGAACTAAGTGATGGGAACACACGGACCCAGCAGGGAACAACACACACTGGGGCCTGTTGGAGGGTAGGGGGAGGGAGAGGATCAGGAAAAATAACTAAGGGGAACTAGGCTTAATACCGGAATGATGAAATAATCTGTATAACAAATTCCCATAACACAAGTTTACCTATGTAGCAAACCTGCACATGTACACCTGAACTTAAAAGTTAAAAAAGAGAAATTCTATTACAACAAAAAAAACTATTTCTAAACATATAGACTAAAATTGAAAAACCGTATCATGTAAGTAGACACAGAAAAAGAATTTTGAAAAAAAAAATCTAATGCCTAGCTATTAATAAAAGTTAGCAAAGTAGGAATTTAGATGGTAGCTTTCATAATCCCTAACTGTCCCCAACATCATGCTTGATGGTGAATTTTTGTTTTCTTTTCCTGAGACCCTGCCCCAAGCTGGGCAAACAAGCTGGCCTTGAACTACTGGGCTCAGTCAATCCTCCTACCTCACCCTTCCAAGCAGCTGGGACTACAGGCGTGCGTCACAGTGCCTGGCTCTGAAATTTTAAAAGCATTCCATTTAAAGTCATATCCAAGGCAAGGGTGCCTGGTATCTTTGTTTTTATTCAACTTTGTACAAAAAGATCTAGCTAGCTGAGTAATGCAAGTAAAAGAAACAAATATATAGGAGTTATCAACAAAAGAAGAAACAAAACTGTCACTATTCACAGATACTATGATTATCCACAGAGAAAAGCCAGGAACTGACAAATTATTGGTACTAATGATGTATTCAGCCAAGGAACTAAAGATCAAAGCTGTATCTAGATATCAATCACATGCCTGTATACCATTAATACTTAGAAAATGTAATCTTGGGCCGGGCGCGGTGGCTCAAGCCTGTAATCCCAGCACTTTGGGAGGCCGAGGCGGGTGGATCACGAGGTCAAGAGATCGAGACCATCCTGGTCAACATGGTGAAACCCCGTCTCTACTAAAAATACAAAAAATCAGCTGGGCATGGTGGCACGTGCCTGTAATCCCAGCTACTCAGGAGGCTGAGGCAGGAGAATTGCCTGAACCCAGGAGGCGGAGGTTGCGGTGAGCCGAGATCGCGCCATTGCACTCCAGCCTGGGTAACATGAGTGAAACTCCGTCTCAAAAAAAAAAAAAAAAAA
>NW_022436942.1:75332926-75355887 GCF_009761245.1 Sapajus apella
AAAAAAAAAAAAAAAAAAAAAAAAGAAAAGAAAGGTATCTAAGAACAAATCTAACAAGATGTTAGCTTGATGAAGAAAAAGATAAAATCTTCTTAAGGCCAGTAATGACAACCTAAATAAACAGAGTGGTCCATATAAACATTTGCATGGAAATAACAAGCACAGCCAGGCGCGGTGGCTCATGCCTGTAATCCCAACACTTTGGGAGGCTGAGGCAGGCAGACCACTTGAGTTCTGGGGTTTGAGACTAGCCTGGGCAACATGGCAAGACCCCATCTTTATTAAAAAAAAATACAAAACAATTAGCCAGGTTGTTGTGGTGCATGCCTGTGGTCCCAGCTACTAGTGAGGCTGAGGTGGGAGGATGGCTTGAGCCCAGGAGACGGGGGGTGTAGTAAACCGAGATTGCGCCAATGCACACCAGCCTGGGTGGCAGAGCCAGACCCTGTCTCAAAAAAAATAAATAAACATTTTCAAACTGGTGGTTAGCTCTCAAGAGGAGAAGGAGGGAGAAAGGGATGAGGAAGAGTACCTGGGAGGCTTCAGCTAAACATGTAATGTTTTACTTTTTAAACTAAGAGATAGGAACAGAGACCAAGTGTACTTTTTTGGTATGTCACATCAGAAACACACCTGGGTGTATAATATACTGGGTGATTTAATTTAATCTTCCAAGCTGCTTTATAAAAAACATTAATCCATTTTACCAAGGAGAAACTGAGGCTTCCTCAGAGGAAGGCAAAGTTTGAACCTAGTTTGACTTCACAGCTCTGGTACTTTCTACCACACAATTCATCATTAAAGGGTATCAGAGTTAATCATTAAGACATAGTTTCAAAGATCAGGACATAGGTAAATAACTTTTTTCCTTTTCCCCTAAATTGTAGATTTAATGAAAATATATTCCTACCTGTTGACCTATTTCTTTCAAAAAAGCTAGACTATAACTCAAAAGGAGTTTTCTGCCCTACAGAGCCCGAGGTTTAAAAAAGAACAGAACAGAACTCGGTATACTACCAGGTCTCTAAAATTCCCATCAGTTACTGACCTTGCCTGAAGGGGAACGTGGTCACCCTGTTCAATCTCCCCCACTTTCTTTCCCTCCCTTCCTCTCCCACTCATGTGGGACAAAGGGGGAGATTTTATGGAAGAATGAAAAGAAATAATTTCTTTAAGAACTCTTTGATCTGATCTGCTTTGGACCAAAGGGACTCTGAGAACCACAAAAGACCTTGAAGTCAGTCTTATTTTTTAAAATGAAACTTTTTGAGATAACTGTAGATTCACACATGCAGTTTCAAGAAATACAGAAAGATCCAGAATACCCTTTCCCAGTCTCCCCTGATGGTACCATCTTCACTGTTATAATTTAATAACACAACCAGAATACGACACTGATACAGCCAGGAAACAAAACATCACCCTAGTCCCATTTTTAACCTGTTTGGTAACACCTTCAGCACAGAGGTACTGAATCTTCCAGACCACAGATCAAGTGTCACAGATACTCACCCTTCTGCGCCTTGGCACCACCTTAGTAAGAAGTGACTTGGGAAGTTGACAGGCTCCAGTGGGACTCCCAACTGCCGAGCAATTGTCAAATAGAGCAGAGACATGCTGATTGGGATTCCTGTTCTGCGGATCAAAACCTAAAGCAGAAAAAAATGCTTTTATTTCACTGGGATGAGCTAAACGTTCTCATTCGTTCAATAAACATTCTCATGAGACATCTATTGTGCATTGGGCATGATGCTCATTTTTGAGGCTTAAGTGAGTATTTCACTTATTTAGGTCAGGGTCTATAAACTATGGTCCACGGTAATTCCAGCCCACAAGCTATCTTTGTACAGCCTGTGTAAGAAAATTTTTTATGTTTTTAAATGTTTAAAAAAATGGTTAAAACAATACTATTCCACGACATATAAAAACATGAAATTCAAATTTCAATGTCAGTATATACAATTTTGTTGGACACAGCCACACTCAGTTGTTTTTATATTATCTGTGCCTCCTTTTATACCACAGAGGCAGAACTTGAGGTAACAACAGAGACCACATGGCACTCAAAGCTGAATTTTTTTTTTTTTGAGATGGAGTCCCACTCTGTCTCGCCCAGACTGGAGTGCAATGGCACAATCTCCGCTCACTGCAATCTCCGACTCCTGGGTTCAAGTGATTCTCCTGCCTCAGTCTCCCAAGTAGCTTACAGGCAACCACCACCACGCCTGGCTAATTCTTTTTGTACTTTTAGTAGAGATGGCCTTTCGTCACATTGGCCAGGCTGGTCTTGAACTCCTGACCTCAGGTGATTTGCCCACCTTGGCCTCCCAAAGTACTGGGATTATAGGCCTGAGCCACTGTGACTGGCCAAAGCTAAAATAATGTACTGCCTGGCCCTTTACAGAAAAAGTTGGTCAAGCCCTGATTTAGGTCCTCCTCCTTCCAGAAAGAATCTAAGACTGTTTCTAGGGAAAGTGTGTATGACATAACAAAATAAAATGAAAGTAGCAGATAGGACAACAAAATAAATATGAAAATGGAGCTAGGCAGAAAGCAAGTAAAAAATATAACATGGAAACCTGACACAGCTGGGTCACAGGTTCCCCCAACTGGCTAGAGGCCAGTGCAAAACGAGGAGACTGATTGGTTTCACAGTTTAGTGTTCACGAGATACAAACTGACCAGAGTCAGAGAAATATCTATTTTTAGTCAAAAATTTATCTCAAGGGTTTACATACAGAGACTGCTCATGAGGAAACAGATAAACTCCACAACAGCATCCTTACAGCAGAAGGAAAAGTAAGTTTCAATGAGCACTCAGAGATGGAAAATATAGTACTGGCCCTCAAGAATGTATGGTCTATCAGAGAAAAACTTAAGAAACACATACAGGATGAGCACAGTGGCTCACACCTATAATCCCGGCGTTTTGGGAGGCCATGGTGGGAGGATCACTTGAGGCCAGGAGTTTGAGACCAGGCTAGGCAACATAGCAAGGCCCTGTCTCTAAAAAAAAAAAAAAAGTAGCTGGGCATGGTGTCATGTAGTCCTAGCTACTCGGGAGGCTGAGGCTGCAGGATCGCTTGAGCCCAGGAGTTTGAGGCTGGAGTAAGCTATGATCATGCCACTGCATTCCAGCCTGAGCAACAGGGCAAGACCCTGTCTCTAAAAACAGAAAAAAAATATATTACTATACCCATATGACTATACCCATATGTTACTGTACCAATATTTACCTGATGCATGTATAAATTTAGGGCATTATAGTAATCCATTCGATTCCCCTTGAACTTCAGTTGGTCATAAAGGACATAGTTCATGGCATCCAGCACCTGGCTCTGGAGTTCTATTTCCATTATCATGGATGATTCACCTGAAACAGAGAGATCTACCCTGGGACCCATGCACAAATAAGGCTGTGACAGGTGCCCCAAACAACTCACAACATGAAGATACTGGCAATGGCCTAGCAATATTAATCAAGTGTTGCCAATCTAGGAAGCAGAAGACAGCATGTATTTGAAGTGCTTTAGGTTCAACACTTCAACCAGGTAAACATATGGTCACATCATTTTATCACTTTTTCATGACATAATGGGAGCACACTAACAAATCTCTCAAATCAACCAATTTCCCTCAGTTTTCTTTTGTAAATACAGCTGGATCCAAAGCAATGCCACACCTGCCTTGAAGCCCAAGCTGGGGTGGCGGCAGTTTATGCCCCGGAGGGTTTTGCAAACAAGCTCCACAATGCTGTCAATTTGGGCCTGGATGTCTTTGAGGCTGATGTCGGAGAGGGGATTGCAGTACTGGTCAATATATACAGCACCTGTAAAAAACCAAAATATTTATTTTATTTATAAACAAAATAAATAACAAATAAATTCTTGTTACTCTTACTAATTTGGCATTTGACCTTGGACATCCTGGGACATGGCTCTTTACAACATCCCATTGGATAAGCTTTGTGTTTTGGCCACAGGTCTTGCTGCTAATACACTGAGAAGGAGCAACACATTTTCCTAACAAAGGAGCTTACACTTTAAAAAATAAATACATAAACAAACCTTCTCTCAGAGGTCATGGACTAAAAAACTGCATGATATGTGATGCAGTCTCATATTCTATTACAAAGAGAAGTAAATGACATCAAGGAGGTCTTTTCAAGCTATTTCTCTCTCCCCGGCTCTTACAGGTTCAAAATCCAACAACTCTGAAAACTCAATGTTATAAGGCAGTTCTTTTAAAACAAAACAACAACAACAACAAAAAAAAACCAAGTTGAAAGCCCTCCATGACAGATGTGCCATTTCAACAAATTACACTTCTTAAGGGTGAATAGTAAATGGACTCAGGAGATAACCCCACTTTCCAATGAGATAACCTGTTATGCTCAGGGAACCGACAGCTGAAAAGCTGTACAGAGCACACTGCAGACAGTCTCTTAAGAATCACTCCTCTTCACAGCCTTAGGTAATTTTGGAACTGGAGACTGAAGGGCTAAGAGCATCATTTGAGTAAGGACACTGTGACTTGGGAAACTCTTGAGTCATCTTAAATTCAAGAGATCTCAGACCAGCTCAGAACCTGGACCTCCTTACCAATGGTCCATGGAGCTGAAAGCAGTTGAACGGGTGTCAGGAGACCTCAACCCTCAGTCCCAGTGTTGCCACCAGCCAGGGACTGGCTCCTCGGCCTCTGTAGGTCCCAGATTCCCTTCCTGGAGGCTGAAGGAATTTATGCTGCACATTTCTGAAGTCCTTTCCTTCCTAATGCTATGATTCCCAGACTTCTTCAATGGTAAGAGCATTATTCTAGTCAGTCACCAAGGATCAGAACCCTGGAGAGCAATCCATCATTCACTCAACTAGTAAACAACTTCCAATGGCTTCCCAATGCTTAGGATACTGATGTGGAAGTGTTATTTGAAAATTATAACTTTGTATTTAGAAAATGAAAAAGCAGTATTTGTTTTCATATATAAACTACAAAAAAATACACTATTCTTAACTGTGAAATAAACAGAAGATAGGATGTTTCTCAACTCCAGTATACAAATGAGGGGATTCTAGGGTGGTGAGAATTTATTTTAATCAACTGAAACAGATGTTTCATTTCCTTTTGGATGATACTAGGTTTTCATATACTTGGTAAGCATTTACATTAAGCATTGTGGGGTATACAGTGATCCTAACACAAGGACACAACATAGGAAGCTTAGGGACTAGTTACAGAAACAAAACGTATACACAGCAAACAGAAACAATGCAAGACAGTTAACCATTAAAGGCTACTGTAGCTCTGAGGCGAGAAAAATCGCCAAGTAGTCAGTGGGAATTTAATGAAAGTGAGGCTTGAGCGAATTATGGAGAGGGAGCAGGATTTTCAAGAGGGATTATGAGGAGGAGGGACATCATGAATGAGGAAGTGAAGCCAGGTGTATCTGTGATTTACCAGTCTAGACAATGGCCTGGCTGGAGCAAATGGGACATCCTGGAGAGTACAGAGCAAAAGGTCTGAACCAGATTATGCAGGACACTGAAAAGCAGGCAGAGGTTTAATACAAAAGGAAAATCAGCTGCCTGAACTGCAGGTTTCACATGCAGTGGTGAAAACATAGGTTTCTAATTAGGCTGGCACTGATATTTTGGCTGACTTGGAGGGAAGAGGGGGTAATGTTCATGAAAGCAAGTATTACTCAGAAAGTTGTTGCTGGGAGAGGTGGCCAAAGACTGCATGACACTAGTTATGGAAGCCAGCCAGATGTGGTGGCACTTGAGCACAGGAGTTTGAACCTAGCATAGGTGACATAGCAAGACCCTGTCCCTAAAAATAAATAAATAATTTTAGAAAAAGGAATAGTAATAGAATGGGAACATGACTATGAGATACACTAGAATGGAAAAAAAATCAACAATCAGGTAAATCACCAGAAGTAGGGAATAAAGGTAAACAACCAGTCATATTTATATTTTATAAGCATAATTTATGGGAATGTTTGTATAATACTGTAAGAATTCAAAATCGTTTTTTTTAAAAAATGGAAGTCATACTTCGTTCCTTTCAACTTAATAAGAACAAAAAGATACTCCTTTCATCCTGTCTGTCCACCCAACTTCTTCCTTCTCACTTCTCCTTATGGATAAGGAGACTCACAGATGCCCAAGAACATTCTGACCTCAATAAAACTCCAACCAGAGAGGTTAAGGGATTTACTCAAGGTCACAGGGAGACAAAATTGGATACATTTACTTCTGATTTGGAAATGATGCCTTAAAGCTCAGAAAAACAGGAATTCACTTCATTAGTAAAGTGTCAATCTCACACTTTAAGCTATTGACGCATCTTTAAAAAACACACAAAAAATCTTAGCTTTAACTTTAATAGTTTTAACTACCTCATCGGTCAGACCTCATAATCCAACCTGTAGAAACCTACACAACATGAGTAACTTTTCCACTGCTTTACCAGAAGGAACACGACAATTCCCTCCGCTGGTCTTAAAAAAACTGATGTTACCTATGGAAATACTACTGTCCACATATATGGAAAAAGACCCACCTTCAAGATATGACTCATAGTCATCTGGCTGCTGAAGAAAGGCCTTAAGATTATTTAAAATTTTCTGTTGCCGCAGGTAGTAAAGAATTTTCTTTGCGTAGTACTTCCAGGTCAAAGCTTTTCTGGAAACAAACAAGTCAGTAAGAATTAAGATTTGAAAAACTTTCAGTTATCTATTTTTTACTTTACAACAACATACCATGTAGTTTGCTTAACAAGAAAAATATAATTGGTTCATTATCTTATAATACTTATTATAATGGAAGTAAATAGCACAGTCTTTGAACTGTAATATAATACTAAATTAGTTGTACTGAAATCTGAGAAACAGTTATCTGTCTGGCTTCAGATTTTCTTGCCTATAAAGGAAATGGAAGAGCAGCCTGAAAAAGGAATTGAGCTGGGGGAGGTTCCGAAGATGGGGAGGCATCTAGAACCCTTTGCTGGTCCCCCTGCTTGGGCCAGGCCTGCTGCCTTCTCTGCACTCACTACCATGGTGAGTTCACCTACTCTCATCGTTTCACATATTATGAAAACTCCTAATTTATTTTCCAGACCAGAGTTCTCTCTTGAACTCCAGACCTGTGTATCAACTACTATCTCTCTACTCTACATCCCACTCAGATAGCTGAGCCCCTTAATCTTTTTTCCCCTCCCAGAGTCACCCTCATCTCAGATCAAGGCCTCTCCATCATTCTAGTGAGGCCAAAAACCTGCGAGTCATACTGGATGCCTTGCTTTCTCTCATAAGCCACACTCAAGACCTGTCAGCCAATCTACCAATATTATCTTCAAAATACATCCAAAATGTGCACTCTTCCCCATCAGCGTTTCTCTGTGTTGCAGCAACATCCTCCTACCTCAGCTTCCCACTTCAGACCTGGCCCCTCCCAGTCTATCCTCCATATGGCAGCCAGAGCACTCCAGTAACACGTCCAGTCATGTCACCCAATCGTCAACTCCAAGTCTCCAGAGGTTTCCCACCTTGCTCCATGAACCTAATGAGGACCTAAAAGGTCTCTTGAACTCTCACCCCATTACCTCTCTGATCCCAATTCCTACCACTCCCGCTCAGTCCAGCCACCGACGCATTCCAACTGTTCCTTTACTCTGTCTGGCAGGTCCTCACCTTAGTGACCTGTTCCTTCTGCCTGGAATATTCTGGAGATCTGCAGTCTGTTCTCACCTCCTCCTAGGCTTCAACTCAAATGTCCCCTTGAGTAAGGCCCCCTACCTTATTTTAAATGGCACCCCCTTACCATTCCTCTGCCTTCTTCCCTGATTATATTTCTCTATAGCACTTTTCATTTTCTAATATAATCAATTTCTTATTTTTCTTAGCGCCTAGCTTCCCCACTTAACAGTATAAGCCCATGAAGGCAGGGACTGTTTTGCGTGTTGTTCATTGCTGTATCCCTAGTGCCTAGAATGGTGTCTGGCACATGGCAGATGTTCCATAAAACTCGTTGAGTGAGTAAAATTCCTCATCACATATCCCAAATATATATGGGGATTATAACAAGTAGGAAAGACACAGTGATGAAACTTATCTGGCTGACTTCATGAAGAAACAAACAACCTGCCAATCTTCAGGGAGGTCAATGAAAACCTGCAGAGTGATCTATGTGTTATCTACTTTTTAACCTTTGAGTTGTAAAATACATCTATCTAGAAAATTGTGGTGAAACAAACAAGCAGCTTAATGAATCATTCCAAGGCACACTCCTGGATCTACCACTCTTGCCAAGAAAGAAAACTTTGCAAACAGCCAAAAAGCCCTCCGGGGCCTCTCAACAATAATCACAAACCTCACCTCTATAGTCATCACTTTCTTTTCTCTTTAGTATTACCATGAAATATGCATCCCTCAACAGGCGAGTCTGCTTTCATGCCTTTAAATCTCTTAATCTACAGGATCCCCCTCCATCTTTCTTCCCCCTTGTATTTTTTTGAAGAACCTGGGTTGTTTGACCTGCAGTTTCCCATCATCTGGAATCTGCTGGCTGTACCCACCCACATGATGTAGATTAACATGTTCTTCTATATTTTGGTCTCCTGTAAATCGGATGTAGAGGCTCGGTCAGGTACGGATTCCATTAATTTAGCAAGACAACTTCACAGAAGGTAGTGCATTCTCCCATCAGGAGGCAATAATGCCTGCGTGTCCTTTTGTGATGTCAGCAGCACTGCTACTCAATGCGATCTGTTAATTCATTCAAGGTTACAAAGTGGCCATATTAGAATTCAACCATCCCTTCTTAATTTATTAGCTGGGATAATTCTGTAAGGAGAAGCCTCCTGCTGTCTATTATTTGATCCCCCATGGTATAACACATGGAAAAATCAGGATAAATGCTCACATCTTCTATTTACAATTTTTCAAAATAATGATGCAAATTTCTATTTATCCTTCAAAGGTAACCAATTAATTGTTTTTAGTATTATTATGAACTCATAGAACCAAGCATATTTGATGCATTTCAATCCATTCCGGTTATTATCCACACTGATGTTCAAATTGTCACATCTTTGGCCACTGGAGGCCTCATGTGGGTTCCTCAATACTTCCGACATAAAGTGGTGTCAGTTTTCTTACTATCTGGTTAGGTTTCCAGGATGCTCCAGGCTCATCTTTTAAAATCCTTGCATTGGACATAGAATCAGTCTTTCTCCTGGCTCCTTATGTGGAAAATGTTGTATCAAGATGACAATCTGGATACCAAGAAAGATCAATTCCACTAGGTTGGTTATTGTTTCTAGATCTTTTCAGGAACAGACCTAGGAAGCCTAGTGTGGATGTGCACATGTGTGTACATGTACATATGTACATGCGCTTCCATACACCTACATGTATTTAAATATAAAATACTTTTTGAGTTCATACTGACACTTCCAATTCAAAAATATATGGATCTGACCTTATTCTATCTTATATCTATGTCTTCTTTATTCCAGACTTCTGCTTCTCCAGGATATCACAGGTGATAAAATTAGAATATCATGCTGTTATTCATTTACATCCCTCCATCTCTCTCTCTCATACACACACACCAGCCTCAGAATAACAAGACAAACGTTCTCATCACTTTTTTTTTTTAAACGGAGTCTTACTGTGCAGTGGTGCGACCTTGGCTCACTGCAATCTCTGCCTCCTGGATTCAAGTGATTCTCCTGCCTCAGCCTCCCAAGTAGCTGGGATTACAGGCACGCACCACCACACCTAATTTTTTTTTTTTTGTATTTTCAGTGGAGATGGGATTTCATGTTGGCTAGGATGGTCTTGATCTCCTGACCTCATGATCCGCCCACCTCAGCCTCCCAAAGTGCTGGGGTTACTCATCACTTTTATGATTACTGAAAACAGCTAAATATTCTGCATATGTTCTCCCCTACTGTCCATTCATTTTTTTTTAAACAGGTGCATTGTATCTACACTGACATATCTTAAAGCCATTACACACGCAATACTTTCTCCTTTAGAACCCTCATTTGAATTTAAATCTACAAATAAATACATATTTAGTACTCACTATCAGTCCTTACATCAGTGTTTCTCTGGGTTTTTTGGCGGGGAGTATAGGGGGTTTGGTCATTTGAAGTTCATTTTCCAAGAGGTCTGTCAGGAAGGACTGAAAAGTCACTGATTCTTGTAAGTTGTTAAGTTTGTGTGCAGTCTTCATATCTGGAAGTCAGTTTGGCTGGATATAAAAATCCTTGGCTGACATTTTCCTTAGATCCTTGAGCATCTTAAATAAGTTATTTTTTCCTTTGGCATAAAAAATTCTGTTGAAAAGTCTGATGATATTCTCATTTTCTTTTCCTTATAAATGACTTTATCTTTTTTGCTTGGATGCTCAAAGGACTTTCCTGTCTTTAAAATCCAGCAATTTTACGAAAATATGTCTCAGTATTGGTCATTCTGGGACACCTTTCTTGGGTACAATGTATGCCCTTATTTATTTATTTATTAATGAATGACAAAGTCTCACTCTGTTGCCCAGGCTGGAGTGCAGTGGCACAATCTCAGTTCATTGCAACCTCCACCTCCAGGGTTCAAGTGATTCTCTTGCATCAGACTCTATAGTAGCTGGGATTACGGGCACCTGCTACCATGCCTGGCTAATTTTTTGTATTTTTAGTAGAGATGGGGTTTCTCCATGTTGGCTGCTCTTGAACTCCTGACATCGTGAGTCGCCTCCCTCAGCCTCCCAGAGTGCTAGGATTACAGAAGTGAGCCACCACACCCGGCCTAGGCATACTCTTTTTTAAGACCACATAGCACATCATAAACAAAAACTGATTTCGTGCTGATGCTTTAGCATTTATGGAAACCACACTTCTTCCTTCCCATGCTTTCCATATCCAAACCATAAGCATTTGCCAGGAATGAATACAAACAGGATCTTACATGAAAACTGGCATCCCAAAATATTTTAAAATGTAAGGTATTCTATCATTTTAAAAAACCTTATCTGTTTGTTGGCTTGCACTTATAGTCCCAGTACTTTGGAAGGCCAAGGTGGGAAGATCACTTGAAGCCAAGAGTTCAAGACTAGCTTGAGGAACATAGTGAGACACTGTCTTTATCAAATAAAAATTAGCAGCCAGGTGCGGTGGCTCACGCCTGTAATCCCAGCACTTTGGGAGGCCAAGGCAGGTCAGGAAATCGAGACCAGCCTGGCCAACATGGTGAAACTCCATCTACACTAAAAATTCAAAAAGTTAGCCAGGTGTGGTGGTGGTTGCCTATAACCCCAGCTACTCGGGAGGCTGAGGCAGGAGAATTGCTTGAACCCAGGAGGGGGAGGTTGCAGTGAGCCAAGATCATGCCATTGCACTCCAGCCTGGGCAACAAGAGTGAAACACCATCTCAAAAAAAATAAAATAAAATTAGCCAGGCATGGTGGCACATGCCCGTAGTCCCAGCTACTCAGGAGTCTGAGGCCGGAGGATCCCTTGAACCCAGGAGTTCAAGGTTACAGTGAACCATGACTGCATCACTGTACTCTAGCCTGGACAACAGGGTGAAACCCTGTCTCCAAAAACAAACAAGGCTGGACGTGGGGGCTCACACTTGTAATCCCAGCACACTGGGAGGCCAAGGCAAGAGGATCTTTTTTTCTTCTTTTTTGAGACAGTCTCACTGTCACTGAGGCTGGAGTGCAGTGGTGGAATCTCACTATACTGCAACCTCGGCCTCCCAGATTCAAGCAATTCTCCGGTCTCATCCTCCTAAGCAGCTGGGATTACAGGCGTGCACCACCATGCCCTGCTAATTTTTGTATTTTTAGTAGAAACAGGGTTTCACCATGTTGGACAGGCTGGTCTTGAACTCCTAACATCAAATGATCAACCCACCTCAGCCTCCCAAAATGCTGTGATTACAGGCATAAGCCACTGTGCCTGGCCGGGAAAATCTCAGGCCTGGAGTTTAATACCTGCCTGGGAAACAAAGCAAGACTCTATCTATACAAAAAATAGAAAAAATTAGCCAGGTGCAGGGGCACATGCCTGTAGTCCTAGCTACTCCGGAGGCTGAGGCAGGAGGATCACTTCACTTGAGCCCAGGGGTCTGAGTCTGCAGTAAGCTATGATTGCATCACAGCATTCCAGCCTGGGTGATAGTGAGACTCTATTTCTAAAACAAACCAACAATCCTATTTTAAGCTCAAAAGACACGTGTTGGGCTAAAGGGTAATCTATTTGTATTTATTTCTAAAGACTGTAACAATATTCGTCTTTACTGGCTATGCATTTTCGTGTTTTTTGTGAATCTGATACATAAAACAGCAGCATTTCATTGCTGTTTTATTTAACACTTTTTGAATAGTGAATTAAAAGGTTTTTCCATGATTGTTAGCTGTTTGGACTTGTTCTTCTGTGAACGCCATCCTCCTAACCTTTGTACATATTTCAATTTCTCTTGAGTTCTCTGCCTTGGGTCATGGTCTCTTTGGCCATCTGCTCTGTCATTGCCTCTGCACTGTCACTCTTGGTTAAGGCGGTCTCCCCAGACTACACAAAGTCTCCTTTTTTCTGGAGGAATGTTCACTGTGTTTAAGTTGTTTAATCCTTTGGGAAAATTTTGCATAGGATGCACGTTTTCCTTTCTTCCAGATGAATATTCCGTTATGTCCGGTACCGTTTTTTAAAAATCCGCTTTTTTCCCCCAGAGTTTAAATATATTATCATTTATTCTGGGATGCGTTTGTCAGTTTTCCTCTGCTACTGATGCAGCTCTTTTTATTTAATCACTGTATTGTTTGGATTATAAGTAGCTTTATAAGATGTCCTAATATCTTAGTGGTGCAAGTTTCCTATTACGATTACTAAAAAAATTTCTTCTGGTTCTTCTTGCGAATTTAGTCTTCTGTATATATTTTGCGACATCCAAATGAAAAAAAAAACAACAACTCCCCCTGCTCACCACCCCTCAAAAAACACTTTGTTTGAATCGTAATTGGATGACACTAGGTTTATATGTTAATTTGGGGAGAACTGACATTTTTTTGATAGTAAGTCTTCACGTTCCAGAACATGCTATCTATTTTATGCCTTTCAATAACACCCTGTAGTCTGACCTGGGAAACCCATTCTGAAGACTCTACTGCCTGGAAACATCACTCCTCACAGTGACACAAAATGGAAAAGAAAATGGTTGTCCACCTGTAGGAAAATGGTTAAATAAATTATGTAGGTCGGCCTCAGTGGGTCACATCTGTAATCTCAGCACTTTGGGAGGCTGAAGTGGGCAGATCACCTGAAGTCAGGAGTTTGAGACCAGTCTGACAAACATGGTGAAACCCCGTCTCTACTAAAAATGTAACATTAGCTGGGTGTGGTGGCAGGCACCTGTAATTCCAGCTACTTAGGAGGCTGAAGCAGGAGAACTGCTTGGACCTGGGAGGTGGAGGTTGCAGTCAGCCAAGATCGTCCCACTGCACTCCAACCTGGGCAACAAGAGCAAAACTTCATCTCAAAATAATAAAAATAAAAATAAATAAATAAAAGTATGTAACATGCCACAAAAGAGTAAGTAGACATTAACAAAAGTGATTCTGATGCTTCACCAGTTGATGAGAATGGATTTCCATAAGGTACTATTGAGTGAGAAAAAACAATACGGAAAAGTACCTATTACGTGATCCCAATTTTGGGCAATAATGATCCTTCCCCAAACTCATCACTGTCTGTCAGCATGAAGAATGCAACCTGGCTGGTACCAAGAATTACAGAGGTGGGGGCAGGAAAGGCCAATGTAAACAGAGGGAATGGGGAGGAAAAAGGAAACAGCATAAATAAGAAAAAACCAAGTCTGTACTAAACATCAAACCACAACAACCAACAAAGTATATACGAGATCCTATTTATGTATTTAAAAATATATACGCACATGGGAAAACACACAAGTCAGCCTTTATTTTTAAGACTGCACCATACTGACTACTACTAGATCATACTTCAATTCATTTATAGATAAACCAAAATAGAAACGGAAAAATGACCTCTGCATCTGAACTCATCCAAGGCCTAGAATAGTGACACATCTTACCTCTACCCACAGTTGTTCCACTGATAGATATTTCTCTCCTAAATCCACTTTAAAAAACAATAGAAGCTGGGCACAGTGGGTCATGCCTGTAATCCCAGCACTTTGGGAGGCCGAGGTAGGTGGATCATGAGGTCAGGAGTTTGAGACCAGCCAGGCCAACATAGTGAAACCCTGTCTCTACTAAAAATACAAAAATTAGCCAGGCATGGTGGCGGGCACCTGTAGTCCCAGCTACTAGGGAGGCTGAGGCAGAAGAATCACTTGAACCCGGGAGGTGGAGGTTGCAGTGAGCCGAGATTGTGCCACTGCACTCCAGCCTGGGCTACAGAGTGAGACTCCATCTCAAAAAAAAAAAAACCAAAACCCAAAAAACAAAACCCAGGAATATTTTATGCCTTGTTTGTGAGATATTTCACAAAGACTCCTTTTAAGGAAGATGTTAAACTAGGATTCTCATCTGCCATCACTAGAAAGGTTTCAGAACTTTTACAGCAGAGAGTCTTTTCCACAGGCAAGTTAGGCTGGCTGCCCAGTCATCTTCCAGGTAAAAACTGGAAATTAACCTTCACAGCAGATAATAAAAGGTGTAAGAAATTTTAAGCAAAAACCAAGAGATAAGGGGTTCTTCTTGATAGGCTCGCCTGAGTCCCTAATAACACAGTTTTTTGACTGGAAGATAAAAGAAGGACTCACTCAAAGATCTACAGTGTTCAAAGACCAAAGCAAGATTATTTTGTAACACAATTCAGAAATTGTAAAATAATCGTCCATTAAATTGACACGCCTAAGAAATTATTATTATTTTTAAACTAAAAGATTGATTTCATGATAGGCAAATGTGGTAGTACTGAGTGGAGAGGTAATAACGAAGGAAAGATGATTTCTATTACCAGAAGATTTCTAACCACCACAAAAGATACAAGGGTCCGGGGCACAGTATGTGACCTGTAGTAGTGCTAAACATTAATTCCATTTTCTTTCCAAAAGGATTTTTGTAAGGTTTCTTTATATGTCAATTGTCTTGGTGTATCTACCTAATAATACGCAGAACTTTTCAAAACTGTAACTATGGCAAGATGTGAAATATTTGGAATCACGTATTATAGCGTTTAGCCACATGAAAATTACAGCTGTTTATTCTGGAGTTATTAAAACAAACAAATCCCTACTAAAGCTATGGCTTACCTTCCTTCCATATTTAGGATACACACCAGTTCATCCTCAAAAAAAATCTCTGGTCCCTCAAGGTTCTCAATGTCACTGAAGCCATTACAAGGAACCTATGAAGAAGACACATACAAACAGGCCTCAATTTTAAGTATTGATACAACTGTAACTCTCACAAATTTGAGCTTTCAAATAAAGATGTCCACTACTGAAGAGGTTAACAGTTACTTTACACTATCTTGCACTACCAGTCATGGGTAGAAAGCAACAATAATTTTATTCAGATCTTATTGTTATTTGTAATCAACTATGTTTTCATAGACTCGAATCTCTGAAACTGACAACTCAGAGTTCTAATGTAAAAACTAGCTCTGGCCAGGCATAGTAGCTCATGACTGTAATCCTAGAACTCTGGGAGGCTGAGGCAGGTGGATAACCTGAGGTAAGGAGTTTGAGACTAGCCTGACCAACATGGTGAAACCCTGCGTCTACTAAAAGTACAAAATTAGCTAGGCATGCCTGTAATCCCAGCTACTTGGGAGGCTGAGGCAGGAGAATCACTTGAACCCAGGAGGTAGAGGTTGCAGTGAGCTGAGATCATGCCATTGCACTCCAGTCTGGGCAACAAGAATGAAACTCCATCTCAAAAAAAAAAAAAAAGAAAAAGAAAGGAAAACTAGATCTGAATAAGGACTAGAACTACAAAATCTCTTAATGACTATTTCATGTAGTCTATGCTGTACTCAACTAAGAGGGAGAGGTTAAGCCTAGTACATTAGTAAATTAGGCAGCTCCTATAATCCACTGGGCCTGTTTTCTCCACTGTAAATTCAGGTGGTGGTAAAGACAGCTTTAAGATCTTCTCAGTTTAGAATTCTATGGCTTCTCCCAGTTTCCTTTTTGCAAGTAGCCAGAACATTTCAGGTTAACCTGTGTGCATTCTGAGAACACAGGAACACCAAGATCCTGGGCCAAAGCAATCACCCACCCACAGATTAATGTTAAGTATGCTCCCGCTGTGTTCAAAGTCCTTGACATACTTCTAATTAAGCAGTGGTACAGGGAAAGGGGGAGCTGAGGAAAAAACACAACAATCCATCATTATTACGCAGAGGCACGGACTGTTCAAAACATACACAAAAGCAGCTGGACTAGAAGTGAAGGTTGCAAGCTCATAGTCCATGACCAACTGCACCAAACATAGCTAGTGCCAAAATTTATGTAAGTGCAAACACATTCAGATCAGCGTTTACAATTTGATTATGAATGCTTTCAGCCAGGACATGACTTCTCCAAAGGAGAATACAAATTTTGTTTATCCTAACACTAATAAATATTTATAGAAACAAATTACATTAAGCAATGTCTATTTGTATTCTCCATAGGGGAAAGCATTCAAATTTGTCCAAAGTTCACATTTTCCCTTTCGAAACTTGAAAAGCCTTGAAATCATTTCGAATTATGAACTCCATTAACTAACAGTAATTAAAATTAAAGGATCCAAAGGAGTCTTTATTAAAATAAAGTGAAATAAATCAGATTGGCTCTATTTCTAGAACCCCAACCAGAAATAAGTATCTAGTAGTTTGCTGAACTCCAAACATTAGAGTGGATTATTTTCCAGAGTTACAAAAAGAGATGAGGAGCAGCTACAGAAGCTTCCATGAGGCCAGCGCACCATGGCTCACGCCTGTAATCCCAATACTTTGGGAGGCCACGGCCGGTGGATTACTTGAGGCCAGGAGTTCATGACCAGCCTCGCCAACATGGTGAAACCCCATGTAACTAAAAATACAAAAATTAACCCAGTGTGGTGGCACATGCCTGTAGTCCCGGCTACGCGGGAGGTTGATAGGTGCAAATTGCTTCAACCCAGGAAGAGGAGGTCTAGTGAGCTGAAATCATGCCACTGCACTCCAGCCTGGGAAACAGAGCAAGACTCTCTCAACAAACAAAAAAAAGAAAGAAACTTCCGTGAGATATTTTGCGGAAAGAAAAACAAACAAAAACCCACCATGTATTTCAGCAATATTAAAAAAAAAAAACAAAAACCAAAAAACTTTTCAGGGATAATGAATGCAAGACAATTTTATTTTAGGGAGTAATAACTCTGATTTACACGTAGCTTTTAATCCTCTGTTACCTTAACAAATAATGCAGTTCACTACTGGGTAGATAGAACTTGCAAAGCCAGAGAGAATAACCACATTAATTTCGTCAACCCTTCTGGGAAAATAACTGGGAGAAATTTATGTTGTTCAATCACTGATGATTCCCCAAACAATGTGGGGGTTGCAAAAAAAAATCCATTGAACCCACTTGAGAAATAATGCTGATCTCTCCCTCTACGTTGAGCTGCGTGGGTCCCTCCCTGCTCCCTCCACCCCCATTCTCTCTCTGGCTTTAGAAAACTAAAGCTGGCACGGACAAATGGCTTCGTGTTGTTGGATAGGAGGAAAAGGACACAATGACTCTTACAGCCATCTAAGTAAGGGATTGTGAGAGCATTGAAAAGGGAGATGTGAAAAAGAGCTGGATGAGCTCATGCCTGCAGACCCAGACACAGACACCAGCAGGCCAAAGCGTAGAGCCCCATCAACAGATCCTTACGTGCTCTGAAAAGAACCTCTTTGAGAACGAGGCTACAATCTTCCGAGCTTCTAACCCAGCTTTTTGCCGAACTTTATACTCTTCCAACCAATTGACGTAGTCGGTGGGGCTGTAGTGTTTCATAAGGGAAGGCCACCTAGGAGGAGAGAAACAGCCCCCTCAGCTTAACAGACTCAAAGGCAGGGGGACAAGAATCCAAGGCAGCCTTGGAAACAGGGACAGCAGTGGGGTCCAGGGGTAAGAGGGACGCCGGCGAGGGACCTAGTTCAAAACCCCAGTGGCATTCACTCACTCTCTCTCACTCCCTCCCTCCCTTCCTCCCTCCCGGTGTGACCTTGGCGTTTCAGCGTGAATGCAGTCTCCATTCCCAGTCTCTAAAATGGGGACAGTTGTAGTAACAAAAAAAATAATAATGACAATGACAGTGAGCCTTGCCTGCGCGCCTCCGAGGAGCCGGGGCCCTGCGTGCAAGCCTCCCCAACATCAACTAATTTAATAACCGCGGTGAAAGGTAGGTCTAACGATCACCACCACTCAAAGTCTATGTATGAACGAGGCTCAAAAAAAGGTTAGTCGCTCCCCACAAGGTCACAGAGGGAGTGTGCAGGGCCAGATTTTATCCCGGGGCCACGCTGAAATCTGTGCCGTCACAACCAGCCCCGGGATGCGGCGCCCGCCGATCGCTGCATCACTGGGTCCATGTAAACACTTCAGCCCGGAGTCGGTCACAAAAGAAGCGCGTAAAAGGGACGAGCCGCGCCGCCGCCAGCGTCACCCTAGACGGAGGGCTCGGCTGCGGGGCGCTCCCAGATGCGCCATTAGGGGACTCGGGGGTCCGCCTGGCGTGGCCCCGCGGGGCCCGGGGCCTGGAGGCCTTTGTCTGTCTGTCCGCGGGAAGGGGTCCGGGGTGGGGTCCGCGCGCGGGGCGGCCGCGGAGGGCGAGCGGGGAGGCTGCCCGGCCCCGGGGGGCGCGGGGCCAGGGGCGCGCAGCCGGGGCCCGGGGCCGCTGGCTCACCTCACCCGGAACTGCTCCTTCCACACCTTCCCGCTGCTCTGGCACAGCTCGCGCAGCCGCCGGCAGGTGCTGGAGACACGGCCAATGTCGGCGGCCGTCAGCGAGCCGCTGCACAGGATGTACTCCAGCACCTCACCCGGCAGGTTGACGAGGCAGCTGAGGCCCGCCGCCTCGGGCGCGGCCTCCTCAGCCAGCGCCGGCACCACCTCCATCGCGCTGTCGACCACTGCCGCCGCCATCTTGTCCGCGTACCTGGGGCCGCCGCGCGCGCGCGCGAGAGTTTTGCCGGGGCTTCCCGCTTGGCCCCGCCCACTGGTCTTGGGGGCGAGTCCTGAGATCGCTCCGCCCACCCGCGGGCCACACCTCCCCTGCCTCGGTCGGCGGCCAAGCGGGTGGCAGCGCCGCCAAAGGGAGGACGTAATTGCACTCTGTGCTCGGAGCCGGCAGCGCAGGCCTCCTCTAATCCGGAACAATAGTAGCACTGATTCTTTTAAACGTAATTAATGTTTAAAATTAACAAATAAAAATGGTATCAATTCTCACGCGTGCTGAGCGCTTTCTGTGCATTAGCTCATTGGACCTTCCCCAATTACCCTAGGAGCTATCTTTCTCCCCACATTACAGACGGGGAAACTGAGGTTCGGAGAGTGAGAGGACTTGTTCAGGATCCCTTGTCTTGGATTTGAGAGAGAGAGAGAGAGCGCGCGTGTGTGTGTGTGTGCATGTGTGTGTTGTGACGGAGACTCGATCTTGCCCAGGATGGCGGGCAGTGGCGCTGTGACCGCTGACTGCAACCTCTGCCTCGCGGGTTCAAGCGATTCTCCTGCCTCAGCCTCCCGAGTAGATGGGATTACAGGCGCGCGCCACCACGCCCAGCTAATTTTATTTTCACTGTTTTTTTTTTTTTTTTTGGAGACAGAGTCTTACTCTCTTAGGCTGGAGCGCAGTGGCGCGATCTTGGCTCACTGCATCCTCCACCACCCTGATTCAAGGGATTCTCCTGCCTCAGCCTCCCAAGTAGTTGGGATTACTGGCGTGCACCACCAGGCCCAGCTACTTTTTGTATTTTTGGTAGAGACCGGTTTTCACCATGCTGGCTGGCCTCGAACTCCTGACCTCGGATGATCCACCCACCTCAGACTCCCAAAGTGCTGGGATTACAGGCATGAGCCACCGCGCCCGGCCCTTTGTCTTGGATTCTACTTCAGATCCCCTCAACTTTTGACTTTTGCTTGTCAGTGGTCTGAACCATATGATTTAATAATGACAGTATTCTTGAGTGGGTGCTAGAAACCCTGTATGATAATGTAAGGGAGTAATAATAATCCTCAAATCTGTGCCCTGCTTTTTAGGCTAATAGAGGGCGGGCAGAGAGCTCTTCTGTATTGGTTTCTTAATTGTTTTCGGCTCAACAATCTGTCATATTTGGGGGAGCATAGTCTGACCTCCTACAATAGGTACCACATTTATAACTATTCTACAGAAAAGGCAAAGTTCCTCCAGGTGGCAGTCACTGGTTCAAAGTCACAGAGACAAAAAATGCTAGAGCCTGGATTTGAGTCTTCAAAGCGGGAGCTACCACTCAGGTTTGGGTGGGTATTTTCAGGGTGGGCATATTAAAAAAAAAAAAAATTAGTTCAGTTCAGTGCCGAAGCCCTATGCTGTGTGCCCTGGGGATACAGAGGTGAGAAAAATGGAGTCTTTACTCCAAAACTGCGAAGTTCAATTACACTTAGAAGGATCTGTTGTCAGCACACGGAGGATCCAATGACGTACTCTCGGCAATTTGGAAATTAAGATACCCTAAGAGAGTTGAACTAGTAGAGTGATTCTCAGTGGATGACATTGAGCCATCAGTGGCTCCCTATTGCCCATAGCAATTAATGTGAAATTCCTAACATTGTTGCAAAGGAACAAATTCCACCTCTTCTTACCTATGTGAAGTCTTTCTTTCTCCAGCAAGGCTGGTGGTGTCTTTCCTTCCATTTCTGGCACTACATATACTATTCCTGCTACCTGCAATGCACTCCATTCCAGTCCTCCCCCTTCCAGTAACTCCTCCTCTTCCTCCAGGGCTCGCTTAATTTTTCCAAATCCTTTCCCTTCCCTCGTCACAGCACCAGCACCAGATGTGGCTCCTGCTCAGCATTTTGCAGTCTTGTAATTACTTAACTTACTATTCAACATGCATCTTTCCCGGTAAACCTGAAGGGAGTTCAGCACTAGGACTGTGTCTGAGTCACCTCTAGAAGCCTAGTTACTTGACCCATGACCTGCACATAGCGGATTCTCAATTATTATCTATTGATTGTGATAGTCTAACCAGCTGTTTGACTAGAGAAGCTAAGTAGCCTTTCTGAGGCCCAGTTTTTCATCTATAAAATGGGAATGATAATTGTTAATAATAATAACGCCTGTCTCCTGGGGCTGTTCTGAGAATTGAATGAGGAAATTCATGTGAGGTGCATAGAACAGTGGCAGGCATAAAAAAAATCTTCAAGCCGGGCATGGTGGCTCACTCCTGTAATCCCAGCACTTTGGAGGGCTGAAGCAGGCGAATCATCTGAGGTCAGGAGTTTGAGACCAACCTAGCCAACATTGTGAAACCCTACCTCTATAAATATACAAAAATTAACTGGACATGATGGTGGGTGCCTGTAATCCCAGCTACTCTGGAGGCTGAGGTCGGAGAATCACTTGAACTTGGGAGGCGGAGGTTACAGTGAGCCAAGATAGTGCCATTGCACTCCAGCCTGGGTAACGGCGTGAGATGCTGTCTTGAAAGAAAGAAAGAAAGAAATACAGAGAGAGAGAGAGAAAGAGAGAGAGAGAAAGAGAGAGAATAAAAGAAAAAAGAAAAATGCTTGATAAAAGTCTGTGGGAAGCAGGGAGAAACTGCTCATTGGATATGGGTTTTACTTTGGGGTGATGGACACGTTGTGGAACTAGACAGAGGTGGCGGTTGCATAGATATTGGGATGTCCTAAATGCCACTGAATTGTTCTCTTTCAAATGATTAAATTTTACCAGCATGGTGGCTTAAGCCTGTAGTTCCAGTTACTTGGGAGGCTGAGGTGGGAGGATCACTTGAGCCCAGGAGTTCAAGGTTGCAGTGAACTATGACTACCCCATTGCACTCCAGCCTGGGTGACAGAGCAAGACAAGACAAGCCCTCTGTGACCCTGCTCTCTCCCAATTCTCCTCTCACCTCTAGGGCTGCGCCTTCACTGTCTCCTTTGCAACCATTCAGATGCTACATTTTGAGGTATCTTGGGTCTCAGCCAGCCTTCTTCTTTCACTATCTCACCCCCGTCCATAACTCGAATGATGATCCAAATCCAATTGAAATATCCACATTTCTCTCTTCTGCCTCACTGGCTCCTCTGGGATCTAGTCTGGCTCAGCCTGCTCACCTGCCATTCCCTTAGGGCCCCTCAAACTCAACTTATCCAGGAGGGAACGCATGATCTTTCTTCTCCACTTTACCTTGTCCTCTCTGAGTAGCTCCTGCCTTAGGAAGGGCTACTCATTCATTCACTCCTGTAAAACATGAACTCGTCACCATCCTTGCTACCTCTCTCTCCCTCACCATCCATAACCAAATGCCTATTAGAGGTTAACTTCTCTAAGCCTCAGTTTCCTAATCTATAAAATGGGGATAACAATCAGTCTTCCTATTAAATGAAATAAGACATATACAGCAGTTACTATTGCTGTGTAACAATCCCCAAATTCAGTGACTGCTCTGTTTCTGGCAATGTGGCTACAAAGGTAAACAGGGTAAAGTCAAAAATGCCCTGGTCACAGAGCTGAGGTGTTAGCGTAGGTGACAGCCAATACTATCAGGGTTCATCAGTGCTATCCTTAAGCAGTGACAAGCACTGGGAAGAAAGAGATAAAACAGGAAGAATATGGAGAATGTGGACCATGGCGGTCTCCCTTTTCTTTTCTTTCTTCTTTCTCTCTTTCTTCTTTGTGTTTTCTTTCTTCTTTCTTCCCTCTCTCTTTTTTCCTTCCTTTCTTTCTTTCTTTCTTTCTTTCTCTTTCTTTCTTTCT
>NW_022436942.1:75355987-75460974 GCF_009761245.1 Sapajus apella
CTTTCTTTCTTTCTTTCTTTCTTTCTTTCTTTCTTTCTTTCTTTCTTCTTTCTTTCTTATTTTATTTTATTTTATTTTTTGAGTTGGAGCTTCATTCCCGTTACCCAGGGTGTAGTGCAGTAGCATGATCTTGGCTCACTGCCACGTCCACCTCTCAGGTCCAAGCGATCCTCCTGTCTCAGCCTCCTAAGTAGCTAACATTACAGACATGTGCCACCACACCTAACTAATTTTGTATTTTTAGTAGAGATGGAGTTTCACCATGTTGGCCAGGCTGGTCTTGAACTCCTGACCTCAGGTGATTCGCCTACCTCGGCCTCCCAAAGTGCTGGGATTACAGGCGTGAGCCACCATGCCTGGTCTAGTCTTGTCTTCTCTTCTTTCCTTCCTTCCTTCCCTCCCTCCTTCCTTCCTTCCTTCCTTCCTTCCTTCCTTCCTTCCTTCCTTCCCTCCCTCCCTCCCTCTCTCCTTCCTCTTTCTTTCTTTCTTTCTTTCTTCCTTTCTTCCTTTCTTCTTTCTTTTCTTTCTTTTCTTTCTTTCTTTTTTTGAGAGAGTGTTTCATGCTGTCATCCAGATTGGAATGCAGTGACATCACCTTGGCTCACTGCATCCTCTGCCTCCTGGGCTCAAGCCAGCCTCCCAACCTAGCCTCCTGAGTAACTAGGGCTGCAGGTACACCCCACCATGCTCAGCTAATTTTTTGCATTTTTTTGTAGAGACAGGGTTTTGCCATGTTGTCCAGGCTGGTCTCCTGAACTCCCATGTCGGCCTCCCAAAGCTCTGGAATTACAGGTGTGAGCCACTGCGCTTGGCCTTCTTTTTCTTTCTCTTTAACTTAAATTGTTTTCATTGATTTATATTTGCAAGATGAAATAGAAGCTTGGCACAAACACACACTCATGCCAGCGTGGGAAGAGAGGGCTGGGGACAAGATCACTTGGCAGCAGGGCTGGTACCCCAGACACTTAGGATGGCAGGAGGGGGAACCCTCCCCCAGCCCCTCCCACCCTGGGGTCCATGAAATGCACAGAAGCGGAGAGAGAAGTATGTGATGTGGGTGAGAGTGTCCAGGGCCCAGTGAGAATGTATAAAAGAATAGTGCACGCACAAAAGATTTACACACCTATCAAAGGGGCAGAAGATATTATTACACACACAACATTTCTCAAGGAAATCCTCTAAGAAAGGAAGAAGGGAGTCTCTTTCCTTTTTGGCAATAGGGAAAACCCTGTCTTCGAATTTCTCCTCGGATACCCATTTGCTGAACCGGCCTCACGCCCTGACTATACCCAGTTGGTCCCCCCAACCACAGTTGGACCTAATTAGGGTCCACTTGCCCTGCACAGCAAAGCCAAGCACTGACACTGGGATTGCAGCAAGGAAAAGTGAGGCATTTATTGCAGGCGCCAATCAAGGAGAATCCTCCAGCTCATGGTTTAAGATCCAAACTCCCCGACGGCTTACAGGTGAGTTTTTTTGTATGTTTGTTTTCTTGAGATGGACTCACTCTGTTGCCCAGGCTGGAGTGCATTGGCATGATCTCAGCTCACTGCAACCTCCTACTGTATTTTTTTTAGAGATGGGATTTCACCATGTTGGTCAGACTTGTCTTGAACTCCTAACCTCAGGTGATCCACCTGCCTCGGCCTCCCAAAGTGCTGGGATTACTGTGAGCCACTATGCCTGGCCACAGGTAAGCGTTTTTAAAGGCAAGGAGGCAGAGATTACAGACAACGCCGTAAATCAGTTAAATGGAGGCTATCCATTGCTTTGACCTACAAAGGCAGGACATCTTGAAGCAGAGGTCCACAGGTCATAGGTGGTTTCAAAGATTTTCTGACTTGTGATTAGTTAAGGAGGTGAAGCTTTGCCTAAAAATTTGAGATTAGCAGTAAAGGATGTTAGCTCTGGCTGGCAGCTGTGATCTCCTCCAGACCCCACAGGAAGAATACAAAAATTAGCAGAGCGTGCTGGCGTGTCTGTAATCGCATCTACTTGGGAGGCGGTGGCAGGAGGATTTGTATTTATCGTAGAGACAGGGTTTCACCATGTTGGCCTGGCTGAGGCAGGAGGATTGCTTGGGCCCCAGAGGTTGAGGTTGCGGTGAGCTATGATCACAGCACTATACTCCAGCCTGGGTAAAAGAGCGAGAGCCTGTCTCAAAAAAAAAAAAAAAAAAAAAAAAAGAAAAGAAAAGAAAAAAAAAGAAAAGAAAAGGGCAGCTTCTATGAAAACGCGGCTTCTGTCTTTTGTTTTACTGAAATATTTATTGAACGTGCAGCAAGGGCATCTCATGTTGTCCTACAGAGACAATTTCTGACCAGCTAATCAACCCCTTTACGAGCAGGGTTTGTTCCCTTACCCTCCTCATTGTCCCCTCAGAGCCACCTTATTGCCAAAGACTTCTCTTATCACTCTATTTAAAGTCACTTTTCCCTGTTTTTTTTTCCTCCTCCTCCTCCTGCCCTCCTCCCTCCCTCCCTCCCTCCCTTCCATCCCCTTCACCCCTCTTTCCCTTCCTTCCTTTCTTTCTTACTTTCTTTCTCTCTCTCTTTCTTCCTTCTTTTTTTCTCCTCCTCCTCCTCCTTTTCCTCCTCCTCCTTCTTTCCTCTTCTTCCTTTAGCTTTCTTATGAACCAGGCTCAGTGGCTCATGCCTGTAATCCCAGCACTTTGGGAGGCCAAGATGGGCAGATCACTTGAGATCAGGAGTTTGAGACCGTCTGGACAACATGGTGAAACCCTGTCTCTACTAAATATATAAAAATTAGCTGGGTGTGGTGGCAGGCACTTGTAATCACAGCTACCCAGGAGGCTGAGGCATAATAATCGTTTGAACCTGGGAGGTGGAGGTTGCAGTGAGCAGAGATCTCGCCATTGCACTCCAGCTTGGGCAACAGAGCGAGACTCTATTTCTGAATAGATAAATAAATAAAGCTTACTTATTGCCCCTGTCCTTATTCTGTAATGGGAGTGCTGCAGGTGGATCTATCAGTGTCTGCCACATAATAGGTCCTCATTCCATTTCTATGGAATGGACGAATGAATCCTACAAGTGTATCAGTTGAGCTGACTGTATTTTGTGTGTGGGCTGGATGCGAATCACTGGGAGACAGAGGATGGGCTTTGGTAAGCTGGAAATGGTGCCCAAAATACGTCCAGGTTCTAATGCCTGAGAACTGTTAACATGTTACCTTATGTGGCAAAAGGGGGCTTTTCAGATGTGATTAAGTTAAGGAATCTTGAGACGAGGAGATAAACCTGGATTATCTGGGTGGGTCCAATGTCACCCCAAGGATTCGCATAAGAGGGAAGCAGGAGGGTCTGAGGCAAAGGACAAGATGGGATAATGGAAGCAGAGGTCAGAGTGATGTTGGGCTCTGAGCCAAGGAATATGGGAGGCTTCCAGAACCCGGAAAATGCAAGGAAACAGTTTCTCCTCTAGAACAGTAGCAATGATCAACGAATACAGATTTTTTTTTTTTTTTTTTTTTTTGAGACGGAGTTTCTCTCGTTACCCAGGCTGGAGTGCAATGGCGCGATCTCGGCTCACCGCAACCTCCGCCTCCTGGGTTCAGGCAATTCTCCTGCCTCAGCCTCCTGAGTAGCTGGGATTACAGGCACGCGCCACCATGCCCAGCTAATTTTTTGTATTTTTAGTAGAGACGGGGTTTCACCGTGTTGACCAGGATGGTCTTGATCTCTTGACCTCATGATCCACCCGCCTCGGCCTCCCAAAGTGCTGGGATTACAGGCGTGAGCCACCGCGCCCGGCCGAATACAGATTTTTAATTTTTTTAGACGGAGTCACGCTCTGTCACCAGGCTGGAATGCAATGGCGCGACCTTGGCTCACTGCAACCTTCGCCTCCCAGGTGCAAGAAATTCTCCTGCCTCAGCCTCCTGAGTAGCTGGGACTACAGGCACACGCCACTGCGCCCAGCTAATTTTTGCATTTTTAGTAGAGACGGGGTTTCACCATGTTGGCCAGGCTGGTCTTGATCTCTTGACCTCATGACCCACCCACCTCAGCCTCCCAAAGTGCTGGGATTACAGGCGTGAGCCACCGCACCCAGCCATAATGAATACAGATTTAATTCACATTTTGTATTTGCTTTCCTTTTCCTTTTTTTTTTTTTTTTTTTTTTAACAGAGTTTTGCTCTTGTTGCCCAGGCTGGAGTGCATTGAAGTGTTTCTTGGCTCACTGCAACCTCTGCCTCCCTGGTTCAAGCGATTCTCCTGCCTCAGCCTCCCGAGTAGCTGAGGCTACAGGAATGCCACACCACACCTGGCTATTTTTTTTTTTTTTTTTTTTGTATTTTTGGTAGACATGGGTTTCACCATGTTGGCCAAGCTGGCCTTGAACTCCTGACCTCAGGTGATCCACCTGCCTCAGTCTCCCGATGTGATAGGATCTCAAGCGTGAGCCACCATGCTTGGCCTTAGCTTTCCTTTTTCTTTGCCTTTTCCTTTCTTTTTTTTTTTTTTTGAGATAGGATCTCGCTCTTTTGTCCAGGCTGCGGTGCAGTGGTGTAACCAGGGCTCACTGTAGCCTCAAACTCCTGGGCCCAAGGGATCCTCCTACCTCAGTCTCCCAAGTAGCTGGGACTACAGGCATGAGCCACAATGCCTAGCTAATACACTAGCTTTCTTCAACTATATCAAACCACTATAACCTAGTGGCTTCAAACCATGCAATGTTATTATTTTACAGGTCTGCATGTCAGAAGTCCCCGGTGGCTCTTTCAGGGCTCACATTGGAGTGTTTGGCAGAGCTGTGTTCCCTCTGGAAGCTCTAGATGGACATCTGGTCACTGTCTTTTCAGCCTGTAGAGGCCATTGGCATTCCCTGGCTTACAGCTACATCTTTCCAACCTCTGCAGCAATAATGCAGTATGCCAGGGAGATTTTTGTGGCTGCTTGTTACTCAGCATTAGTGTGGCAAGAGCTGACTGGTACACAGAGGCAGACAGGACATACGTACAGACATGTACACAGACGACTATCACTAAGCAACACTTCCTGGGTGTAAAGTGATTGGTACAGACAAGCAGCATAGTCAGACGCTAGAGGCAGGCACCCACAAAGGGGCTGTTTGAATCAAACCCTCAGCAATAGAAATGGCATCAACAGAAATAAGAGAGGAAGGTAGGTTTCCTGGTAGGAGGGAGTGGCAGAGGCAAAGGCCCCATGGGAAGGAAAAGAAAAGCTGTGTTTAGAGCCACTGGGGTGAATCCGCCCAGAAAGGTAGTCTCGGGTGGAGCCGAGGAAGGGAAGCTGAAAAGGGCCGCTTGTGATCACAGCATGCGCTGACTGTTGGCCAGAGGGGCTGGCCCTTCCTCCTCTGATTCCTAGTGGCCCGGAATGACTTGAGTAACAGCATGACAGGATGAGAGAGCTGTTTTAGGAAGGGCAATCTGAGGGCAGCGTGTGCTTTCCAAGGAAGGCAGTGCCACCAGCCTGGAGGAAAGAGGAACAGGTGTCTCTTTCCCATAGATTTTGCCGGCAGCTTTCTGCTAATAACAGCGTTTCCATTAGAGACTCTTTCAGAAACGTTCAAGACTAAACAGATTCGGTGACTCACTGCATCATGTTTAATTAATGCCACGGATCTACACTTTGAGTTTATTGCATGTCTCTGAGGCTTTCTCAAACTCGTTTTTTTTATTTTGAGGTGGAGTGCCGCTCTGTGGCTGGAGTGCAGTGGTATGATCTTGGCTCACAGCAACCTCTACCTCCTGGGCAAAAGGAATTCTCCTGCCTCAGCCTCCAGAATAGCTGGGACTGCAGATACACACCATCACGCCCAGCTTATTTTTGTATTTTTAGCAGAGACGAGTTTTCGCCATGTTGGCCAGGCTGGTCTCAAACTCCTGACCTCAAGTGATCCGCCTGCCTCAGCCTCCCAAAGTGCTGAGATTATAGGTGTGAGCCACCAAGCCCAACCAGCTTTCTCAAACTTAATTGTTGCTTTACCCGATAGTTCCTTTCTTTATGAGGAAAGGAATTGAAGGAGAGAGGAGGAAAGTAGAGAAGATCCACCCTGAAAATCTAAAAATTCTTGGTCACAGTAAATTAGCAAGGGGCCAAGAGAGTGAGGTTTCCCTTGCCAGCTCTGGGTTCCAGCAGGGAAAACCTAGAGGCAGAAAGGTCAGGAGATCACTCACCTCTGTACCCCATCCCTGAGTCTAGTCATACAAAGACATTTGAGGGTTTAAAAAAAATCACTTTACCTGGCTGGGTAAGGTGGCTCGTGCCTGTAATCCCAAAACTTTGGGAGGCTGAGGCGGGCGGATCACCTGAGATCAGGAGTTTGAGATCAGCCTGGCCAATATGGCGAAAAGCCATCTTTACTAAAAGTCCAAAAATTACCGGGCATGGTGGCAGGCATCTGTGATCCCAGCTACTCAGGAGGCTGAGGCAGAAGAATTGCTTGAACCTGGGATGCGGAGGTTGCAGTGAGCCGAGATCTCGCCACTGCACTCCAGCCTGGGTGACAGAGTGAGAGTCCACCTAAAAATAAATAAATTAAATAAATAAATAAATAAATAATCACTTTACTAATTACTCAGGTCTCAACTCTTCTGCTGTTTGATTAACTTAACCTCATTTTCCTCTAGAGGCCATCACTAAAGTGATTTCCTTGTAGGGATGTACGTCACACTCTATATTGATTCGCCTGATTGTAAATACTTTGCCTGCTTTTGATTTCCTGGAAATCCTGCCGAGGGTACAATAAACAAATCAACACATGTTGACTCTGTAACGGACTGTGTAGCCCATGTTCTACGGTCATTTGTAGTGGCTCAAAAGTATTTTTATACCCCACCCCCACCACTGTTTCACACTTGCTTCTCTTTCTGATTTGTACTTGGGAAGGTTCTGTTTTGGTGTAGACTTGGGTTTTTTAAATGGTTGCCAGGAAACAGAAGCCATTTGGCGGGGAAGCATACAATGTTAAATTGTCCTTGGCTGCCTCTGGGGTGGAGCCTGTTGAAACTCTAGTGTGTCTAAGTCATGCCAAGATCTGGTTAGACATGAAGATATCTGAGCCTTTTCCTAGACAGGTCAGGGAGATTCCCAGGCACTGGCTTTTTAAAGGAGAGATCCCGGCTGGGCTTGGTGGCTCACACCTGTAATCCCAGCACTTTGGGAGGCTGAGGCGGGCACATCACCTGAGGTCAGGAGTTCAAGGCCAGCTTGTCCAACATGGTGAAACCCTGTCTCTACTAAAACTACAAAAATTGGCTGGGTATGATGGTGTGGGTTTGTAATCCCAGCTACTCGAGAGGCTGAGTCAGGAGAATTGCTTGAACCTTGGAGGCAGAGGTTGCAGTGAGCCGAGATCACGACACTGCACTCCAGCCTGGGTGACAGAGCAAGACTCCATCCCAAGAGAAAAAAAAAGGAGAGATCCCTGTAACTGCAGGTGGTTTGAGGAGGCCTGAGAAACTCAGCACTAAAGTATCAAATACTTTCAAGATGGGCTGTCAGAACTTCGAGAAGTTTTGTGTCTTCTAGAAGACACAAAAGCTGAGAAAGTTGGAAGACACCAGAGTTGGGGCCATATTTTATCTACCTATTCTACTCCATTCCATTCCACCATGTCTTGTCATAAGCACGTTGCGGGTATTAATCCATTTAACCCTATCACAAACCAATGGCGCAGAAACACTCATAGCCTATTTTACAGTGAAGAAATGGAAGTAGAGAAAGGTTGGGCAACTTATCCAAAGCTGCACGGTTAGAAAGCGAAGGAACTGAGATTTGAACTAAGACCAGTCTGGGTGTCTTAGCAACAGCATGCGGTGCTGGATAGGAAGGCAGTTTCTTGGGTTGACAGAGCCTCATCCCCCACAGCAAACGCAACCGCTAGTTTATTCCTTTATGGTCACAAATGTGTCAGGCATTTGACATCAGTGAGTCTTCATCTACTTTTTTTCTTCCCAAGAAGGAGTTAAGCTCTTGTCACCCAGGCTGGAGTGCAATGGCGCCGTCTTGGCTCACTGCAACCTCTGCCTCCTGGGTTCAAGAGATTCTTCTGCCTCAGCCTCCTGAGTAGCTGGGATTACAGGCACCACCACCAAGCCCAGCTAATTCTTGTATTTTTAGTAAAGATGGGTTTTCACCACGTTGGCCAGGCTGGTCTCGAACTGCTGACCTCATGTGATCTGCCCGCCTCAGCCTCCCAAAGTTTTGGGATTACAGGCATGGGCAACCATGTCCAGCCTCTTCATCTATTCTTTTACTGCTTTTAAGGTCTGTTGCTTTTGGAACTGGGGCTGAAACCAGCCAGGAATTAGGTTTTAGGGTCCTCAGGGAGGAGGACTCTGAATGGAAGAGGGCTGAGGGTGAGGGTCCCACTGTTTCTCTGGGGCTCTGGTGATGGATGCGGCTGTCCTGGAGGCAAGGGGGTGTTGAGGAGGAGGGCAGAGAGGAAGCTCAGCTGCCACACCCAGATCTGCATCAGGAATCAGGACCAAGTCCCCTGGCTGCTGAGAGCAGCCCCTTGGGGGTGGCTTTTGCTGGTGAGAGTTGCCTGACTCAAGATGGTCTGATGTAGGGGTCTAAAATCCCGCCTTCTAGTCCCAAATGGGGACACCTCTGAAAGGTCACCTTTAGAATGCCCTGCAGGGCTGGCTGAAGGCTCTGTTGAGACTTGCGGCAGCTCAAGCTTTGTCTCTGACCAGAGAGGCCGCCTTCCCTCCCCTCCTCTCCTCCTGCCCTTCCCTTCTGCCTCCTCTTCCCTCACCTTTCTTCTCCTCTCCCTCTTTTCCTCTCTTCTTTCTTTCCCTCCTCTCTGCTCCCTCTCCTCCCCCCCTCTACTCTCTCACCTCTTCCCTTCTTTTCCCTCCCTCCCCTCCCCCTCCTGCTCCTTCCCTGGTCTTTCTTGTCCCTCTCCCAGTCACTTCCTCTCTCACCTCCCCTTTTCTTCCTTCCCCTCCCCTCTCCTCCCCTCCTTTCCCCTCCCCTCTTTTCCCCTTTCCTCTCCTCCCTCCCTGCCCTCTCCTCCCCTCCCCCTCCTCCCCAAGAGCAGTCCCTTGACAGCTTCCTGCCAACTCCATCTAAGAACAGGCTTCTGGGCACCCAACCCAGGACAGCAGGCCAAGGTGTGAGAAACTCCAAGCCAATCCAACAGAAGACAGCAGCCAGCCAAGTTGAATCCACTTTTTAATATTGTAACCATAATGCAAACAAGCATAATAGGCTTTTGCTGAATCCCATAAAATTGGAAGATGAGAACTATACAGAAGAAGAGCATGCGGCGAACACAGCCTGGACAACCTCGCAAAGAGCGTGGGGCGGGCGTCGGTCCTTCGAGGAAGGTGCTGGGGCACAGGGACACTTGGCAGAGATTAGCAGCATCGAGAGCTCGAGGTAGGGGGGACGGCCGAGTTTCTGACAGCGTGCGTGAGTGTGTGTGTGTGTGTGTGTGTGTTGAGATGCGACCAAGTCTGCCCACCTCCCCAGCTTCCCAAACCCGGAATGGACATTGCAACGTGGAATGCCCGGCACCTCTCTTTGGGCCTTCTGGAAAACCACTGCTGAGCCAGGAGTGTGAGTCTTAACAATCACAACGACACAACACAACAACAAAAACAGTGGCAGCAGAGTGCAGGACACGGGAGGGGACCGAGACCCGGCTTGAGAGCACTGGACCTCATTGGGTCTTAATCAGAACTAACACCAAGGACATAACATCTTATCAGAATGGATGGCCATCCTCTGTTCTGGCATGGGAGGGCATTTTTTTTTTTTTTTTTTTTTGGCACGGGGTCTCATTCTGTCACCAGGCTGGAGTGCAGTGACGCAATCTCGGCTCACTGCAACCTCTGTCTCCTGGGTTTAAGCGATTAGCCTGCCTCAGCCTCCCAAGTAGCTGGGATTACAGGCGCTCGCCACCATGCCCAGCTAATTTTTGTATTTTTAGTAGAGACGTGGTTTTGCCATGTTGGCCGGGCTGGTCTCAAACTCCCGGCCTCAAGTGATCCACCTGTTCAGCTTCTCAAAGTGCTGGGATTACAGGCGTGAGCCACCATACCCGGCCTGGGAGGGGTTTTTGAAAGCATACTGCCCTCCCTATGCCCTGGCCCCCGATATCCTCAAATCTCAGTTTGCCAGCAGATAAAGGAAACAGCCACTGCGCTAAGCCAGGTTTCTGCTGCTCGCTCCAGGAACTCTGTAATGAGAAGTCCTGGGGCAGCCAGCAGAGATTCTCTGGCCCCTGAAGTCCAAGAGAGGGGGTGTTGCCCCCGGGGGACATTGGGCAATGTCTGATGACCTATTTGATTGTCACCATTGGGAGGGCATTGCTACGGGCATCTAGTGGGTGGAGGCCAGGAATGCCGCTCAGCTTCTTACAGCGCCCACGACGGCCCCCACAAAAACAATTATCTAGCCCCAAAGGCCAGTGGTGCTGAGGTTGACAGACCCTGTGCTAGAGTCTCCTAGAACTTTGGAGTCGAATCTGGGCACTTTGATGTCCTGGAGTCATTTTCTAAAAGACTACAGGATGCCGTGCGTTGAGGCAGATCTGTTCCTGCCTTCAGGGCCATCTCATCGGTAATGGACTGTGTTTTGGAACAGACAGGCATAGTTCCGCTTGACCAGAACTGTTCGGATATTCCAGAACAAAACGAACTCATAAACATACTAAGGCATACTGACATTTGACCACCTCCCTCGCACGTAGCTTTGATAAGTATTAATCGGAAACAGACTCTCAACAGATGCTGCCTGTCATGGGTGAAAGTGTACCTGGGTCCTTACATTTGGGGAGGGGCAGCTTTTCTTCTGGGGTCCTTTTGCCACAAGGCAGAGATTGGCAGTGGGCCAAGGATAGGGGGTATGAGATAAAGGGCAGAGGATGGGCCAGGTTGGCCCCAAAAGGTCAAATTCCTGTTCGTGGGGAATATCTCTGTTGAGTCCCTAGGTGGCAGGCTCCTTCCCTCTGTCCTTCAGACCTGTGTTTCCTCAATCTCAGCTCCTGGTCTTTTTAATTTTTCTTAGAGACAGGGTCTCACTCTGTTACCCAGGCTGGAGTGCAGTGGTGCAATCCTAGCTCACTGTGGCCTCGAACTCCTGGGATCAAGTGATCTTCCTGCCTCAGCCTCCCAAGTAGCTGGGACTACAGGAGCGGCCACCATGCCCAGTTCATTTTTTTTTTTAAAGTTTTTTTATAGCAATGGGATTTTGCTATGTTGCCCAGGCTGGTCTCAAACTCCTGGTCTCAAGTGATCCTCCCATTTTAGCCTCCCATAAAGTGCTGAGATTATAGGCATGAGCCACCATGCCTGGCCTAACTTTTGAGCTAAAGAGGACATTTGGATGCAGGAGACTTTAGGAAGTTTGGGAACAGCCAGAGAGTAGGAATAGGTTATAAAGGAAGCCTAGTGAGAGTTCCTCCCTCCTTGTTACTTCCTGGCCAGCTCAGACTACCTTCCTGAAACAGACAGAAGGCTTTGAGGACATGGCGGCCACAGTGGCATGCTGGGTATCTGGGGCAGTGGAGGGAAATATACAAGGAAACATGGCTGACTTAAAACACAGGCTATAAGTCCATGGATTTCCTAACGGCATGAATGAAAAGGCTGCATTAGGCACTGGTGCTGTAGGAGTGAAGGGATCAGGCATCTGGGTTGCTTATCCTGTTAAGACCATTTGCCCCATGAGCTAGGTCAGAAGACCTCTCACTTGGTTTGAGGTTAGGGCAAAATCTGACCTCTTTCGAAGTCCAAAGCAGGAAGCTGCTGAAAGCGTGTTTGTCCAGAAGATTCCGTGTTCCTAGCCAATGTCTACTGGCTGGGGGTCAGTTTTCCTTCTGGGCATCTAGGCATGGCTGGACTTGGGAAGGATTCACTCCCTTGACTCCAGAGAAGCTGGCTATCACATCAACACTGAAAAGTCATCTTTTCCCTCAGCCTGTTCTTCAGAGACCTCTCTCTCAGCTAGGGGCAAAGTGTTTTGTTTTGTTTTATTTTATTTTTAAGATGGAGTTTTGCTCTGTTGCCCAGGCTGGAGTGCAGTGGTACAATCTTGGCTCACTGTAGCTTCTACCTCCTGGGCTCAAGCGATCCTCCTGCCTCAGCCTCCCAAGTAGCTGGGACTACAGGCACACGCCAATATCCCTGGTTAATTTTTGTACTTTCTTAGTAGAGTCGGGGTTTCACCATGTTGGCTAGGCCTACCTCAACTGATACGCCCACCTCGGCCTCCCAAAGCGCTGGGATTACAGACATGAGCTACCATGCCCAGCCTGCAAGATGTTTTAATTTCTCCTTTGTTTTCACCCTCCACAATGGATGGGGGGCCAGGTAGGCTGACTTAGTTCCTGGAGTCTCTTTATCACTACATCTGCCTCTTCCCTCACTCAAGCCTTGGTTGCAGCAATAACCCCCAACAGCTCAATGGACCATGCTCTACACTGTGGCCAGAGCTTTCTTTTTCAAGCATAACTCCAATAGCCTTAATGTCCTCTTTTGAAAAACACTCTTAGGAACTCCCGGTTGCCTACTGAATAAAGTCTAAATTTCTTGTAATGCCACTAACCTCTCCCCACTGTCTGGTCCCAGCCTACCTTTCCTCGTCCTCCTCAGTCTTCCAAAGCCAGCTCCAATTTATCTTACATGCTCCCCGTCCATGCCTTTCCTCTCATTCTTCCCAATTCCTGGCCAACTCTTATCTTCCAGAAGCTACCAGTGAAATCCTACCCATTTCTCAAACCCCGGAAATTTATGTCAATTCTGGTGTCTCTCTTCATCAGATCATAACCTTTGGTTGAGCGCGGTGGTTCATGCCTGCAATCCCAGAACTTTGGGAGGCTGAGGTACATGGATTATTTGAGGTCAGGAGTTTGAGAGCAGCCTGGCCAACATGGTGAAATCCCGCCTCTACTAATAAGACAAAAATTAGCCAGGCATGGTGGTGGACACCTGTAATCCCAGCTACTCAGGTGGCTGAGGCGGGAGAATTGCTTGAACCTGGAAGGTGGAGATTGCAGTGAGCTGAGATTGCACCACTGTACTCCAGCCTGGGTAACAGAGCAAGACCCTGTCCCAAAAAAAAAAAAACAAATAATCCAAAAAAGGATTCTAACCTTCTACAAGAGAGGAACTGTGTTTTACTTATCTCTACACACTCCCCAATGCCTTCCAAACATTGGAGAAGGAAGACATATTATAAGTCAAGTGAAAAATTAAAATGCAGTAACTTCTGAACCAGGTACTATACTGGGCATTTCGTGGGCATTGTCTCACTCAATCCACCTTGTTATACAGATGGGTATGTAGACTTTAAAAGGTCAAGGGAGCAGCCCACAGCCATTTACACCAACAGGGGCGGAATTAGGATTTGCACTCAGGTCAGCTCCCAAAATTCCATTTTGATGGGTCTGAAGCATCCCCCCGCAAAAGAAAGACAGCTGGCTATCTCACTTCAGGGAAACCAAAGGAAGCCCTCTCTCCTCCCAAGGAGTTTAACTATCGTCCCTCTGCTCGTTCATGACACAAGGTGTGAGAACTGGATTCACAGTGATGGCAGGTGGGCATGATGTTCCGATGCTCCTATTTCAGGAGGTGTCTCATTCCTCTCGGCCAAACTCACTTTTGTGAAATGGGGTTGGAGCTGCTACAGGCCAGTTCAAGGGAAAGAGGGAAATAAATGGGACATAACTTGAATAACCCCCAAATACCCAGTCAGCCCTGTTTTGCTCATCCATTGCTTAATACTATTTTGCAGTTATTGTTGGCTACGAGGCCTGGATGAAAAGCCACCACGAGAGGGCAGTATTTCTCCACCCTGGAGCTGAGCTGAACTTTAAATCTGGACTCCACTCTGGTCCCTGATAGGTGACTCAGCAGAAAGGGGCTTTCGGTAGGAATTCCGGCAAATGAAAGAAACACATCAGATCGCTCTCCTGCCTTCTATCCTGGAGTTGCGAAGCAGCTTGTATTGGGGATTGAAAGGTGTTTACTTAAAAAAAAATCTTTCTGGAGAAGAAAGATGAATTGTGGTTATATAATCATTTCTTTGGATTCCTTGACTAAACAAGACAATGTTTCCATCTGTCTGCTACTAGAAGGGCAGGGATATGCAGAAAGGAGGTGCCTGGCACATGGTAACCTCTTCTAAGTATTTATTCCCTGATGGAGAAGCATTCCTGCATAAAGCTTGACTTGGAGTGGGAAGCACTGATCAGTTTCTGTTTGATGGGGATTGGATACAGCAGTTTCCTTCCCTGGGAAATTGGGGAAGCATCTCCAAACGTATAAAGGACTGGAAACTTCTCCCTTTGGGAGAAGAGCTATTAGGAGCTGGAATTGGGTTTTCAGGAAAGGAGTTTATTTTACAAATTTTTTTTGAGATGGAGTCCCACTCTCTTGCCCAGGCTGGAGTGCAATGGCGCGATCTCATCTCACTGTAAACTCTGCCTCCTGGGTTCAAACGATTCTCCTGCCTCAGCCTCCCTAGAAGCTAGGATTACAGGCACATACCCCTACACCCAGCAACTTTTGTATTTTTAGTAGAGACGGGGTTTCACCATGTTGGCCAGGCTGGTCTCGAACTCCTGACCTCAGGTGACCTGCCTGTCTCAGCCTCCCAAAGTGCTGGGATTACAGGCGTGAGCCACAGCGCCCTGCAGGAAAGAAGTTTAGAGTGGGCTTCCCTTCAGGATAGAAAGGGTGAGTGTGGGATGCTGAGTGCTTGTTCTTTATATCTGTGGAAGACTGAGCAGGGGAAATTGGGATTAAAGGAAGGCAGGGGAAATTACAGCTGGAACGAAGTCAAACTCCATGTGCCAGGAACAGGACAGCAGTGGGGGCTGCCAGGGATAGAGAAAGGTGAGACATAGATTGCCTTTTCACTTTAGCAGTCTCCTAGGTCGGGCCCTTTGGGGTCTTGCTGCCCCCATTGTAAAGCCCTTTCAAAGAGCCCAGCGCACTTCCTCTTTAGCAGGGACCCACACTAACACCAAGATATGTCCACACATAGTACATAAAAGAGATGTGGTTTTCTGTATGGAACACAACAAACAGGGTAGAACTGACACAACATCCCCTTTGCATCCTTGGGGACCCTGTAGTCTGGGGGGCCACTAGCATTTCTTGGCTTTTTCTGGGCACCACCTGACATTAATTTGTAGCATTTAAGTATAGAAAGGGATCCCTTCCCAGCATTCACCCTGAGAGAGTAAATTCAGCAGGTGGCCTCTTAGGGAGAAATTGCACCGGCCCCAATTCCTACCGAAGACTTGGCTGCCCATTTTTTGATCTGAGTCGAGGGTAATTTATTTGTCAAAATTACTTTAACAGGTTTAAAGCTTTGGAGATCAAGTGCAGAGGGCAATAAGCCCAGGGCCACGTTCTTCCCACCCCGAGTTGTGGTTCCTATGGAAGAAGCCACATGGGACCTCACTCTTCAACCTCATGCACTTTAACCAGCGTGTTATTACATCCCCAAGGTTAAAGCAGCAAGCCCCCTTTGGGGGAATAACAAAATAACAATCATATCGTTGCTTGATATTGTTTCCAGTTACCAAAGCTTTAACATTTAATCCATTTATATTATTTTCGGAGATGGAGTTTCACTCTTGTTGCCTAGGCTGGAGTGCAATGGCACCGCCTTGGCTCACTGCAATCTCCGCCTCCCAAGTTCAAGCGATTCTCTTGCCTCAGCCTCCTGAGTAGCTGAGATTACAGGCATGCGTCATCACACCCAGCTAATTTTTGTATTTTTAGTAGAGACGGGGTTTTACCATGTTGGTCAGGCTGGTCTCGAACTCCTGACCTCAGGTGATCCACCCGTCTCAGCCTCCCAAAGTGCTAGGATTATAGGCGTGAACCACCGTACCCAGCCTATCCATTCATATTCTTTAGATTCATGTAAAATTATGACTAGGAAAAACTGAGGACAAGTGACTCATCCGAACTCACCCAGTGGCAAAGCAGGAAGATCCAGGCTTCTTTGAACAATATAACTTCCGGGTCCCTTGGAAGGTATTGCTGGAGGATGGGGGAGTCAATGGATGTGGCCAAGTCAAGTGATTCTGGTGGGATGGGTGGGTTTGGGGAGGGGACTCGCCCAATCCATTAGATGGGTTCACGTCACATGAGGGCTCCGCTCGCTAGTCTCAGACTCTAAATGCATCAAATTCTGGGGCTGTCCCTTTCATTGGGAGACAGCCCCCTTAATCAATTTCCTACTCCTCCCTCCATGCCCTGAACCCTTTCTAACCAGCACAATTACGGGTCTTCCACATGTTTCAGGTACATGGGCGTGGACCCTTAATTATGGACACTCGAGGGATTAATATGGGCCAGGGACATGTTTCTTGGCATCGAGGGTCTTCAGTGAAAGAGGTGGAGATCTAAGGTTGACATACTTGTGCAAGGAAGAGAACGGACGGACCTGGCCCATCACACACACGCATACACACGCACGACCAAAAACGTCATCATAAAAAAGGCGAAGGGGGGACTTTTGTGGCTGAGGGACTGGCTCAGAGAGCTTGTGCCTAGTTCCTGCAGCCTTTCCAGGGGAACCCCAGAGAAAAAAACCCCCATAGCGACGGCCATGTTCCAGTGGTTTCATGCACCCGCTAGTTGCCCTTGTCAGCAAGAGAGGGGGCAGGAACAGAGTTTTGTAAGAGCCACTGCAGATTAGAAAAGCATTGCATCGCAGCAGGAAAACTCAAGAAGTCAACCCAGGAGGGCCGAGGAAACCACTGAGGGGAGAGAACCCCAACGAAGGAAACCAGGGCACAGTGACAAGGACGGGAGGCAGAGCAAGGGCCACGCGGGGTCCCAGAGGAAAGGTTCAGCAGTGTCAGTCTGCGCTTACAAAACCTGCAGCCAGCTGGGCAAGAGGGTCCAGTTAGGAGCTGAAAACCCTGTGGGAGGAGAGGTTGGAGGGGAGTTAGTGCCGCAGGGGCGAGGCTGCTGTGTTTCCTCTGAGCGCCCCAGGGAAAATCACCCATGCTCTGGGCTCAGGGGCTTCGTCTCTCTCTCTCTCTTTCTCTTTTTTTTTTTTTTTTTTTTTTTTGAGATAGAGTCTTGCCCTGTCGCCCAGGTTGGAGTGCAGTGGCGCCATCCTGGCTCACTGCAACCTCCACCTCTCACAGAACCTCAGCAGGGTTGAAGCGATTCTCCTGCCTTAGCCTCCCAAGTAGCTGGGATAACAGGTGTCCATCACCATGCCTGGCTACTTTTTGTATTTTTAGTAGAGACAGGGGTTTCACCATGTTGGCTAGGCTGGTCTCAAACTCCTGATCTCAGATGATCTATCTGCCTCAGCCTCCCAAAGTGCTGGAATTACAGGCTTGAGCCCCTGCACTGGCCTGTCTCTTTCATTTATTCTGTAGCCCTAGCGTCTTGGACAGGACCTGGCACCTAGCAGGGGCTTGTTTTGAAAGAATGAATGAATGAATGCTCACAAAGACAACTGGCCAGGAAGAGAAACATTTAAAAGGGTATTTTTTTTTTTCTTTTTTTGAGACTGAGTCTCACTCTGTCACCCAGGCTGAAGTGTAATGGTGTGATCAAGCAATTCTTGTGCCTCAGCCTCCTGAATAGCTGGGATTACAGGCACATGCTACCATGCCTGGTTAATTTTTGTGTTTTCAGTAGAGACAGGGTTTTGCCATGTTGCCCAAGCTGGTCTTGAACTCCCAGGCCAAATGATCCACCCACCTTGGCCTCCCAAAGTGCTGATTACAGGTGTGTCACTGTACCTGGCCAAAAAGGCTTTTTTTTTTTTTTTTTTTTTGAGACAGGGTCTTGCTCTGTTGCCTAGGCTGGGGTGCAGTGGTGCAATCATGGCTCATGTAGCCTTGACCTCCCTGGGCTGAGGCCATCCTCCTGCTTCAGCCTCCCAAGTAGTGGGGACCATGGACACATGCCACCGTGCCCTGCTAATGTTTAAATTATTTGTAGAGACAGGGTCTCCCTACGTTGCCCAGGCTGATCTTGAACTCTTGGGCTCAAGCGATTCACCCACCTCAGCTTCTCAAAGTGCTGGGTGGATAGGCGTGAGCCACCACATCTGGCCATAAAGGCTTTTGACAACTCAGGCAGTTGTGACCTTAAAGGCAATGATGTGAGTCTTCTGGCCACAACAGTATGTTTTTGAGACTGCTGTGTCATTGTAAGGAGAAAACAAACAAGATGCCAAATTTAGGAAATGAGTGTATGCCTTGTGCTACTGAAAAAAGAGACAGCTGAATCTCCACCTCATTCAAAGTAAAGGGCGTACAGGGGTGGCTTCCAGGTGTCCTGTGGCAGGGACTGGGGCAGGAAGCATCGGGAAGCGAGATTACAATCAAGGTTGCTGTGCCTTGGAATTCAAGTTCATGAGATGCAGTCCCAGTCTCCTGGTGCCTCAGCCTGTTTTCAGCAATTTCTAGAGGTTCAGTGAAATTGTCAAAATCATATGAATTGTAACTTGCGTTGATGAGAAAGCCCCAGCCATTTAGGGGGTGAGGAAGCCAGTGGAAAGGACACAAAAACTCAGTGCCAGACCTCCACACAACTCCAGGTGTGAGCCCGTTCTTCTCCCCACTTTCCTAAATGAGCAGGGTTCAAACACTTTTGTAGAAGAAACCCTGGCCCTAAATCTGATGCTAAACCCCAATAGGTAAAAAAACAAACAAACAAGAAAGATTTTTCTGATAGAAATGTCACAGATCTGGCTGGGTGTGGTGGCTCACACCTATAATTCCAGCACTTTGGGAGGCCAAGGCAAGCAGATCACTTGAGGTCAGGAGTCCGAGACCGGCGTGGCCAACATGGTGAAACCGCGTCTCTACTAAAAATACAAAAATTGGCCAGGTGTGGTGGTGCCTGTAGTCCCAGCTACTCAGGAGGCTGAGGTACGAGAATCCTTTGAGCCCGGGAGGTGGAGGCTGCAGTGAGCTGAGAATCCTTTGAGCCCGGGAGGGGGAGGGTGCAGTGAGCTGAGACTGTGTTACTGCACTCCAGCTTGGATGACAGAGCAAGACTATGTCTCAAAAAAAAAAAAAAAAAAAAAAAGATGCAACTTCCCGGATGCAAGAGCCATCATTCCATTAGGGAGTGCCCCAGACAGAAGGTGGCACCCAAAGCAGGGGCTCCCTCCCACACTGGATGGGCCTCAGGATTCTCCTGGAAAATTTGTTGAAATGCGAACTGCTGGCTGTGTGTGGTGGTTCATGCCTGTAATCCCAGTACTTTGGGAGGCCAAGGTGGGCTTATCATGAGGTCAGGAGATGTAGACTATCCTTGCTAAGACAGTGAAACCCTGTCTCTACTAAAAATATAAAAATCTGGCCAGACGTGGTGGCTTACACCTGTGGTCCCAACTACTTGGAAGGCTGAGGCAGGAAAATCGCTTGAACCCGGGAGGCGGAGGTTGCAGTGAGCCGAGATCACGCCACTGCACTCTAGCTTGGGTGACAGAGCAAGACTCCGTCTCAAAAATAAAAGAAAAAAAGAAAAGAAAGAAAAATGCAAACTGCTGCATCCTAACTCCTGAGTTTCAGATCCAGCAGGTCTGGGGCGGCCTGGTAATTTGCATTTTGAATACATCCTAGATGGTGCTGATGCTGCTGTTTTGAGGACCCCATCATGGGAAAGCCAGACATCCCTGCCCGTTAGGACCTAGAAGAGAGGGCTCTTCCCGCCCCTCGCCCAGGGATGAAGCCAGCTTACTCGTCGGTATCTTTTTTGCTCTCTTCAATGAAGGCAATGGACTCAGATCTAAGGCGGTTGGTCACTTCGTACGTGCGCAGGGTGACTCCGAAAATATCCTCATGGTACCGGTTGTCATCCTGGAAGACAGAAACATCCAGAAAACAGCTCTCAAATGGCAGACAAGGGCTTGGAGAGGGGGCAGACTCGCCTGACGCCTGGAAGGGAAGATACCTAAGGAAGATGATTCCTAGACAGATGAGGCTGAAGCCAGTGTCCCCAAGCTACCTTTGATCTCTAAGACTCTGCTCAGCAAAACTGTCCTCTGGGACACGGGGCAACTGTTCTCTGGGAAGTAGCCCAGTTGGCAAAGAGCATTTAGGTTGCCATCTGGAAACACTGCTGCTGCTCGCTGGATTCTCAGGTGAAAAGGGGCGACGAGGTCAAACGGAAACCTCACCATTTCCCGCTTTCCTCCCTCCAACCTGCTTCTGCAAGTTCAGGTCTGGGCAAGGCTGGGTTTAGTACGAAATGCCACAGCCTAGGAGACCACAAGAAAGGGGAGGAAAGAACCAGTGGCCGCTTAGCACTCAGGGAACTCCCCACAGCTGCCCACCGTGGAGACGCCTGAGACATGCATGAGTTTCTCTGGAGATGAGCATCTCTGTTCAACGTTGCCCAGAAAGAAGCACAGAAACACAATAACCTCCCCTGGAGTCTCAAAAAACGACGCAAGGGCCAACTGACTTGTGACATCTGAGAATTTACCAAGCTATGGGAGCTCCTTTGGCGGGCAGTCAATATTCTCAAAGGCCAGTGTCTTTGAGGATCAAACAAGAGGAAAATGCGTCTTGATGCTGAGGAAGGGCAGTGGTTGGGAGTGTGTGTCTGGCAAGCCGGGCATAATCATGCACAAGGTTCCAGCCTCCCTTAGTCCAGAAGATTTTGAAGAAAGTCACTCATCTGTAGAGTGGGTTTGTTTTCAGTTGGGGTACTTTTTTTTTTTTTTTTTTTTTGGAGTGGAGTTTCACTCTCGTCACCCAGGCTGGGGGGCAACGGTGCCATCTTGGTTCACTGCAACCTCTGCCTCCCAGGTTCAAGCGATTCTCCTGCCTGAGCCTCCCAAGTAGCTGGGACTACAGGTGCCTGCCACCATGTTCAGCTAATTTTTGCATTTTTAGAAGAGACGGGGTTTCGCCATGTTAGTCAGGCTGGTCTTGAACTCCTGACCTCAGGTGATCTGCCTGCCTTGGCTTCCCACAGTGCTGGGATTACAGGCATGAGCCACCACACCCGTCTGGGTGAGTTTTTAACTCTTATGCAAAATCCTGGGGAATCTATAAAAGTGTCTCTTGAGGGTCACACTAAAGAGACTGAGCAGATAGAGGGCTCCATAGCTCTCCTCAGATCTCTTTGTGCAGTGCTCAACCTGCACAACTGCACAGGGCAGAGCTGCAGCTGCCGGGGCAAGAGAAGTTGAGTTAGAATGGTTTCTGTGTAGCTACCCAGAGGTCCACTCACTCGTTATTTTCACGTACCACAGCCTCCAGTCATATTTACTACACCTGCCTGCATGCCCAGCCATCCTTCTACTTTCCCTGTCATTGTTTGGGACCACCTATATCCTCTACCCTGAGTGGCAAGTGCAATGAATGGCAGCAGGGATATCATCATGACTCCCCTCAGCATCAAGACAGGATAGTGGATTTGGGAAAAGGGACCTGGGACACCAGCCTCTCACGCACCCTCATCCGGCTGATGAACACGCCGGCATCCTCCGCCGAGAGCTTCCCCTGCTGGGTCATGATGCGCTGGATGGCTTTGAGGACATCAGCGGCCATGGTGACGTCCCCACAGACGTAAATGTGGCCCCCTTGCTCCTTCAGGGCTCGGTACACCGACTCTGCCAGCTGCTCTTGCAGGATGTCCTGCACGTACTTCTGCAGGGAGCAGAGGGCAGTGAGAAGGGGCTGGGCTGTGTAATGTGTCCGCCATTGCCCACGTCCCCCTGGGAAGCAGAGCCTTTTTCAGGGCCTTGTGAGCAGGTGGGATCTTTTGTGAGCTGATCCCAGGGAACAAGAATGAGGGACTGGGAAGAGTGAGATAGGGAAGGTGGGAAAGCCAGTTGTAGGGTGCAGGAATGCATTGTTCCACTCTTTGGACAACTGAAGCTCAGCTCTGCCCAGGACCCTCCAGGGAGCTATACAGACTGCTTCCCAGAGTCATCCCCTGCAGGCGGGAAAGGCGGGGAGCACCCACTACCCACTCCTCTCTCCTGGTGGCCAGTGGTCAACAGGTGTTAACACCTGCACACTTCCAGGTGTGCGGCTGGTTACTGCAGGCATCCTATGCTAGGGTGCCGGGGAAGCCCTGGGCAGAATGCAAAGATGCAGGTGAGGGGAGGAGCCACCAGCTTCCACTTCTGCAAAGCCGGCTGCTGTAACGGCATCAAGAAGAAAAAGCAGTAAGTGGGTGTGAGGTGGGCGCAGAGTTTGTCTGGTGCAGCTCTAGGGAACTGGTTTGCTCAGGACGTCTTTAACTCCTCCAGGAAACTCCCCCTGTGAAGCTGATACTCAGCTGGAACATGCAGGCGTGGCTGTAGAGACTCTTAAGACTGACGTACTCCCACCCCAGTTGTCAAATAGACACTGTCTGGACTCTCTGAGTGCTCCCCTCCACCTCAGATATCCTGGCTCCTTCCCTGGGACCCCCGGAACTCCCCAAGATCCAAGGGGAGCTTTAGTCCTGTGGCCCATGTCCATTCTGATTGGTACTGCCTCTTATGGGCTATGATGTTTATTTGTTTATCTTTATTATTTTATTTTATTTTTGAGACAGAGCCTCGCTTGTTGCCCAGGCTGGAGTGCAGTGGCATGATCTTAGCTCACTGCAACCTCTGCCTCCCGGGTTCAAGCCATCCTCCTATCTCAGCCTCCTGAGTAGCTGGGACTACAGGCATGCACCACCATACCTGGCTAATTTTTTTGTATTTTTAGTAAAGATGGGATTTCACATGTTGGCCAGGCTGGTTTCAAACTCCTGGCCTCAAGTGATCCACCCATGTTGGCTTCCCAAAGTGCTGGGACTACAAGCATGCACCACGATGCACAGCTAATTTTTATATTTTTATTAGAGATTGGATTTCACCATATTGGCTAGGCTGGTCTCAAACTCCTGACCTCAGATGATCTGCCCACCTTGGCCACTCAAAGTGCTGAGATTACTGGTTTGAGCCACTACACCCAGCTTAAATTAATTTTTTTAAATTTGTTTTTAAATATTTAAATTTTTTTTTCTAATTATTTATTTTTTAGAGACAGAGTCTTGGTCTGCTGCCCAGGCTGGAGTGCAGTGGCGTGATCACAGCTCACTGCAGCCTTGACCTCCCAGGCTCAAGCTGCTCTCCCCCTTGCTTCCCAGACGGCTGGGACCACAGTCCCAACTGCCGACGGGTATGTATGGGGTTCCACGGCACCATGCCCAGCTAACTTAAAAATCTGTTTTGTAGAGATGGAGTCTCAGTATGTTGCCCAGGCTGGTCTTAAACTCCCAGATTCAAGTGATCCTCCCGTGTCAGCCTACCAAAATGCTGGGATTCCAGATGTGAGTTACAGCGCCTGGCCAAACATTTTCATTATGGTAAAATACATCATGTAACATTTATCATTGTAACCACTTTAAAGTGTACAATTCAGTGGCATTAAGTACCCTTCTCAGTGTTGAGGGATCATCACTCTCTGGTTCTAGAAGTTTTTCCTTTACCCCAGATGGAAACCACATACCCATCGGCAGTCACCCCATTCTCCCCACCCTCAGCCCCGGCAACCACGAATCTACTCTCTGTCTCTGTGGATTTGCCTATTCCGGATATTACATATAAGTTGAATCTTGTAATATAGGCTGTTAAATATTTTATTTTATTATATATACATTTTTGAGTTGGAGTCTTGCTGTGTCACCCAGGCTGGAGTGCCGTGGTACAGTCTTAACTCACTGGAACCTCCTTCTCCCAGGTTCGAGCGATTCTCCTGCTTCAGCCTACCAAGTAGCTCGAACTACAGGTGTGCACCACCACGCCTGGCTGATTTCTGCATTTTTAGTAGAGATGGGGTTTCACCATGTTGGCCAGGCTGGTCTCAAACTCCTGACCTCAAGTGATCCACCCACCTTGGCCTCCCAAAATGTTGGGATTACAGGCGTGAGCCGCTGTGCTCAGCCTGTTAAATATTTTACATAGGTATTTTCCCTACTCATGCTTTCTGAAGCACAGAGCAATTCACAGAGGGGAGATCAGGAAGCTCGAGAATGAGGGTGAGAGGTTTCTGAGTGGGGTGTGGAAGTGTGTACACACATGAGTGTGTACCAGTGTGCATGTGTGTTGGGCTGGGCGGGGGGCTGTGAACGGGCTGGGGGTTACCTTTGGTTTGTCTGGCTCCCTGGAGTAGGCGGTGTACAGCTCTCTGAAGACCCCCTTGTTCTTGGCCTGCAGGGTCTCTTCCTTGTAGATATGATCTATCTTGGATTGCCGGCACCCGAAGACCAGGACCATGGGGCAGGGGTTCATTCCTGGGGACCAGGAAGACCTCATGTCACCGGTGGCTCTCTGCCTGAAGTGTGGGGTGGCTGAGGTGCCAGGGATGGGGTGCTGGGAACTTAGTGTGTGCCATGCAGACAGAGGCTCACGAACACTGGGGCAGGCAGATGTATGCATGCACACACATGTAACGTACACAGCTTCTCACATGCACGCACACGCACACACTGAGGAAGGAGGTGAAGTGTGTTCAGACTTTGGTGAACCTCCCTCCCAGCTCTCAATCCTTCCTTCTGCTCCTTGACTACTTAGGCACTCCCTCCATCAGGTAGTAGAGCCCAGACTCTGGAGCTAGACAGCCTGGGTTGAAATCTCAGCTCTATGATGATCAACTTACTCAATTTTCTTTTTCTTTTTTTTTCTCTTCCTTTCTTTTTTAAGACAGAGTCCCACTCTGTCACCAGGCTGGAGTTCAGTGGCGTGATTTTGGCTCACTGCAACCTCCACCTCCCAGGTTCAAGTGATTCTTCTGCCTCAGCCTCCCAAGTAACTGAGATTATAGATGTGCGCCACCACGTCTGGCTAATTTTGTATTTTTAGCAGAGACAGGGTTTCACCATATTGGCCAGGCTGGTCTTGAACTCCTGACCTCGACTAATCCACCTGCCTCAGCCTTCCAAAATGCAGGGATTACAGGCGTGAGCCTCTGTGCCCAGCCACAACGTACTCAACTTTTTTTTTTTTTTGAGACAGAGTCTCTCTCTGTCACCTAAGCTGGAGTGCAATGGTGCGATCTCGACTCACTGCAACCTCCGCCTCCCAGGTTCAAGCAATTCTCCCGCCTCAGCCTCCCAAATAGCTGGGGTTACAGGCATCTGCCACTATGCCTGGCTAAGTTTTTGTATTTTTAGTAGAGACGGGGTTTCACCATGTTGGCGAGGCTGGTCTGAAACTCCTGACCTCATGATCCACCTTGGCCTCCCAAAGTGCTGGGATTACAGGCATGAGCCACCAACCTACTCAACTTTCTAAGCCTCTGCTTCCCTATTTGCAAAATGGAAATAACAGGGCTGTTGGAAGAAATGAATGTGAAACATTACAACCCTGCCTGGTACCTGGCAAGTGCTTTATAAATGTTAGCTATTCCACTGGAATGACGGTTCCATGGGGCAAGTTTTTACTGACTGATTGATATTTTGTAATCATTCCTCAAATCAATGTAAAGGTTTCCCTTTCTATTTTAGTTATTTTTCTGTCTTATTCACTGCTATGCCCCAGGGCCTCTTACAGTGTTTGGCACTTATTAGGTGCTCAATAAATCCTTGTTCAATGCATGCCACAATTTGGGTTTCTTTCCCTCTGTCTCCTCCCAAAGCTGTTTTGCTATGTCTTTCACATAGCACTTGCTCTTGAATAACAGTCTTTGCAATAGTTATATAAGCATAGCCATTTGATAAGAACTAATGACTATCTTTTCCAGGATACTGAATTTTTTTTGAAGGGATCACATCTTAACAATCAAAGAAATGTCCTCTGGGGATGGAATTTCAGGCCCTGGGACAGGCTGTTTGGATGACACCATGAACTTCACCTGTGGGTCAGGTTGATGCTACATGCCTGCCTTTTCTGAGGCAGTGAGGCCAAGGAGAGACACCTTCACTGCTCTGCAGGGCTGCTGAGACACAGCTGGGCCTCCCCAGGTCTGGGGGTGGGAACCCAGTGGCCGCCGGACTGTAACCCACCTTTGTGTTGGATATCGAATTGCCGCTGTTGCCAGAAGCTTCGGAAAGGGGCAATGCCAGTGCCCGGTCCAACAAGGATGCAGGGGACTTGGGGGTTCCGGGGCAGGTGGAAGCTGGGTGCTCTGGGCAAGGAAGAGGGGGTCAGAAGTCTTGCAGGGCTCAAATCCGATCAAGAACAATTGAATCTTAGGTAGACCAGGTGGCCATCTTCGGCAGATGTACAATGAGACTTACGGCTCTTCAGCCGGGGCCAGGTACCCCTTTTCAGGGTGGGAGTCTCACCAATTAGGGGAGTTCCAAAAATGGGGGGTCCCCAGGGTCTGGCTATTCCTCCATGCCCCAAGTTGTCTCACTGCTGAGCTCAGCAAATTCAACCCAGAGTTTATCTACATTAGCACTGTTGTCACTTGGGGGGGGACACTCCTTTGTCATAGCACTGTCCTTGCATTGTAGGGTATTGAGCAACATCCCTGGCTTCCACCCACTAGATGCCAGGAGCACACATGACTTGTGACACCCAAAATGTCTTCATGCATTGTCAAATGTCCCTGGGTGGCAGGTGCGGGGTGGTGCAAAAATCACTCTGATTTGAGAGTCACTTTCCTTCTCTCCTCTTCCCTTCCCCTCCCCTCCCCTTCTCTCCCTCTTTTTTTTTTTTTTTTGCTGTTCCCTCCCCCCGTCCCTCCTCTTTTTTTGACGGAGACTTGCTCTCTCATCCAGGCTACAGTGTAGTGGCATGATCTTGGCTCTCCGCAACCTCCACCTCTCAGGTTCAAGTGATTCTCCTGCCTTGGCCTCCCAAGTAGCCAGAATTACAGATGCGTGCCACCATGCCTGGCTACTTTTTTTGTATTTTAGTAGAGATGGAGTTTCATCATGTTGGCCAGGCTGGTCTTGAACTCTTGACCTCAACTGATTTGTCTGCCTTGGCCTCCAAAAGTGCTGGGATTGTAGGCCTGAGCCACTGCGCCCAGCCCAGAGCCACTGATTTAATCAACCATGAGATCTTTAAATCAAGCAGTCACAGACTTCAGTGCATAAAAGGATCACCTGGAGATGTTCAAGGTGCAGATTCCTGGACCATGCAGTACATCTGTGCTCAGGACTCTATGCTTGAAACACCCCAGAGGACTCTGATATCAATGGTATTTAGATCATTATCAGCGGGATTGTGAACATTCTAACCTCAACGGTTGAGAAAAATGATTGGCCAAAGCCACTCTTCAGGTAGAGAAGTTAATGATCAATAAAACAGGTTAACTATAACAGGTCTAGGCTCAGCTATAGCCTTTAAAACTGAGTTTCGGGGGAAAAGCTCCAATTAATGGGGGTGATTAGATTTTTCCTGTCTCTAGGAAACTGGGACTGATTGGGACTGACCAGTAGAATTTGGCCAGAATTTCCACTAGCCCATAAAGTCCATGATGGTGGAGACTCTATTTGCCGGGTTTTCCACGATAGCTCCAGCATCTGGCCCAGTACATAAATGTGTGTTGCATTGACTTGACATTGACCAGAGGACTTGCCTAGCTCGCTGTGCTAGTCTCATCTCGTTTTTGTAACAACTAAAAGAGACGCGGGACATTGATCTTCCTCCTGTCTCACCCAGCCATCTCTCCAGAACCCTTCAGACTGGCCCACCTACCCCAACCGGCAACATCAATGTGCAGATTTGAGATGATCGCCCATTTTTCTCCACTTCTTACTCACCCCCTCACGAAACAGGGGACCACTTCGTCAGCCTGTATCCGGTTGAGCCAGGAGGAGCACACGCCGTGGTGAATTGGTCCTTCTCCATCTAGCAGAATAACCAAGGCAGTCAGGGTCACCCACTGCTCCCAAGCACAGCCTCCCCTCTCCCTCACTCCAATGCAGAATGCTCGCAGGCCCAGTGCCAAGTTTATCCTTTGGAATTCCTCCCCAGGATCCCTCCTTCTGAAGAGGAAGAGGAAGTGGCATAGCTGGGGTGACTTCGTGCCTGTGCAACCGGCCGGGGTTCTACTGGGTAGGGGTGGGTCGGATTCACATCTTTCCCTATTGAAGGGTGCTTTTGGTGTCTTGCTGGCATCCTGGGATTCAGAGCTGTTTTGGGCACTGTGCATTTTAATTGCTTTATCTCAGAGGAAAATTACAGGGCAGAGCTTGGGTTATCTGACTTACAACCAGCAGGGCATGATACAGCAGAGTGCTCTCCCAGGCAATGAGCAATGGTGGCTTGTTCTAGTTGCTGCTCTGGGGATGAGGGGTCACCATTGCAAATACCCATCTTGCCTTTTTCCTAATTCTGCTCAGGCTTGGCTCTGCCCCAGGGGACAGTTCACCTGCTGTTTCTTCTCCCCGTTTTCTGGTCTTGTGGGTGAGTCTCTTCCCAGGGATCTGGGATTTAGCCTGCAGGCAGTGGTTGGGGGAGCCCTCCAGAGGCCCCTTGGGGGAAAATGCAGAGGAGGCAGCTCTCCCAGTAACTCTGCCCACCTCGGGTGCGGTAGGAAACGATGGCCACAGTGAGGTGCACTTCATCCGGGTACATGTCTGGGGAGGAGCTGATGGAATAGTAGCGGGGCTGCAGCAGGGACAGCTGGGTCAGGAGCAGGGTGGCCGGCATCTGGATGGACGGGAACTCCTCCAGCACCTCCACGATGGTGGGGTTCTTGCCCCATTTCCATTCCTCGTACTCCTGCAAACCCTGTGCCAAGGCGAGGGAAAGACAAACTTGAACCCAGCTGCTACATATTTCCCATGAGGACCTCAGGGGATCCAGGAAGAAGGCAAAATAAAAGTTGACAGGTGCGGTGGCTCATGCTTGTAATCCCAGTGCTTTGGGAGGCCGAGGAGAGAGGATCACTTGAGGCTAGGAGTTCAAGGCCAGCCTGGGAAACATAGTAAGACTCTGTCTCTACAAAAGTTAAGAAAAATTAGTTGGATGTGGTGGTGGATGCCTGCAGTACCCCAGTTACTTGGGAGGCTGAGGGGGGAGGACTGCTTGAGTTCAGGTGCTTGAGGCTGCAGTGAGCCATGATTGTGCCACTGCACTCCAGCCTGGGTGACAGAGTGAGACCCTGTCAGAAGAAAGAAACATAAAGAAAGAGAGAAAGAGAGAGAGAGGGAGGGAGGGAAGGAAGTGAAAGAGAAAGAGGAAGGAAGGAAGGAAGAAGGGAAAGAGAAAGAAAGAAAAAGAAACAAGAAAAGCAAGCAGGCAATAATAGTTAACACTTGAACAGAAATTATTCTACGTCACGTTTTAATCCTCATGAGGACCGTATGAAATAGGTATTACTATTTTCCAGTTTTATAGATGAGTCTTAAACTAGGTGGTGATGCTGAGTGAAACTGACCCTTACTCTAGACAGTGTGTCCTCAGAATCTGTGTTCCGAGTTACTACACACTCCTGAAGTCCAGAGAGACGCACTATGGAAGGGAGTCATGACTCATGCGGGGAGTGGCAGGCATCCATTGCAGACCTGTGATTTGCTGGTTGCAGAGTCTAGAGATGCGTCTTTGGAGAGCTTGGGTCATGTTCATGACGGCGAACGGCAGCCCCGGAAAATCATGTTGGGGTGTGTGGAGGACCATGTTTGGGGACACGTTGACAGCAAAGCCCAGCTGTAACCAGGCAACAGAGGCACACTCTGGAGCTCTGGAGTTATTTTTCCTTAATCTCAGAAGATGCCCTAGGCAGTCTCTTATTGCTGGCACAGAAGGCTCAGTTTCTGAGACCAGGGTGGGAGTACATGGTATAACAGAGCTTTTTCCCATGTTCCTAAAGACTGTCCTGGCCGTATTTTGCAGGAGCAAAATGGACCAAGAACCCTGGCCTCGAAACTCTGAAACTGACATCACCTGAAACTGACATCCATCACCCTGTTGGTGCCACGCTGGCTTCCCACAGGCTGCTTCCTGCCAATGACCAAGCACAAGAGGCCCCAGGACTCCTCCAGGACATTGCTGGGCCTTCCTTAAGCTGCACTGCAGTCTAGAACATTCCTGTCCAACCTTTCTTCCTTTTTCTTTGCATGGGGTTAGATTTATTTTGAGGTCTGATGGTTCTTCCAGCCTTATCTGATCCCGTTTTCATTTTCTGTCACGCAGGCGTTTCCCCTAATAAAAATCCTTGCTCATTTAATCCTATCTTGAAATCTGTATTTTTCGGAAGAAATGAACTAATATATATGGGTTATATCAAATTCTACTATTGATTGATTGATTGACATAGGGTCTTGCTCTTTCATTCAGGCTGGAGTACAGCTGCAAGCTCATGATTTATTGCAGCCTTGAACTACTGGGCTCAAGTGATCCTCCCACTTCAGCCTCCTGAGTAGGTGAGACTACAGGCATGTGCATTGACACCCAGCTAATTTAATTTTTTTTTGTAGAGATGGGGTCTCTCTATATTGCCCAGGTTGGTTCCAAACTCCTGGCCTCCAGCAATCTTCCCATCTCCACCTCCCAGAGTGCTGGGATTACAGGCACGAGCCACTGTGCAAAAAATCTACTTTAAATAAGTTAAAAACGGTGCAACCTAATAAGGTACCAACAGTGCAATCTATGGTCTTTCTTCCTATTAGCCACCCTCCTCCATTAATTAAAAGTTGTAAGTCAAAATTATACTTGCAGGTAGTCTAAAAAGTTAAATAACTTTGCAAAGCTTATGATTAAAAATAATGGTCTCCTGTTCTACCTCCGCCATCTGCTTCCAACTCCCCAGAGGTAACTACTTACAGCTCTTTAAGTGTTCCTTCTGGTATTTATTTTCATATTTCTAAATATTATGCACTCACTAATGAGCCTCTTCCTTGCTGCCCACCATTCAATCCCCCCTCCTGGATGGCAGAAGAAAGCTAAGCCACCCTGTGCTGGGGGCTTGCTTATTGGAAAGGACCCTCCACACTGGGAGGAGTGTAGGTGGTTCTCCTGGGTAGAATTCTTACTGAGCAAGGCTTTACAGTGGGCTGGGGCAGGTGAGCCCAGGGTTTCTTTTTTTTTTTTTTCTTCCTGAGACAGAGTTTTGCTCTTGTTGCATAGGCTAGAGTGCAATGGTGTGATCTCAGCTCACTGCAATCTCCGCCTCCTGGGTTCAAGTGATTCTCCTGCCTCAGGCTCCCGAGTAGCTGGGATTACAGGCATGCGCCATCATTCCCTGGCTAATTTTGTATTTTTAGTAGAGATGGGGTTTCACCATGTTGGCCAGGATGGTCTCCAACTCCTGACCGCAGGTGATCCACCTGCCTTGGCCTCCCAAAATGCTGAGATTACAGGCATGAGCCACTGTGCCTGGTCTTGAGCCCAGGGTTTCTAAGCAAGGGTGGTAGAGGCTAGTTTGGTTCATTTTACAATCAGAGAACTCTGATCTGCAGTGGTCCCACCTGCAGCTCCTCTGAATTGGCAAAAGCTCACCATTTGCAGCCACATGGATGGAACCAGAGGACATCGTGTTAAGTGAAAGAAGAGAGGCACAATAAGACAACTTTTGCCTGTTCTCATTCATTTGTGGGAGCTGAAAACTAAAAGCAAATGAAATTATGGAGATGGAGAGTAGAAGGAGGGCTACCAGATGCAGGGAAGGGTAGTGGGTGGGGTGGGGAAGTGGAGATGGTTCATGGGTACAGGAATAGAAGGAACAGAATCTAGGCTGGGTGCGGTGGCTTATGCCTGTAATTCCAGGACTTTGGGAGGCCACGGTGGGTGGATCACCTGAGGTCAGGGGTTTGTCAGTAAAACTCCATCTCTACTAAAAAAAAGCTACATAAATTAGCTGGGCATGGTGGCAGGCATCTGTAATTCCAGCTACTCAGAGGGCTGAGGCACAAGAATCCATCCTCTGAGCCTGGGAAATGGAGGTTGCAGTGAACCGAGATCACGTCATTGCACTCTAGCCTGGGCTAGAGAGTGTCTCAGGAAAAAAAAAAAAAAAAAAAAATTAGATCTAGTATTTCCTAGACAAGGTGACTATAGTCGACAATAATTTACTGCATATTTAAAAATAACTAAAAGAGTGGAAATGGAATATTCCCAGCACAAGAAATGATGAATGCTTGAGGGGATGAACACCACATTCAGCCTGATGTGATTATTACACATTGCATGCCTGTATCAAAACATCACATGTACCCCGCAAATATATATACCTACCAAGTATGCATAAAAATAAAAATTAAAAAAAAATCAAAAAACAAGAAAAAAACCTAATCTTTAAACCAAGGCATGGTGAGATTCTGTTTCTTTTTCTCCTAAGCATGGAGTAAGATGGCACTAATGGAAGCTCAAGTTTCCAGAGGGAAGGCAGAGTTAGAACAGCAATTTCTGTTGTAGCCAGGGACCTGTTTGATTCAAGGGAGTCACTCTTTATGCCAGGCCTTAGAAATGGGGAAAGACCAGCCACGTTGGACCAGCCAATATGGCTGCGAATAATGGCCCCCTTGGCTCAAGACTGCCATCTGCCGGAAGCCCAGTGCAATAACAGTTTTCAACTCTAAGGATGAGGAGGTGAAAGGCACCCCCTAGCGTCGTGCAAAGCCTGGGGACCCACCTTGCTGAGGACCAGCAGACGCTGCTTCTCCTTCTCGCTGGTGGCAAGGGAGGCAAACTGCTGCAGCTGCAGGGGTGTTGGCGGCGTGGTGATGTCCAGGTAGTACTTGAAGGCCTGGAAGATGGTGCAGGGCGGGAGGCGGCACTCGTCTGTCCAGTTACTGATGACGCCTGTGGAGGTACAAGGTGGGTGAGGGGTGGGTGTGAGGGGGCTTGAGTCCAAGCTGGGGGTCTGGGTCTGCTCCTAGAGCAGAGGATGGGGCCAGGGGAGCAGGGCGGCTCCACAGCCAAGCAACTCCCTAGCTCTCCACCTTCCACGACCAGGATCCAGGGGACCTCACGTGTGCAAGAAGCAAATCCTAAAGTAATTAGGCAAAGGAATCCAAAAATTAAGAAAAAAAATGAAGAGAGGAGAATATTAAAAGAGCATGACATAGTCCACTGGCGTTCCACACGACGAGCCCCCAGCTGTGTGTGACAGAGACAAGCCTATTTTGGCCCCATGTGTCTTCACATGGTAGCAGCCTCCCAGCCCCGAATGGGATGTTAGGGTTTGTCATTATAAACACTAACATTTATCTGCACATTCTATATGCTGATTACTATTACTAATGTTTTATATTATTATTATTATTTGAGACAGAGTTCTGCTCTTGCTGCCCAGACTGGAGTGCAATGGCTCGGTCTCGGCTCACTGCAACCTCTGCCTCCTGGATTCAAGCAATTCTCCTGCCTCAGCCTCCTGAGTAGCTGGGATTATAGGCATGCGCCACCATGCCCGGCTAATTTTGTATTTTTAGTAGAGAAGGGTTTCTTCCTGTTCATCAGGCTGGTCTCGAACTCCTGACCTCAGGTGGTCTCCCTGCCTCAGCCCCAAAAAGTGCTGGGATTACAGGCTTGAGCCACTGTGTCCAGCCTGAGTATTTTATATTATCAACTCATTTAGTCATCACAACAATCTGAGACAGTTAGTGTTATTTTTCTCCCCACCAAGAAAAATAGAAGTACAGAGAGGTTAAGGAATTTGCCTGAGGTCACACAGCTCATAAGCGTGAAGTTAGGCAGTGTGGCTTCAGACCTTGTTCGAACAACTATATTGTACTCCTTCTATACACTTTTCATCAAATATGGTTCCTATATGTAAGTCTCTCCTTCATCCAAACAAAAAGCTCTATTTCAACACAGAGGAAGAACTGGCTGGGTTGGATTTATTTTTATTTTAGTCATTAATTTTTTTGAGACAGAGTCTCACTCTGTCACCCAGGCTAGAGTGCAGTGGTGCAATCACAGCTTACCGTAGCCTTGAACTCCCATGCTCAAGTGATCTTCCCACCTCAGACTCCTGAGTAGCTGGGACTACAGGCATGTGCCAGCATGCCTGGCTAATTTTATTTTATTTTTTATTTTTTTGAGATGGACTTTCACTCTTGTTGCCCAGGTTGGAGTGCAATGGCAAGACCTGGGCTCACTGCAACTTCTGCCTCCTGGGTTCAAGCGATTCTCCTGCCTCAGCCTCCCAAGTAGCTGGGAATACAGGCGCCCACCACCACGCCTGGCTAATTTTTGATATTTTTAGTAGAGATGTGGTTTCGCCATGTTGGCCAGGCTGACCTCAAACTCCTGACCTCAGGCGATCCATCCACCTTGGCCTCCCAAAGTGCTGGGATTACAGGGGTGAGCAAGCATGCCCGGCCTGATGCCTGGCTAATTTTTGCACACACACACATATATATATTTTGTAGAGATGCAGTTTTGCCGTGTTGCCCAGGCTGGTCTTGAACTCCTGGGCTCAAGTGACCTGCCCGCCTTGGCCTCCCAAAGCGTTGGGATTACAGGCGTAAGCCATCTCGCTCAGCTAGGATTTCCTAAGAAAGGGTAAGTCTCTCCAAAGCAGTGCCTTCCTGAGAGGTTTTCAACAGGCTTTGACTATGTGCTACTTTCACATTCTGTCCTGACTTTACATCCTTGCTCTTTTGTAAAAGTGACGGTCGTGTATCATAATCTGCTAGGTAAGGTCACTGCGATTCCTTGTCCCTGACCCTGAGCGCACCTGTGCTCCTGAGATGAAGCACTGAGACCCATTTGCCTGTGAAAGTTCCTCAATATGAATGTCAAGGATGGACACTTAAGCAGCTGAAAAAATGTGGGTTCATTTCCTAGTTGGCCATCGAGCTTCCTATGGTGCCTTTTGATTCTAAGAGGAGGCAGGATCAGACTTCGGCTGTTATTCGCTTGGTGGGCAATGGGCTACTAGAGATTTCCTGAGGGGTAGCGGTGAGGATGGAAAGTGAAAGAGTGTCTAGTGCTAAAGTCTGTGTCTAGTCAATGAAGGAAGGTAGCGGCCCCCTTCTCCCAAAGGTGAGCCATCAATGGCCTGGCACCGTGGGCATTTATTTGCTTGGCTGGTTGGGCCAAGGTGGATCAGCCATGAGAAAGCGGAAATCTTCAGTCTCACAGGCTGTCAGCGACAGAGACCCACTCTCCTGCCTGGATTGGTGATTGGGAAGAATGGGTATCTTCTTCCCAGACAGCCACTGCCTCTGCAGCTCCCTGGAGCCAGGAAGCGTCCCGGGAATGTTACCTAAAGCCGTGTTCCGCTCCTCCAGCAGCTCCACTTTCACCATCTGGTTGACTGGGGGCGCATCCTCCAGCCGCTCGATCAGGGCGTTCACGAGGTCCTCGTGGTTGCCAGGGAAGACACCCAGGTGGTCCCCAGGCTGGTACTGCAGCTCCTGATTCCCGTTGGTGTGGAGACGCACGAAGATGGTTGAGCGGCTGCAGGAAATTGCAGAGGGACCATGGGACAAGGCCCACCAGCTACTTCCCCCTTTTCTTTGCTCTTTTGTCTGTCCTTGTTGGCTGCACTTCTCCTCCTCCCATTCTTGCAGAGACCTGTGCTGATCAAGCCTGTGCCCCAACACTCTATTACTATTATTATTATTTTGGTAAGATAGGGTCTTGCTCTGTCGCCCTGGCTGGAGTGCAGTGGTGCGATCACGGCTCACGGAAGCCTCAATCTCCCAAGCTCAAGTAATTAGCTGGGTGTTGTGGCATGTGTCTGTAATCCCAGCTACTGGGGAGCCTCAGCCTCCCGAGTAGCTGGGACTACAGGCACGTGCTGTCATACCTGGCTAATTTTGGAATTTTTTGTACAGATGGGATTTCCCTATGTGGCCCAGGCTGGTCTCAAACTTGTGAGCTGAAGCAATCTTCCCACCTCGGCCTTCCAAAGTGCTAGGATTACAGGTAAGGGCCAGTGCCCAGCCATCATTCTTCACTGAGGTTTTTATCAAGGTCACCAGTGAACTCCTCACCGCAAATCCAATGGCTGCTTCCTAGGGCCCACCTGGATCTGGAAGCAGTGTTGGGCGTGGCTCTTCACTCTCTCTTTCTTAATTCCCTTCTTTTGGATTCTAGCACCCCATTCTCAGTACTAACAGGGGTCCTCTCAGGGTCTAGCACCTCACTGGGACCGCAGGCTGTGGTGTCTCCAATCTGTGAAATTCTCTTTCCTAGGAATTCCCTGCCCCACCCACTGTGGCAACCAGGGCTCCTCCTATCGTCTCGGTAAAGGAAAAAAGACTTGGCTTTAAGCTCGGGTTCCCCCTATGCATAAATTCACCAATATTACAAAATTGAGAGATCACAAAATAAAACACAGAAGGAAGTCATTGATGCCTGCAAGGTTATACCTTTCTGCATCGATTTTTGTGTTTCAAGTTCAGGAGTCCTGTGCTAATCAAACAGCTTTCAAGAATAAACTCTCAGAATGTGATTATTCTGGTCTTTTAAAAAGTTTCAGTACAGGCTGGGTGCGGTGGCTCATGCCTATAATCCCAGCACTTTGGGAGACCGAGGTGAGCGGATCATCTGAGGTCAGGAGTTCGAGACAGCCTGGCCAACACGGTAAAACCCCGTCTCTACTAAATATACATAAATTAGCTGAGTGTTGTGGCACGTGCCTGCAATCCCAGCTCCTTGGGAGGCTGAGGCAGGAGAATCGCTTGAATCCAGGAGGTGGAGGTTGCAGTGAGCAGAGACTGCACCACTGCACTCCAGCCTGGGCAACAGAGTGAGACTCTGTCTCAAAAAAAAAAAAAAAAGTTTCAGTACAGATATACTACATTTCACACAATAGCTGCAAACTCTAGGATCAATCACACTTTGAGAAATCAAATCCTTTGCACCCTTTGAGCTACGATTGCTTTTTTGGATCTGCTTTTTCTTCATTGCCAATTAGTTTTCAGTGGATAGAGATGCTTGATATTCAACATGAAGTTTCTATATTCTCTATGGTACATAAATCAACACTTGAATAGCCCAATGGGACTCGCTATTTAAAGGAGTTTTGGCTCAACCAAGAACCCTTTTGTGCTACAAATAGCCACCATTGTTAAAAACAGTTGAGCGGGCACATTATTTTGGGGGAGGAAGGAGTGTCAAGTATTTTCTTGAAGCAAGGCATCCCCGCCTTTAGCATAGTGGGGAACTTAGTGACCATTACTGTGAATGGCGGTGCTAGGGTCTGGGATCCCACTGTCCCTCCCTGGGCAGATCTTGCCCTATCTGGGAACTCCCATGACTGCGCCTTCTCTGAGCTCACTCCGGTCTTTGGTTCCTGGGGAGCAAAGACATCACCTTCAAAGAGCTGCAGGAAGGAAATAGCAGAGGTCGTGGCCAGCAGGGGGCACTGTGGGGCTTCTAATTCGGGATCCTCCTAAGCCTACCCAGAGGAAGCCTTTGAAAGGCCCGCAAATCAATTCCCGCTTTCTTTCCAGATCATCACGATTTGTACAAAATAGAAACGCAGAGGACCCAAACTTGCTGAGCTAGCTCACGAGCACAGCCACCTCCCTCCAAGTCCTCTTGAACGAGGCAGAGGGTGGCCGTGCAGACAAGGAGCAGGATGGGAACGTGGCTGGCAGGTGGGCTTAGAAGGCGGGTCCAGGCTCTGGCCCTGCTGGGAGTTTAACCAAGGGGACTCTGCAGGCCACTTGCTGAGAACCTTGGCTTTGGATGGCCGTGGGGCCCCAGGGCACCTTGCTGGGCTCGTCTCTGATGCTTTGCTGGGAAGCCGAATCTCTGGGGTATAGCACTGGCTCAGAAACCAATTGTCTGAAATCTCAGTTCTGCTGAGCTCTTTTTTTTTGAGATGCAGTTTCATTCTTGTTGCCCAGGCTGGAATGCAATGACACGTGATCTCGGCTAACCACAACCTCCGCCTCCCGGGTTCAAGAGATTCTCTTACCTCAGCCTCCTGAGTAGCTAGGATTACAGGATTTGGGCCACCATGCCCAGTTATTATTATTATTGTTGTTTTGTATTTTTAGTAGAGACAGGGTTTGTCTATGTTGGTCAGGCTGGTCTTGAACTCCCGACCTCAGGTGATCCACCACCTTTGCCTCCTAAAGTGCTGGGATTACAGGCATGAGCCACTGCACCCAGCCTGTTGAGGTTTCTAAGCAGAGAATTTATTATTATTATTATTATTATTATTATTGAGAGGAGTCTTGCTTTGTTGCCCAGGCTGGAATGTAGTGGCGTGGTCTTAGGTCACTGCAGCTTCTGCCTCCTGGATTCAAACAATTGTATTGCCTCAGACTCCTGAGTAGCTGGGATTACAGGCATCTGCCACCATGCCTGGCTAGTTTTTGTATTTTTAGCAGAGACAAAGTTCAACCATCACAGCCAGAGTGGTCTTGAACTCCAGGTCTCAGGTGATCTACCCACCTCAGCCTCCCAAAGTGCTGGGATTACAGGTGTAAGCCACTGCACCTGGCCTATTTTTAAACGTTTTCTGAAAGCTTGGGACACTGAGAAGTACAGGGAGAGGGGAAGAGGCAATGAAACAGCAGCAGCCATGTGGGCCCTATTCCCTTCTCCCATGAGTGTCTCCTCTGTATGATTTATTTCCAGCCACATCCAGAAGCGAGACACACACACACACACACACACACACACACACACACACACACACACACGTTCATTTGGCAGTGGCTCAATGATAGGTTTGCAGATAAAATAATAATTTGCTAATGTCCAGCTTTAAATGGGAAAAAACAGAAAATGTGCATTCTTCAATGAAAAGAGTAAATATTGTCAGCTGTGAACTGCTCAAGTTAATGAAGTTCATTCATTCTACACATGGATATTGCGTATCAGGCACTGTTCTAGGCACCAGTGAGGGAGTGATAGGGAAGGATGGCAAAGTGCTCTATTCTCATTGAGAAGTCATTTAAAAGAGCTCAGGTGGGGTTGGTGATGTGGATGAGTGGGTGGTGATGGGCTGAGGGGGGTGGGCTATGTCAGACAGGACAGTCAGGGAGACTGGCGGAGGAGACCATCTGGCTCTCTGACGCTTAAGCAGAGACCTGCAAAGACTTGCAGGCACAGCATTCCCGGGATAGGGAAGAGCATGTGCAAAGGCCCAGAGGCAGAGAAAAGGCGGCATGTTCAAGGAAGGGAAAGAAGGCTGGAGTGTTTGTTTGGAGGGTGGGAGGGGTGGATCACAAGAGCCTCATGATGACCTGTCATGGCAAGGAATTTGGAAGTTTCCTGAAGTCTAGCAGGAGACCACCAGACGCTGTGAAGCAGGGAGTAATAGCCTTCAATTTACGGTTTTAAAAGATTTCTCTGTCTGAGGACCTGCTTGCATAGTAAAAGATTAGGGTGGAGGCGGCCAGAAATTCACATCCTATACAAGTGGGACACCTGGTCCTAACCAGTTTTTCTCACCCTATGCAAATGGCACACCTGGTTCAACCAATCTTTTGCACCCTATGTAAATCAAATACTGCCTCCTCACCCAGGCACCTATAAAACACTCTGTATTTCACTGTGGATCTGGCAACCCATTTCTCCGGGACCCCTCTCTGCAGCAGAGAGCTCTTTCTTTCACCTATTAAACTTCTACTCTTAACCTCAAAAAAAAAAAAAAAAAAAAAAAAAAGAAAAAGAAAAAAGAAAAAGAAAAAGAAAGAAAGGAAAGATTCCTCTGTTTGCTTTTTGGAAAATGATCTTTTTAGAGAAAAGTTCAGAAACCAAGATACAAGTTGGGTGGCTATTCTAGGCACTCAGATCAGAGATGCCCATGGCTCCGCTCCAGGTATTGGGTGGGAGACGTAGCTGAAAGACAAGGCCAAGGGCATCTGCTGAGGCACTGCATGACCCGTGCGAGGGAGAGAGAGGAGCGAGGATGACACTGGAGGTTTTGGCCGAAGCCACATGTTGATGTCCTCGGTTGAGATGGGGAAGGCTGGAGAGAAACAGTTTTACTTGAGGAGAGATGAGACTGAAGCCTTCTTCCGATCAAGAACTCAGCATTGTAATGTCTGCCACTCTCCCAAACATCCCAGTGCTGACTTGACTTCTGCTATTCTTTCTTCCTGGACCCCCCTCCTCTCTTCTGCCTTTCTTAAGCCCACCCTCCCTGAAGAGGTTCATCTCAAACCCCGTGTTCCCCTTTTCCTCCTGACTTTGGGGACTTAGCGTCTACACCCCACACATTAGCGATCCATTATGCTCTCTCTTCTGTGTCATTTGCTAATTGTTGTATGTGCATTAGAAAATTTATTTCTAGGCTGTGACACTGACTGCGGTCACTTTTCTCTTTAGATTTTCAAGGATCATCCTCAAAAGGCTGCCTATTTCCTCAGAAGCACTTTGCCTGCAATTGATGGTTTCTCTCAGGAGGATTAGTGATATCTTGGTTATGGCCTCTTGGGCCAAATAGCCCAGCTTCAGCCTTAGGCAGGAGAAAATGGGAGAGTCATGCTTTTCCACTCAATAATCCTTCCTCCTCTTCTTCTTTTTTTTTTTTTTTAATAAACCTTATGAAGCTGGAAATGGTATTCAGCTTACAAATAGGTAGTGCTTTTAAAGCCCTTTAAGCTCGAAAATACAGAACATGCTTTTAGAGAGACAAACACGGAGGCACGATTGGGCTGTCGTTGTGCTAATTCATAACTGATTTTAATTCTACACTCCAGTTCTAACCTTGTTTGGAATATTCTCTGGCTAGTCACTTTTAGGACCGTAGCTTAGAGTCAGGTACCCTTCTGGATTGGCGGGAGTGGGGGCTGATTTGGGGACTTTTGGTTCCACTTAGCATCAGAACATTTGCAAGTTTCCTGCTACTTATGTACTATGGCTTTGGGAATAAATTCTGTAAGCTTGTCTTTCATAGTTTGTTGCTGAAAGAAACTTCCAGTAGATTATTAGACCTTCTCATGCAATGCCACTTAAATCATCCTTTCCCATAGGACAGAAATAAGTAGTAAGAGATATATTTCAACTAGAGTCCCTCTCTATATCGGAGGCCATTATGCTCTGAATGGCACTTAACTAATTATTCAGAGATTAATTTCCCCCTCCATTTCTTTCATGTTTGGGACTCTAAGAATGTGGGAGCTCTGGGGCTCTTCTCTGTGGATCACTTTTATCAAAGGTTTGGAAGATTACATTGAAAGCAGGCACACTAAATTTGCAGGTGACATGAAGCAGGAATGGATAAAGAATACTGACTGGACCCTATGATATGCTAGTTGCTTTATGTAGCTTATTTTTAATACTCAGCAGCATTGCAATGCTGGTGAGGCCATCTGTGTAGCCATTTGGCACACTGACTTTGGCGTCAGATAACCGGGTCGGTGTGACCTTGAGAAAGTCACTTGTATTTTTTAGCTGTCATTGCTCCTATTTTAAATGTGTATGGTAAGAGTACCTACTTCCCAGGCTGGTTAGAATTATAAAAGATCCTGCACAGAGGGCTCAGCACAGTGCTTGGAACACAGAAAGCTCTAGAAAAACATTAGCAATCTTCATAGCTACCATTCCCATTCTAGAGGTAAAGAGACAGACCACCTAAATGACTTGCCCAAAGCTGGACAGCTAGCGCATGGCAGAGCTGGGCTTAGAACCCAGGACTGCTCAACTCAAGAGCCTATTTTTTTTTTTTTTAAGACAGAGTTTCACTCTTGTTGCCCAGGCTGGAGTGCAATGGTGCAATCTTGGCTCACCACAGCCTCCACCTCCTGGGCCCAAGTGATTCTCCTGCCTCAGCCTCCTGATTAGCTGGGATTACAGGTATGTGCCACCGTGCCCACCTAATTTTGTATTTTCTTTTCTTTTCTTTTTTTTGAGATGAGTCTAGCTCCATTGCCCAAGCTGGAGTGCAGTGGTGCAATCTCAGCTCACTACAACCTCTGCTTCCCAGGTTCAAGCGATTCTCCTGCCTCAGCCTCCCAAGTAGTTGGGATTACAGGTGTCCACCAACACACCCAGCTTATTTTTGTATTTTTAGTAGAGATGGGGTTTCACTGTATTGGCCAGGCTGGTCTCGAACTCCTGACCTTGTAATCCACCCACCTCGACCTCTCAAAGTGCTGGGATTACAAGCATGAGCCACTGTGCCTGGCCAAATTTTGTATTTTTAGTAGAGACAGGGTTTCTCCATGTTGGTCAGGCTGGTCGCGAACTCCCGACCTCAGGTGATCCACCTGCCTCAGCCTCCGAATGTGCTGGGATTGCAGGCGTGAGCCACCATGCCCAGCCAAGAGCCTCCTCTTAGGCATCACATCTCAAATTGATCAAACCAGGTCTGTTCATCTCTCTATTGTATAAGTAATTTTTTTAGCTCTAATGCAAGTCTTTGCATTGGTTCCCATTGAATGGAATGTTTGTCACTTTGCAGTTACAGCAGAAGATCTTTACAAGTCTTGATTCTTTGTACAGCATAGTTCAGTGCACTGTTCTTGTGTTCAATGGGTTACCCACCTCTGTTGCCAGAGCAGCAAGGGGGTCTCTATGGCACTTTGCAATGATTGGAAAACAGCCAGTCCTTGGAATAAACAAGAGCTTGTCCTTTACTGTGGGTGGCACCTGGGAGCAGAGGTGGGTAACCCAGTGAAACACAGTGCAGTAAAGTATGCTGTGCAAAAATTCAAGACTTGAAAAGGTCTTCTGCTGTACCTACAAAGTGAAAAAGATTCCATTCAATAGGAATCTCTGCAAAGACTTTCATTAGTGCGAGAAAAATTATTTATACAAGTAGAGAGTTGGACAGACCTGGGTTGATCATTTTGAGACGACAGGAGGTCTAAGAACAGCAGCGACCGCTTTTAACGGAAGAGCAGAACGGTCATTAGAACCATGCCTGCGATCTCAGGCTGCATTAGCGCGTCCTGCTCAGATTGGTGATGGTGGTAATAACCTCAGCACATTTGGCAGTGATCACATGCCCTCTACTGCACTGTGACCAGGTCTGAGAGTGACATTTTCTTTTACTAAAGGAAATGGACAGAGTGTGTCCTTTTACTAAAGCCAGAGGCTTGGGAAACCACATCTTAGGAAGAATGACTTGAAGCAGTTAGGACCCATGGGAGATTGGTCAGGGTTGCTGGCTATTTGCAGGTCTCTCATTTGGAAAGAAATAAACTTGTCTTAGGTGTCACCAGAGAGTAAAACTGGGCTTAAAATAAACTGCTAGGAAGACATGCTTTGGTTATAATAGATAATAAGATAATTGATTATATTGGATTTTAAGCTAATTTCTAATAATTAGGACTTCAAAACACAGAATGGGCTGTTTTGTGAGATAACAAGCCTCCCATCAACCCAAAGAAATTTAAGCAGAGTGTGGGTAGCCATTTTTTAGCACTCCATTAAAAAAATTATCCACAATAGGAAATACTTGAACTAAGTGATCTCCAGCTAAGATGCTGTGGTACAATGAGCATGTAGCAATTCTATGGGGGTGCAGTCGACTGTGAAAAATTACTCAGAAAACCTTTTTCTTTCCCCTTTTCAGGAGATCAACACCAACTCCTTTTCCCACCCCTTCAGATTAGAGCTTGGGAAAAGGAAGGCAGGAAACCCAGATGCTACAAAGTAGCAAGGGGGTCTCCACGGCACTTTGCAATGATTGGAAAACAGCCAGTCCTTGGTGTCCACAAGGGCTTTTCCTCCACCGTGGGTGGCATTTAGGAGAAGAGGTGGGTAACCCAATGAACCATGGGGTTCCTACCTGGATTTAGGGCTTTGGAGGTTTTGACGGCTAAGGAGTCGGGCGGCTGAGACTCGCTTTTTGTGGACAGTGGATAGACCTGTGGGGAGGAAAAACAACAGTCTTCCTGAGATGGGGTGGAATGTTCCACAAAAACTCCCCAGGTGGGGCAAGGTGGCTCATGCCCGTAATCCCAACTGCCTAGTAAGCTGAGGTGGGAGGATCACCGGAGGCCAGGAGTTCAAGACCAGCCTGGGAAACAAAATGAGATCTTGTCTCAGAATATTAATACACACAAACCCTCTGCGGCATTTTATTCAACCTCTACTGACACTTCCACTGATCTCTGGAGTGCAGTGAGAGACAGACGAGAAGAGATCAGGCACGCATTGGTTGGGATGGGTGGGGTGGTTGTGGGTAGTGCAGAACAAAAAGAAAATCTGGTTGAGTTGAGAGGAGGATGGTTTAAAAGAACACAGTATGTTACTAGAGCAAGAGAGAGAGACATTTCCTAGCACTTGTTTCATGGAGCGTGGGAGAGCAGCAAAGCATTCATTTTGGTAGGACTGCACTAAAGGGAGAGCAAAGCAATGAAGCCTGTCTTCTCTAAGCACCTTCTGGAGGTGAGATCGCCTGCCTTTCCCCCACTGTCATGAATGCCTCCCTGGAAGGGTGGTGGGAGGTACCTTGTGTGAGTTCTGGAGCTTCGGCCACATAGGTGAGGCGGAACTTGTTTCTCTTCCAGCTGCGGTCATTGCTGATGAGGGAATTGTTCGCCTTTTCAATGTTGACATCATCTCCCACACAGAAGACATCACAGGCTGCCTGTGGTGTACACAAGGCTTTCAGTGACCTCTTTCAGCCAAGTGGATATCCTCTCCAAGTCGTGGCATATATCTATCTACCCATACATCCATCTCTCCATCCACCCCACCCATCCATCTCTCTATCTAACCACCCATCCATCTACCCATCCAACCATCTCTCTATCCATCCATCCATCCATCCATCCATCCAGTAGCCCTTCCCTCCTTCCCTTCTTCCTTCCATCTACCCTTTCATTGTCTTCCTTCCATCCATTCATCCACACTTCCATTCATCTATCCTTCTACCCTCCCATCCATCTACCCATCCTTCCACTCACCCACCCATCCACCCATCCATCCATCCTTCCATACATCCATCCACCCACCCACTTACCCACCCATCCACCTATCTTTCCATGCATGCACCTGTCCATCCATCTATCCATTCATCCATCCTGTATATTTTGAGTGTCTTCAATGTACTGGACACATCAGATTTGCCATTGACTTTAGGGCCTAACTTGTATTTAAGATATAATTCTATTATGTCATTTATTCCTAAAACTAACGTGTGTAGAGACTTGACATTGAAGAAGAAAGTAAACATCTTAGAATTTCCCAATCCATCTTCCTTTAAATGTGTAAGAATTATATGAAGGCAGAGCATATTGAATGTCTGGATGACTGCACGTACATTTTTCTTTTTTTTTTGGTCAAGCTCACTTCTTCTTCAATTTTAACAATTCTAAGAATTAATATCCTTATTTATTTATTTAAGACAGAATCTCACTCTGCCACCTAGGCTGGAGTGCAGTGGTGTGATCTTGGCTCACTGCAGCCTCAACCTCCTCCCCAAGTTCAAGTGATTCTCCTGCCTCAGCCTTCCAGTAGCTAGGATTACAATCATGTAATCCTACATCCTCCACCATGCCCAGCTAATGTTTGTATTTTTAGTAGAGACAGGGTTTTGCCATGTTGGCCAGGCTGGTTTTGAGCTCCTGGCCTCAAGTGATCCACCTGCCTCAGCCTCCCAAAGTGCTGGGATTATGGGCATGAGCCACCATGCCCGGCCAATATCCTAATTTATATTAAGATAAAACCACAGATGATTCAAAATAATGATTTTTGTTTGTTTGTTTGTTTGTTTTTGAGACAGAGTTTCATTCCTGTTGCCCAGGCTGAAGTGCAATGGCATAATCTTGGCTCACTGCAACCTCCACTGCCTGGGTTCAAGCAATTCTCCTGCCTCAGCCTCCGGAGTAGCTGGGATTACAGGCATGCACCACCATGCCCGGCTAATTCTGTATATTTAGTAGAGACGGGGTTTCTCCATGTTGGTCAGGCTGGTCTCGAACTTGCAGTCTCAAGTGATCCACCTGCTTCAGCCTCCCGAAGTGCTGGGATTACGGGCATGAGCCACTGTGCCTGGCCCAATAATGATAATTTTTAAGAGTAGCTTTTACCATTGTTTGACCTCATGTTGACTTTAAAACAATCCAAATGTTCATCAGTGGATGAATGAATTAACAAGATTTGGCACATCCATACAATAGAATATTATTTGGCTATAAAAAAGGATGAAGTTCTGACATATGCTACAATATGGAAGAACCTTGAAAACATTATACTAAGTTAAAGAAGTCAGTCACAAAAGACCACATATTATATGATTCCATTCACATGAAATGTCTGGCACAGGGAAATCTACAGAGATGGAAAGGAGATTCATGGTTTCCAGAGCTGAGGGTGGGATGGGAGGAGAGGGGCTGATGGCTAAAGGGTACAGTGGATTTTAACAAACCTTGCTTCTGGTGGCTAAGTCGAGGTTGGCTGGTGGAAATCAAGAAACAGAATTATCCCAACAGGTATAGAAAACCAGGTTATCCCAACTCTCCTTGTCTGGGAGGAAATGCGGGAACAGGCTAATGAACACTGCCTCCCCACATGGAAATCCTTATAGCCCAGGGGCCTCAGCTTCCCCATTTGCCCTCTACCTGCCTTTGCTTTCAGGATGAAAAGTACCAACTGAATGACAGAAGGTTGCATGGTACCCTTTCTCCTGGGGTTGCTGATGAGAATGCATTCCAAGGCTAGGATGGAATGGGTGAAAGTGGCAGGGTCCACATTCATTACCACCTCCCACCCCAGGATGGCCAGTTTAGTAATCCCCATATGCAGGTAAAACGCCATGCGTGGCTCATTTATACTCCTGTAGCCTTCAATTTAGAACAGCTCTGGCCAATAGTATGTTTTATCATGATGGAAAGGTTCTGCACTGTCTAATATGGAAACTCCTACCCCTGTGGCGACTGAGAATACAAAAAGTGGTTACTGCAACTGAGCAATGGATTCTTTTTTCCTCTTTTTTCTTTGAGACAGAGTCTCACTGTGTTGCCCAGGCTGGAGTACAGTGGCATGATCTCAGCTCACTGCAACCTCCACCTCCCAGGTTCAGGCAATTCTCCTGCCTCAGCCTCCCAAGTAGCTGGGACTACAGGCCCCTGCAACCATGTTCAGCTAATTTTTCTTTTATGTATTTTTAGTAGAGATGGGGTTTTACCATGTTGGCCAGGCTGGTCTTGAACTCCTGACCTTGTGATCTGCCCACCTTGGCCTCCCAAAGCTCTGGGATTACAGGCGTGAGCCACCATGCCTGGCAGGATTTTTTTTTTTAAATACTGAAAAAAGAGAGCAGTTTATTATTTTTATTTATTTATTTATGAGACAGAGTCTCACTCTGTCCCCCAGGCTGGAGTGCAGTGGCATGATCTTGGCTCGCCACAACCTCCACCTGCTGGGTTCAAGCAATTCTCCTGCCTCAGCCTCCTGAGTAGCTGGGATTATAGGCACACACTGCCATACCAAGCTAATTTTTTGTATTTTGGTAGAGATGGGGTTTCACCATGTTGCCCAAGCTGATCTCAAACTCCTGAGCTCAGGCAATGTGCCCTTCTTGGCCTCCCAAATTGCTAAGATTGCAGGTGTGAGCCACCGTGCCTGGCCAAGAGTTTACTATAATTTATTTTATTTAAACATGTATACATTTGGTAACACAGGGATAGGAATCTCTCTCTCAAATTAACTTCATTGGTTTTGTTCTCAGCAAACTGACCTGGGTCACTCAACATGGCTTTTATTGTTCCTGATATTAGCACATGTTCCATTTTTACAATAAATTCATGATCATCAGAAGGTATCAATCAGACACACATGCACCAGGGGCCTCACGGCCACTACAGGTTTTCTCCTCTCCATCCATTATGTTCTAAAGAAATTCTACTTTGCTTCCCCAGGAACTTTAGTAGTTTCCTGGTGAGGTGGGGATGCAGGGTCTATCGCTCTTTTCTGTCTGGAGGAAGTCAGGAATGGGATTTTAAACCTATTTAATTAATTAATTAATTATTATTTTTTAAGAGATGAGGTCTCACTAAGTTACCCAGGCTGGTCTTGAGCTCCTGGGCTCAAGCAATCTTCCTGCCCCAGCCTCCCAAAGTGCTGGGATTATAAGCATGAACCACCAACAAAATTATACAGCCTTATTTAATTTTGTGCTGTATAAATAGGTGTAGATGTAATTCATATAACACAATTCACTGCGTAAACATGCACAATTCTGTGGCATGTAGAACGTTCACAAGGTTATGCAACCCTTCCCACTATCTGCTTCCAGAACATTCTCATCATCCCTAACCCCCACAACAAATTTTTTTTATCTATTGGCAGTCACTTCCATTTTCCATCCCCATAACCCCTAGCAACCACTAACCTGCCTTCTGTCTCTATGGATTTTCTCATTGTGGACATTTCATATAAATGGAATCCTGTAATACATATTCTTTTGTGACTTACTTCTTCCACTTAGTATAAAGTTTCCAAGGTCCATCCATGTCGTAGCAGGTATCACCACTTCATTCCTTTTCACGGATGAAGAACATTCCATTGCGTTGATGTACCACATTTTATTTACCCACTCATCATATGCAATTTTAATTCGTTTAAATTTAAATGGCTATGTGTGGTTAGTGGCTACCATACTGGTTACTGACGATCTAGCACAAGACGGTAGGCTTGTCAAAGTTGACAAACTGCCAAGATCTTCAGTTTGGTTTGGTTGAGCAACTCTATGTGTTTTTTATGTACCTGTATACCAAATTTGAGTGAGGGATGGCTTCCTCCCAGCCTGACATTCCAAGACTGCATAACTTTTTTATGGACCAACTCCTTGCCCATAATGCAGGATGTTGGATTCTAGGTAGAAAATATATGTTCTCAGGCCACCCAAATTTGTCTGAGCTGTTTAAAGCTGCATCTAGGCTGGATACATGGGAGAGGTACAGAGGGTTTGCTCAAGTTTCTTCTCTTCTTGATGGTTTAGGTGCTATCTTTGGGGAGTGTGGGGAGCATTACTTCTCCCTATAGGTCCATGATTACCTTGAAGACCTTCTTGGCCCAGGTCCTGAAAGCCTCTTCCTGCCCACAGAGCTCATCCCCTTCCCTCATCTTCAGGATCCTCTCCCCTCCCAGTTCTTCCAGGAGGGTGTCCACGGCATGTCCAAAGGCGCAAAAGTGAGGGTACGCTCGTGAGCCGAGGCCGAACACTGAGAACCTGTCAGGGAGACAACAGAATGTTCATGCCAAGGGACTGTGGGGAATGTGGGGAGTGTCGGGTGTAATGGGCTGAACTGTGTCCCCCCAAATTTCATATATTAAAACTCTAATCTCCTTACGACTGCATTTCCAGATAGGGCCTTTAAGGAGGTAATTAAAGTTAAATGAGGTTATAAGGGTAGAGCCCTGATCTGATAGGATTCGTGTCCTTATAGAAGAGGAAGAGACACCAGAGTACTCTCTCTCTTCTCTCTTTCTCTCTCTCTACCTCTCTCTCTCTCTCTGTGGACATAAAAAGAAGGTGGTCATCTGCAAGCCAGAAAGAGAGACCTCACCAGAAGGCAACCCTGCTAGCACCTTGATCTTGGAGTTCTGGCTTCCAGTACCATGAGAAATTAAGTTTCTATTTAAGCTGTCTGTGAGCTCTAGAACTACGGCCAATACCACTCTGTCTGTGCAATTTTGTTGTGGCAGCCTGAACTAATGTATCTGGTATCTCAAGAAGAACAGTGTTTAGCTGATGGCAGTCAGGCAACCCCAAGCTCATCTGTGGAAGGGCACTTTAAACTTAAGGGCTCTCAAGGATTTCTCTCCCTTTCTTTTGGTCTCTTGTAAGTATTGCCATCATCCGGAGAAAATTCTAATTGGTTCTAAGGAGGACAAGTTAGAGATAGCAGCGACCTGGAACCACTGGCTGTTTCTCGCGTGTCCATTTCTAAGCTGGATTAATTGGAGAAATTAGCCTATGTTAGTGGAGGGCTTGAATTCTATAAGTGGCATAACTAGATTAGTTTTAAGTATGAAGATAATGAAACTATAACATAATAGTTCTCAGGGACTTATATTAATGAAGAGACCAGAAGAAACTGTCATCAACACATCAAACAGGTTCTTCTAAAAGGAGATGAAAGAGATATAAATAGGCTGGGTATAGTGGCCCACGCTTGTAATCCCAGCACTCTGGGAGGCTAAGGCAGGTGGATCATGAGGTCAAGAGATTGAGACCATCCTAGCTAACACGGCGAAACCCTGTCTGTACTAAAAATACAAAAAATTAGCCAGGTGTGGTGGCACACACCTGTAGTCCCAGCTACTTGGGAGACTGAGGCAAGAGAATCACCTGAATCAGGGAGGTGGAGGCTGCAGTGAGCCAAGATCACGCCACTGCACTCCAGCCTGGGTGACAGAGAGAGACTCTGTCTTAAAAAAAAAATTACTCTGGTTCAATTCCTTGTAAGGTCTATGAAATGAATTTTCTTCATAGACCCTCTGTGCATAGAGACCACCAAGAAAATATTGGTGCTTGAACCAGTGGGGTCAAGTTCATGAGATATTTCTCCGTGTTGAGGTGGGGACACTTTGACTGAAGTATGGGAAATGGAGGGCTTCTGTAGGGCTGGTCTACAGCCCTTCAGACACTTTCTCCCACATTTCCAGAACTTGGTCTTGACTGTAGGTCTTAGACCTCACAGGGACAGAACAACTGTTCATGAATGGGACAAAAACACCCCCCTTGCCCCACTTTTTAAGGTCAGAGTGTTCTTCTATAGACTGTCATCTCAGATAAACCATGGAGAGGGGCTACTTAAACTACTCCATACAGGGTCAGGCCCTGCCCCTGAATCTCTTTTTCAGGGTGATGGGAACAACATGGTAACAGATTGGGATGGGGAGGAAGTAAGAAGGTAGGAGAAGTTGGGAAGGTATTCTCCATCACTGGAGCATGAACTTGGGGTGGGTCCAGTTGCATCACAGGTGAAGGTTAATATAGATTAATATCCACTCCTCTCAAATCCACTCATATCATTTCATCTTCCTCTTCCTTGTCCTCCTTTCCCTAGAATTCCAGAGCCTTTCCAAATAAAGTATGTGGGATTAGACAGCATTTTGCCTTTTTTTTTTTTTTTTTTTTTCTTCAGACAGTCTTGCTCTTGTTGCCCAGGCTGGAGTGCAGTGGTGTGGCGATCTTGACTCACTGCAACCTCTGCCTCCCAGGTTCAAGCAATTCTCCTGTCTTACTCTCCTGAGTAGCTGGAATTGCAGGCCCCCACAACCATGCCCAGCTAATTTCTGTATTTTTAGTAGAGATGGGGTTTCACCATGTTGGTCACGATAGTGTTGAACTCCTGACCTCAGGTGATCTACACACCTTGGCCTCCCAAAGTGCTGGGATTACAGGCATGAGCTGCCATGCCCAGACTGCCATTTACTCTTAACTAATGATCTTCCTGGATCTAAAAACATTACTCTTTTCTTGCAGGGTGGCGGCCTGACATGTAGACAGAGATGGGGACTGGGTGTGGGCTGATTGGAAGGGTGACGGGAAAGGGCACCCCTGCCCTAAGCCACCTGCTTCAGCCTTAGCCCAGTGCAGACCTGGAAACTTCCAGCATTAGTCATGCCTTCTGGTTAAGGTGTTGTTTCCCGAATCTCTCTGATTTATGTTTGTGATGTCTGCCATATTTAAGTACCACTGATACTGTTTTTTTTTTTTATTTTTTTCCCATTTATTTATTGCATTTTAGGTTTTGGGGTACATGTGAAGAACATGCAAAATTGTTGCATAGGAACACACGTGGCAGTGTGATTTGCTGCCTTCCTCCCCATCACCCACATCTGGCATTTCTCCCCCTGCTATCCCTCCCCAGCTCCCCACCCCCCACCGTCCCTCCCCCACTTCCCCCCAACTGACCCCAGTGTGTAGTGCTCCCCTCCCTGTGTCCATGTGCTCTCATCGTTCAACATACCACTGATACTGTTAATTACTCATTTGTGCTTTTGAACTTGCTTTTCATCTTTCCTCACTAGCTCATCACTGCTATGATCTGAATGTTTGTGTCACCCCAAAATTCATAGGTTGAAACCTAACCCCAAGTGTCATGGTATTAGTGGCCTTTTTGGATGTGACTGGGACATGAAGGTGAAGCCTCATGAATGAGATTAGTGCCCTCATAGGAGGCTGAAGAGACCAGAGTTCTTCCCCTTCTGCCATGTGAGGATGCAGTTGGGAGGCACCATCTGTAAGCCAGAGAGTGGGCCCTCACCAGACACTGAATCTGCCAGCACCTTGATCTTGGACTTCCCAGCCTCTGGAACTGTGAGAGATACATTTCTGTTGTTTACAAGCTGCCAGTTGATGACATTTGGTATAGCAGCCTGAACGGACTAAGACTCCTGACTCTTGTTTTCATCAACAAATGATGATTCAGGCAGTTGATTCATTAATGTTCTTCTTGGTGGACCTGAGGACCTAGACCAAAGTCACTACTTGTCACATTTCCATCCCAATCTTCAGCTTATGATTTCAAAATTCCTATTTTAAGCCTCCAAACCAGGAGTTGGCAGACTTTTTTTTGAGACAGGGTCTTGCTCTGTCATCCGGGTTGGAGTGCAGTGGTAGCGTGGTCATGGCTTACCGTAGCCTCGATCTCCTAGACTCAGACAATCTCCCCACCACAGCCTCCTAGTAGCTGGGACTAAAGACATGTGCCACTGTGCCCATCTAATCAATTCAGTTTTTTCATTTTTTTTTTTTTTTCTGTAGAGACAGGGTCCCAATGTGTTGCCTAGGCTGGTCTTAAACTAAGTGATCCTCCCACCTCAGCCTCCCAAAGTGTTGAGATGGTAGGCGTTAGCCACCATGCCTGGCCTTGGCAAACTTTTTTTTTTGTTTTTTGAGATAGAGTTTTGCTCTATTGTTCAGGCTGAAGTGCAGCGGCACGATCTTGGCTCACGGCAACCTCTGCCTCCCAGGCTCAAGCCTCACTAGAGTAGCTGGGACCACAGGTGTCTGCCACCACGAGCAGCTAAGTTTTTATATTTTTGGTAGAAATGGGGTTTTGCCATGTTGTCCAGGCTGGTCTTGGATTCCTGAGCTAAAGTGATCTGCCTGCCTTGGCCTCCCAAAGTGCTGGGATTACAGGCATGAGGCACTGTGCCTGGCGTTGGCAAATTTTTTATATGTGGGGGTCAGACAGCAAATATTTTTAGGCTTACAGGCCAAGAAGTAAAATTGAAGATATGTAGATATTTACAAAACAAGAAAGAAAACAAATTCCTGAACATTTTCAATTGATAAAATTAAAAACATAATAATTAAGCATACTCTAACACAGGTTGACTATGAGAGCACTGGAATTCATTTTTTGGGGGAGAAGAGTAACATTTTCTTTATTGGGGTTCAAAGGTAATGTTTTCTACCATCAAACTAATTACAAACGTTCATTGGTAAGAAAACCCTTTATTAGCTCATGGGTTGTAAAAAATATGCAGTGACCAGGCTGGATTTGGCCCACAGGCACTAGTTTGCCAAACCCTGCCATGTTAGATTTAATAAGGGAAAAATGGGTCTGACTGTCAAACTCCAGAACTGACGTTTTAATGTTGGGCTGAAAAAAGTACTGATGTCAAAACCTATAGAATGTGCAACACCAAGAGTGAACCCTAGAGTAAACGATGGACCAAGGCTGATAATGACGTGTCATTGTAGGTGCATCATCCTAACAAACGCACCACTCTGGTGCAGGATGCTCATAGGAGGAGAGACTGCCTGTGTAGGGAAAGGAAGATATGGGAACTCTCTGTACTTCCTGCTCACTTTGCTGTCAACTAAAATTGCTTTAAAGCATAAAGCCTAGGCCAGGTGCAGTGGCCTCACACCTGTAATCCTAGCACTTTGGGAGGTCGAGGCAATCAGATTGCCTGAACTCGGGAGTTCAAGACCAGCCTGGGCAACATGATGAAATCTGGTCTCTACTTAAAAAAAAAAAAAAAAAATGTTACCAAGCTAGCTCAAGCATGATCTCTTATTTGGGCTGTTTAAAAAAAAAAAAAAAAATTGCTGGGCATGGCGGTGTGCACCTGCAGTCCCAGCTACTCAGGAGGCTGAGGCAGGAGAATCTCTTGAACCCGGGAGGTGGAGGTTGCAGTGAGCTGAGATCGTGCCACTGCACTCCAGCCTGGGTGACAGCAAGGCTCCATCTCTTAAACAACAACAACAACAGCATCATACAAACAAAAAACCATAAATCCTATTTTAAAATGTCCTGGGGGACATAATAGATGTTTTGATATCTAACAAACCGTGATCTATATTATGTACTAAGCATTGCTCTAGGTAATGATGGAGAAGGTTCCATTAGCGAAGGTCTGAGAGATCTGTGGTCAGGCCTGAATGTCCTTCCTATGGGGCAACGCGCATCGGTCTTGTCTTGATCAATATCCATGAAACCAAGGGTTTGACATCCCAGTTTTCTTTCCTTCCAAGAACCCATTAAACTGAATACACAACTATTGTAATATAAAATAACTGTTCACATACTTCCTAAAATTATCTCATAGTATGTGACTATGGCATGAGATAACGCGGGGTTAGGGCAGTATGTGTCAAATCTGACGGCATGTTAGAGTCAGCTGGAGAGACTTAAAGAAAAAGAAAAAAAGCGACACATGAGCCCAATTCTAGATCAATTCCACCAGAATCTCTGGAGATGGGGCTTGGTTATTGTATTAGTACGCTGCAAATCTCTCTAGGTGATTTTGATGAACCTCTAGGGTTGAGAACCATTGGGCCATAGCAGGGTGTCTACAGAAGCTTCTATTAAGTATACACCATAGCTATTGGGAAGGGCAGCTCATTGAGCAACATCCAGCGATTGATATCCTTCGGCACAAATAATGGGGTGAACCTTGGGTAATGGGGCTCTGAGGGAGTGTGTATAGGAAAAGAAGTCACATAAAGGATCAAAAATGGTGTATGGGGAAACCAGGCAAAGTGACTTAATGGGTGGGAGGGATCCTAGACAGCCATGTAGCTGGTTTTATGAGAAATGAATGGGCATAGAAGGGAGACTCCCTCCCTACAACAAAGAGCTCACTTTGTAGCTAGGTCCAGCTCCCTGGGAGCCTTGGTCTTCTCTGACCCCCGACCCTGTTATCCCCTTGCTCACCTCACATTGGCCAGGGGTCCAGCACTCTCAAAGTTGTCTCTGAGGTCGGGTCCATCGCCTGATGATTTTTGGGAGTCAGAGTAGGAGGAGACGCTATTGAATCGGACCTTGTAGCTCCTGCCAAAATCAAAGAGAACCTGTGAGCTCTGGCCTGGAGCTCCCTCCTGAGGTCAGCACCTTGATGAATCTTCAAGTTACCAGTCCTGATTCTAGGGCCTTCTCTTGTATGTTGAGTCAAACCATAACACTCCCATGGCCTGTTTTATAATCTGCTGACTTACTCATGCCCACCACAGTGGTAGCTATTCATTTGCACTTGACCTTACTGGCACTTAAAAGGCTTCTAGTCATACTTAACTCAGGAAACTTGAGACCCATAAAGTTGAAACAATTAAATCAGTAAGAAGTCAGGAATAGAACTAACCACCCTCCTAAACCATTAGACCATGTTTTCTTGTTTCTCAAATTTTAATGTGCACAGGAATCATCCTGGGATTTCATTAAAATGCAGATTCTGATTAAGTAGGTCTGGGACCTAGCTTGGGGTTCTGCATTTCTAAGAAGCTCACAGGAGATTCCAGTGTCTCCAGATTTTAAGTAGCTAGAAACTACACTATGCTGTCCAAGATGGCAGCCACTGGCTAAGTGTGGCTATCTATAGTTAAATTAATTTGAATTAAATACAGGTCAATGTGGTTGGCACACTGCAAACCTCCCTAGGTCATTCTGATGTGCATCCAGGTTTGAGAACCACAGGGTCATAGCAGGGCCCAGGTCACTTGCACTAGCTGCATTTCAGGTGCTCCAGAGCCACATGTGGCTACTGGCTGCTATCGTGGACAGCACAAATATAGAACATTTACATCTCTGCAGAAAGTTCTTCTGGACAGTGCTGGAGCATCCCACTCAATACTGTCCTTCCATAAAGTTATGGTCCTTAGACACTTCAGGGTTCTGTCACATTTCACATTTCAAGTAAACATGAAAAATGCTCAGCACTGACACCTGGCATGGAAAGAGATCACATTTTTTAATTAAATTATTTTGAAGGTGAAGGAAGATGTCATCAGGACTCAAAGCTTAGCATGAAAGGCTCAGGAACCTTGAGACTAAAAAAAAAATCCAATTTCTCAGTTTTCCTCTAAAAGTGGTAAGTGGTGCTCTCAGGCAAGGCAAAACAAAGCAAAGCAAATGCGAACAAAAAATCTGAGACCAAAGGAACACACAAACAAAACTCCAAAACAAAACCCAAAATTCAAGAAGCAAACCCAACACACAAATCTAGTTTCTTGAACTCCCGACAAGAAAAGAAAAAAAAGAGAAAAAGAAGAAAAGAAAAGAAAAGAAAAAAGAAAAGAAATGGTGCATTCTGACAGCAGCGTTTCTAAGCTGGATGTTCTTTTAAGTTTTCGCTTCAGCATCAGGAAAGTTCTAAATATATGTAAGTGTATTTTCTGCCCTAAAATAGTCTCACATTGAGTCATGGAATATATCAGGGGGTGGCTGTGTTGTTAGTGTGGGAGGCATGGTTGATGGTTGTGGGTAAAAATAACAGCACGTGCATTTGTATGAGGCTGGAGGTTTTTCCAAATGCTTCCCTCTTTGTTATTACCCTTTGACCCTGCCAGCAGGCCACAGAAGTGGGTAGGGCGGAGATAATTTCTCCCCATTTGTCAGATGAGAAAGACCGAGGCCCACAGAAGTGACTTGCTCAAGGTTACTTAGTGAGTTAGTGACACAGCTCGGGTTAGAACTCGGGTCTCCTCGAGACCTAGATGTGTGGCCTTGGATGCTCAGGCATTGGGCATGCATGCACATATTTGCACACGCATGCATGTACACACATGTGCACATGCACACACATGCACACTCTACCTGTGCTGGCTGTCACGGGCTGCAGCCAGACGGTGGACTTCTGTGTCACGATGGGGGAGGGGAGGCCCTTTACGGGGAAAGAAACGCAAGGGTTCCGGGTACCTAGAGGGGAGAATCAATGGTGCCCTATCTCTCCCTGAAGGAGGGGTGAGAGGGAACCTGCTAGAAGGCCACCCAGGATGGGGTGGGAAGGAGAGCGGCGGGGGGAGTGAGGGCTAAGACGCTAGAGGTGGGCATAGAACGAGGGCTGACCACAGGAACTCAGCAACAGTCTGCGTATCAAAAGTATGTGAGTCTGGCAGCACGTTCGCTGAACAAAGAAAATCAAAAGTGATTTTTTTTTTTTTTTGAGATGGAGTCTTGCTCTGTCACCAGGCTGGAGTGCAGTGGCGTGATCTCAGCTCACTACAACCTCCACCTCTTGGTTTCAAGTGATTCTCCTGCCTCAGCCTCCCAAGCAGCTGGGATTACAGGTGCACACTACCATGCTCAGCTAATTTTTATGTTTTTAGTAGAGATGGGTTTCACCATGTTGGCCAGGCTGGTCTTGAACTCCCGACTCAGGTGATCCTCCTGCCTTGGCCTCCCAAAGTGCTGGGATTACAGGTATAAACCACCGTGCCTGGCCTCAGAAGGGATTTTCTGCTTAACACAGTCAATAAATGCCAGCCAGCCATAGCACTTGATGTTCACTTTCAGACACAGGGATCTGCCCCCGGCTGGAGCAAATACTGAGTTGGCCTCATTGAAAGGAAGCTCAGTGTGCACACACTGTATGTTCTATACTTTGTGGGGGATGCAAGGGCTTTTCAAGAGTAATTAAAAAATTTTTTTGGCCAGGTGTGGTGACAGCACTTTGGGAGGCTGAGGCAGGCGGATCACTTGAGGTCAGGAGTTCAAGACCAGCCTGGCCAACATGGTGAAACCCTGTCTCTACTAAAAATACAACAATTAGCCAGATGCGGTGGTGCATGCCTATAGTCCCAGCTACTTGGGGGGCTGAGGCTGCAGAATTGCTTGAACCCTGAGGCAAAGGCTGCAGTGAGCCGAGATCAAGCCATTGTACTCCAGCTTTGGTGATGAGAGTGAAACTCCATCTCAAAAAAAAATTATTTTTTAGAGACAGGGTCTTGCTCTGTTGTCCAGGCTGGGATGCCATGGTACAATTATGGCTCACTGTAGCCTCAACCCCCTGAGCTCAAGTGATCCTGCCTCAGCCTCTGGAGTAGCTGAGACTACAGGTGCACACCACCATGTCCAGCTAATTAAAAAAATTTTTTTGTAGAGATGGGATCTTGCTATATTGCCCTGGCTGGTTTGAACTCCTGGCTTCAAGCAATCCTCCTACCTCAGCCTCCCGCAGGACTAGGATTATAGGCGTGAGCCACCATGCCCAGCCATCAAAGGTAAGTTTGATTAGATGCTTGTTTACTTTACCAAATACCTTTAAAACTCAATCCCACATTAGAGGCAGTTTCATTGCAAACATATGTTTTCCTACAGGTATGTTTTGTCTTACGAGGTATCTTATCTTTTGAACTCAATTTCTACATTAGCTGCAACTTCACCATGACCATCAGACAGTAAGCTTCTAAGGAAAGAAGTTCCATTCTTTGATTTTAGCAACTTTTTTTTTTTTTTTTGACAGGTCTGGCTGTTCAGGCTGACCTCAAATTCCAGGGGTCAGGTGATCCTTCCAGCTCAGCCTCCAGAGTAGCTGAGACTACAGGCGTGTGCTACCATGCCTGACTGCCTTGCACTGATTTTGAATGTAGGTTCCCAAAGAGGGAAAAAGAATAAGAACAATATTTACACAGTGCTTTTACATCTAGTTTCTGGTTTGATTCTTACTAATTAGAAAGTCAAGGCAGGTGCTATAAGGAAACTGAGGCACACGGCTGTGAAGTGACTCAGAAACCAAAATATTGGCCCCAGTAGACTGCAGACACCTCGCAACTAAGACCCATCACAAATGGACATCAGATTACAGCCACCGTCCAGAACTCAAATGTGAAAACCAGGTGCCAAATGTCAATGTCCAATTACCCTCAGGAGGTTGTGGGTGACGTTGGAGGGGTCATTCACTTACTTCCTTTCTTCCTGCACAGAGTTGGGGTGCCTCATTTCCATCAACGCACAGCCGAATTTCTGGAGGCCAAAACAGATGGGTGAAATTAGCACATCTTAGTAAGTGGGAAATCAGGTCGGGCACTGAGGGTCTGGGGTCCTGGCTGTCAAAGAGGAGACTGATGCCCAGAGGCCAGGATGTCAAGAGAGGTCAGGGGCTCAGGCTGGACAGTAATGCTGGGGTTGCGGACGCAGCGGATACACCTGCTGTTTAAACGACTACAGGTGTGGACTCCCTACCCCCAGCACACAACTTCCCTTTGGAGCCTTCTCTCTATAAAAATATTGTCCCCACCTCCTTCATCTACAGAGAGGACATCAAGCTCATGATTGGAGCAGCCACTGCAAACAAACAGCTGACTTAGGTGACAATATTTTCACCAGGGACTTGCTAACTAGTGGACACCAGTAGACTGAGGACTTGGAACTGTCCCATCTTTGGATAACTTTGATCCACATGGAAATTACTGCTTTGGCTCTGAGAGGGTTTGCTACTGAATAGCAGGTATAGGAAGAGTCTCAACTGTGGACCCGCTTCTTCCCAGTGATGGAACCACACTCTTGAACAGGTAAAAGCTCATCTCACCTCCCCATTCTCAGGGGGATCTCCGTTGCCAAAGGTGCTGGTAACCACAAGGACCAGAGTTTCATGTTCCAGGTGCACAATGTCATATTCTTCCATGGACATCACCTAGGTAGGTGGGGGCACAGGTATGGGGTGGGGAGAAGGAAAAGGGGATGGGGAGAGAAAAGAGGTGGGAGAGACAAAAAGTGATGGGGGAAGGAGAAGAGGAGAGAAAGGAAAAACGTGAGTCATTTGGAATCATCTCCTTTGGAAGGAGAACCAAAAGATCCAGGGTGTTAACATTTCAGTGGGCTCAAGTGGGTAGAACTAAATGCTTTTTGGTAGCGTGGGAGCTTATTATGATCACTGTGGCCTGAAGGATTGTGGAGAGTCTGGGGCAGTGGTTCAAGAGGTTGGCAGACACTAGAGACAGATCTGGATGGAATCCCTTGGGATTCTTATAGTTAATTGGTCCCGGATTCTTCCTGACCCCAGTCAGGCTGGGAACGATCTGGTTAGAGCTGACCAAGTCTTCTCAACATCTTCTCTAATCCACCCCCCAGCAGTGGGCTAAACCAGTCTGAGATACCTGCCCCCTGGAAAGATGATTGCACTGTGTCTCGTCATTGTCTGAGCAACATTTCTCAAAATAGGTTCTAGAAAATCCCAGTCTCCTGAGATGCTCCATGAAAACAAGTGATCCACAGTCAAATATATTTGGGAAACATTTATATCCTATCCTCGCCTCTTTTGGAGATTATAACACATGTTACAGATTACAGGCTCTGAGAAGTCCTGCAGCAGCCATGAAAACCATTGAGCTGTACTTCATGCAAAGCTTCCCAAACTGACCTCAGAATGGTTTCTTATAAACCCTCTAACATTTTGCACTTAAGAGGGAAATTTTGCTTTGTGACTCCTGGACTCCTGAAGGGTTCATGGGGAGAGGAATATCACAGTCCCCTGACATGTATGCAAATGTGTGTGTGTGAGCTGATAGGCATTGTCAGGTGTGTTTTCATCCTTTGCCGAAGCCTTCTTCTCTGCTGACTTCTCTTTTTCCCCATTCCTGCCTTTATTTACCATGAGAAGCTGGGGGAGCTACTGCTGCCCCCACCTACCTTGGCATCAAAGGCGTGTTTGAAGATCTCACACAAGGTCTTGGCATAAGCTTGTGATTTGCCTGTCTCTGTGGCATAGAGGATGGTCGCTTTGACTCTCTTGGCCATAGCTTGCCCCATCAGTTTGGCCGAGAACTTGACAGCTCTGGAGGGAAGAGGATGGAGAGGAAAAATGGGAAACAGAACAGGGGAGAGAAGATGCTGGATTGGGACTTTCATGCAAGAACCAGGATCCATGAAATATAACAGAAGAGAACTCTTTTGATCTTTGACGGCTTAAGGGGAGTTTCCTCAGAGACACTTGAAGCCCTTGAGTTCAAGCACCATATTATTAAAGTATTAGTAAATCCTTTATTTTATTTTTTAACTTCTCTAGAGATAATGCTGGATATTAAACCCTCTATTAAATCCCACCAGAGAAATTAGTCATGAGTTAAAAGGAGTAGTTTTGTTAGCTTGGTACTTGATTGATCCCAGGCTTAAGAACCTTGGTTTGCCAAGGATTGCCTCAAAAGATGATTATTCATCCATTTCCTCTCTCTTTCATTCATCAGATATTTGTTAAGTGCCTATGTGTCAGTATTGTTGCAGGACCTGGAGACCATAGAGAACATAGCTATGGCGTGCAGCTGACATGGGGCTCATATTCTTTTCTTTTTCTTTTTTTTTTGAGACGGAGTTTTGCTCTTGTCACCCAGGTTGGAGTGCAATGGTGCAATCTAGGCTAACTGCAACTTCGACCTCCTGGGTTCAAGCGATTCTCCTGCCTCAGCCTCCCAAGTAGCTGGGACTACAGGTACATGCCACCACACCTGGCTAATTTTTTGTACTTTTAGCAGAGACTGGGGTTTCACCATGTTGGGCAGGCTGGTCTCGGACTTCTGACCTTAGGTGATCCACCTGCCTTGGCCTCCCAAAGTGCTGGGATTACAGGAAGGAGCCACTGTGCCCGGCCATGGGGCTTATATTCTAATGCGTATGTGTATGCACATGTGTGAATGAGAGAGAGAGAGAAATGAATCACTAATAAGCCACCAGGCATTGAGTTTGATGGGGGTTTAGAGGCTTATAGATGCACAAGGGAAGGACCAGGTGGGGCTTATTCAGCAAAGCATGTCTAGGGTCTTGCACAGAGCCTGATACCCAATAGGCACTAAATAAATATCTATCAAAAGAAGTCATGGGTTGGGCATAGTGGTTCATGCCTGTGATCCTGGCACTTTGGGTGGCTGAGGCGGGAGGATCACTTGAGGGCAAGGGTTTGAAACCAGCTTGATCAACATAGTGAGACCTTGTCTCTATAAAAAAGAAAATAAAAGTTATGAATTTTAAAAGATGCTGCCACGGATACCCTGGGGAGTCTGAACATCAGATGCAGCCTCTTTCTAGCTAAACAGAAAAGCCCAAACCAGTGTCTCTTCCTTCCCCTCTACTGGGCAGGGCGAGTTCTGGGGCCTGTAGCAGACAGGCCTGAGGCTCAGGAATACCTGGGCTTGACTCCGGAACGAGCCTCCCTGTTGTAAGTAGGAATCTCCGTGCAGACAAATTGCTAATTTCCCCCCACCTGGGATTAGCGGCGTTAAGTTCATTATTTTTTAGAATCAGGGAAGCGGCCCACGCTACAGGAAGACTTAGCTAATGGGAAGAAACAGACAGAAATAAAAGGTACCTGGAGGGTTCCCTTTGAATAATTTGAGCATAAAGATGCATCTATAATTAATTCCCATTGTTACTACCCAAAACTTAATAGTGCAATTAATGTTTTAGATTTCTCCCTCCCCTTCCTTCCCAGAGACAGTAGCTGAACTGAAGCCAATGATTGCCCTCCCTGAGAATATCTGAGATAGTCTTGTTAGGGAAATGGTGGCTGACGACGTGTTCTTGTTGGCTGGGGGATGGGATTAGGGTGGAAGGGGAGAGAGAGGGAGAGAGACAGAGAGAGATTCCATGGGCTGTATTAATGGAGCCAGGACATGGGGTTGAGTCCCTTGAAGACCCATCAGTGTCTTGCCTCTGGGGCCCAAGGCTTAGATGGTACCTGTTGTACAACTAGTTATCATACATAGAGAATTCTGGACTTGAGGGAGTTGGGGAAAAAGAGTAGTGTCTTCTGAAAAAAAGCTCCAAACAGTGGTCTATGCTAAGTGGATCAGTGGGGCTCTCTTTTTTGGGGCAGAAGGCTGGCATCCCCATTAATTCAACTTAGTTAACCCACCCTACTTGACTGCTGGTCCTCTGTAGTCAGGAATTCTTCAGGAAAATCACTCCTCAGTAGTCTCAGGCCATAACCCCCTTCCTTCCCCTCCTTGCTTAAACTTTGTTCATTTCATTCTTTTTTCAATTGTCACCTCCTGTAGGAAGCCCTCCCCGACCTCCCAAACTCCGTGAACCATTATTATTTCCAGGAACCATTCCTCGATGGTACCTTTTGCAGTGGCCTTGTTTACTGTATTTATTGATTCTTTGACAAAGGAATGGCTGTGAGCTTCCTGACAGCAGGGACAGTGTTCATCTAGCTTGCCATGATCCCCCTGGAGCTCTGCATGGTGCCTGACAGAATTTGAGTAGTTAGGACTACAGGTGTGTGCCACAACACCTAGCTAATGAATGAATGAATGAATGAATGAATGAATGAATCAGTAAAATTAGGGGTCAGCCCTGAACGAGGGTGCTCTCCAGGCAACAGTGTGCTGGAGCTGACCAACTCTAGCTCCTTCCTACTCTGGGTTCTGTGACTTTCTAGGCCAGGTGCAGTGGCTCACACCTGTAATCCTAACACTTTGGGAGGCTGAGGAAGGAGGATCACTTGAGGCCAGGTGTTCGAGACTAGCCTGGGCAACAAAGTGAGACCCCTCCAGCCTGGGCAACAGAGTGAGACCCAAGAAGAAAGAAAAGAAAGAAAAGAAGAAAGAAAGAGAGAGAGAGAGAGAGAGAGAGAGAGAGAAAGAAAGAAAGAAAGAAAGAAAGAAAGAAAGAGAGAAAAAGAAAGAAAGAAAAGAAAAGAAAGAAGAAAAGAAAGAAGAGAGAGAAAAGAAGATAAAAAAGAGAAAGAAAGAAAGAAAAAGAAGGAATTGGTCATAGAATATTTACATTATGGAAACTGGCAAATATTAAAATCAAGGTGGCCAGGCATGGTGGCTCACGCCTGTAATCCCAGCACTTTGGGAGGCTAAGGTGGGTAGATCACCAGGTCAGGAGTTTGAGACTAGCCTGGCCAACATGGTGAAACCCCATCTCTACTAAAACTACAAAAATTAGCCAGGCATAGTGGTGCGCACCTGTAATCCCAGCTACTCTGGAGGTTGAGGCAGGAGAGTCACTTCAACCTGGGAGATGGAGGTTGCAGTGAGCTGAGATTGCACCATTGCACTCCAGCCTGGGCAAGAAAGAAAGAAAGAAAAGAAAGAAAGAAAGAAGGAAGGAAGGAAGGAAGGAGACAGAAAAGAAGAAAAGAGAGAAAGAATGAAAGAGAGAGAGAGAAAAGAAAAAAAGAGAAAGAAAGAAAGAAAGAAAAAGAAGGAATTGTTCATAGTGAGATGGAGGTTGCAGTGAGCTGAGATTGCACCACTGCACTCCAGCCTGGGCAAGAGAGAGACTCCGTCTCAAAAAAAAAAAAAAAAACAAAAAAAAAAAAAACAAGGTATTACTATTACTATTATTATTATTAGGAGGGCTGGTTTGCCAACACACCACTGCCTCCAGGACAAGAATTTAGGAAACTGGGGTGAGGAAAGAGATGAGAAAAAAAAGAGAAAGAGAAACCGGCTGAGAAGAAGCGTTGAAACCACATTCACAGCTCAGACTCGGAGATAAAGAAGGCACAAGGGCTGGAGAAGACGGTTCGCATCTGTGATCCCAGTAATTTGGGAGGCCATTTGCAGAGTGGATCACCTGAGTCAGGAGTTCGAGACCAGCCTGGCCAACGTGGCAAAGCCTCATCTCTACTAAAAATATAAAACATTAGCCTGGCGTGTACCCTCTCTTAGCAGAGAGGTCAGAGGGCACAGGCATCTGCCCAGCCCTCTCCTCTCCTCCAAGCTCTCTGAGTTTGTGGGCACATCCACCTGACCCGCCTACTGCAGGAAACTTACTCTGCCAGCTTCTTGAAGCCGATGGCTCGCCGCTTTGTGGGGGTCCCATTGGTGCCTTTCCAGACGTGGGTGTTCCAAGGATCAGGCTGGGAAGAGAGGAGAGGGCTATGGTCACTCACTGCAGTGAGGGCATCTGGCTCCTGCTGGAGATGCTCAGGACCCCCTGGGGCTATGGCTGCCTGACCTTCGGCCCCGGAAGGGAAGAATTCTGCCCAGCGGTGACCACCTAGGGGGTAGGGATGTGAGTGGGGGGGGGGTCCTTTCCCAGTGGGTGGTCTGGCCTTGGCAGTGTCCTACTAGCTCTTCCCCCTCGGCCCCCAGTTCCTCTCAAACCCTCTTCTTGTGACCCCTGACTCATTCTCATTTCCTCTCTCTCTCTCTCTCTCTTAAGAGATGGGGGTCTCACTCTGTTGCCCAGGCTGGAGTGCAGTGGTGTGATCATAGCTCACTGCAGCCCTGACCTCCCTAGCTCAAGGGATCCTCCTATCCTGGTCTCCCAAATAGCTGGGACTACAGGTATGTACCACCACACTCAGCTAGCTTGCTTTCTTTCTCTCTCCTTCTTTCCTTCCTTCCTCCCTCCCTCCCTCCTTCCCTCCTTCCCTCCTTCCTTCCTTTCTTTTCTTCCTTCTCTCTTTCTCTTTCTCTCTTTCTTTCTTTCTCTTCTCACTCTGTTGCCTGGGCTAGAGTGCAGTGGCTTGATCTTGGCTCACTGCAACCTCTACCTTCTGGGTTCAAGTGAGTCTCCTGCCTTGGCCTCTTGAGTAGCTGGGACTACAGGCATACACTGGGCTAATTTTTTATATTTTTAGTAGAGATGGGGTTTCGCCATGTTGGCCAGGCTGGTCTTGAACTCTCGACTCAGGTGATCCACCCGCCTTGGCCTCCCCAAGTGCTGGGATCACAGGTGTGAGCCACCATGCCCAACCTGCTAATTAAAAAAAAAAATTTTTTTAGAGATGGGGTCTCACTATGCTGCCCAGGCTGGTCTGAAACCCCTGGCCTCAAGTCACCGTCCCGTTTCAACCTCCCAAATTACTGGGATTACAGGCATGAGCCATCATGTCAGCCTCATACAGTCTCTCCTGTTCTTTCAGCTAGACCTGTGCTGTGCAATATGGTAGCCAGCAGCCACATGTGGCTATTGAGTGTCCAGACCACTAGTCTGGGTTGAAATGACCCTAAATGTGATACACACACCAGACCACCAGACACAGAACACTTAATATGAAAAGAGGCAGGGACAGGGCAGGACCTGGTATTCGAAGGAGGGGGTGAGCCGGTAGTTGAGCATCTCCTGGTGGAACACAGGGGTGATGCTTCCAGACATGGGGGGCACGATCCACACCCAGTCGGCAGGGCAGCCTCCCCGGGAGCGATACTCATTCTCCATGTGCTTAATGAAGGACTCGGTGGCGGAGTGATGGTCAACAATGGTCACTTTGTCACTCTGCGGGAGGAGAGGGGACGGGGTCAGGAGGCATGAGAAGCTGGGGTATTGTGAGGACTCCCTTCCCCACAGAGCAGCATTTCCCAAAGGAAGGTCCCTGAGATGGTTTGGAGCAGTGTGAAGGGAAACGGTGATTCTCTTTGCGTTTCTCGTCCAGTCCTTCTACTTAGACTCAGGAGAAGGTCTTCGTCTGGTGCTATGGTGTCTTTAACACCTTTCTTGTGGATCTTGCCAATCTGCCTCTCTCCCATCCCAACCCCCACATTTTTCTTTCTTTTTAAATTTCTTAATTTTTATAAGTTTTGGGGGAACAGGTGGTATTTATTTGGTTACCTGCGTGGTGATTTGTGGTTTTGGTGCACCCATCACTTGAGCAGTACACACTGAACCCAATTTGTAGCCTTTTATCCTCACTCTTTCCATGCTTTCCTCCTGAGTTCCCAAAGTCCACTGTGTTATTCTTATGCCTTTGCATCCTCATTGCTTAGCTCCTACTTATGAGTGAGAATATACTATGTTTAGTTTTTCATTGCTGAGTTACTTCACTTAGAATAATAGTCTCCAATCCCACCAGGTTGCTGTGAATGCCATGAATTCATTCCTTTTTACGGCTGAGTAGTATTGCATTTTATATATATATATATGATGGAATTTATATATATAAATTCATATATATATGATGGAATTTATATATATAAATTCATATATATATGATGGAATTTATATATATAAATTCACATATATATCTCAGCTTTCTTGTCAATCATATATATACACACACATACCACAGTTTATTTACTTGTTGACTGATGAGCATTTAGGTTGGTTCTACATTTTTAGTAATTGCGAATTGTGCTGCTATAAATGTGTGTGCAAGTATCTTTTTTGTATAATGACTTCTTTTCCTTTGGGTAAATACCCAGTAGTGGGATTGCTGGATCAAAGGTAGTTCTACTTTTAGTTTTTTGCATTTTTTTTAGACAGGGTCTCATTCTGTCGCCCAGACTGGAGTGTAGTGGCACAATCTCAGCTCACTGCAACCTCTGTCTTCCAGGCTCAAGCCAGTCTCCTGCCTCAGCCTCCCAAGTAGCTGGAATTACAGGCACATGGACTACTGCCTGGCTAAGTTTTATATTTTTAGTAGAGACAGGCTTCACCATGTTGGCCAGGCTGGTCTTGAACTCCTGACCTCAAAGGATCCATCCTCCTCAGCCTCCCAAAATGCTGGGATTACAGGTGTGAGCCATTGCGCCTGGCCTACTTTTAGTCCTTTAAGGAATCCCCACGTTGTTTTCTGTAGTCATTGTGCTAGCTTCCATCCTCACCAGCAGTGTAGAAGTGTTCCCTTTTCGCCGCACCCACATCAACATCTATTATTTTTTGTTTATGGACATTCTTACAGGAGTACGGAGGTATCACATTGTGGTTTTGATTTGCATTTTCCTGATAATTAGTGATGATGAGCATTTTTTCATGTTTGTCGATCATCTGTATATCTTCTTTTTTTATTTGTTATTTATTATAGAGGCAGGGTCTCACTATGTTGCCCAGGTTGGTCTCAAACTTCTGGCCTCAAGTGATCCACCTGCCTTGGCCTCTCAAAGTGCTGGGATTACAGGCATGAGCCACTGCATCCACCGCCCTACCCCACCACTTTTTGTATATAGGAGGAAGTGTCTAGCTACAATCACTCCATTTTGTTTTGTTCTGCTGGTGTTTGCTTGTTTGTGTATTTAGTATTAAAATTACCTTATACTTATGGCAAACAGTGCTGGCTCTCCATTTAAAGTGGTGATATGAAAACTTAAAATACACATTTTTAAATCATAAAGATGAGTGGATTAAGAAATAAAACAAGTCCATCACAGCTGAGATGGGTGGGAGTGGACTGGCTGTCAGGGAAAGCCGGCCCTGGGGCCTGCTGTGGTTGATGGGTTTGAATTCACATCTTGTCCAAGCAATGTTTTCTCTCTCTGCCCACCTTGCCCCCTTCCTGCACTTTTCTGTTTTCATTATTCAACTTTTTTTTTTTTTTTGAGATGGAGTCTTGATCTTGTCACCCAGGCTGGAATGTAGTGGCCTGATCTCAGCTCACTGCAACCTCCATCTCCCAAGTTCAAGTGATTCTCCTGCCTCATCCTTCTGAGTAGCTGAGATTACAGGCATGCACCACCATGCCTGGCTAATTTTGTATTTTTAGTAGAGATAGGGCTTCACCCTGTTGGCCAGGCTAGTCTCGAACTCCTGACCTCAGGTGCTCCGCCCGCCTCAGCCTCCCAAAGTGGTGGGATTACAGGCGTGAGCCACTGCGCCCAGCTAGTTTTCATTATTCATCTCACTCACATCCCTATTGTCTCTGGCTTGACAGACTTCATACCAGTTCATCAGGACATATGCCATGCTCCTGAAACCTCATTCTCTGTGGTTAAGAGAGAAGGGAGGTGGCCACTTTCCCTCTTGCTCTGTCTCAATTTTTCCCTTCCCTTTGACATTCCTCAGTGCACCTACTCCATCCACATCTGACATGGGGACCTATGGCTTCTATCCCTATCCACCCATGGCTAGATTTAACACCTTCATTCTGCTGGCTATGTGTGCCTCTCACGTGCATCTGCGGGGGTCTAACTGCCCAGACTGGAAGACCCCAGAAGATAGTGATGGTCCCTATTATAGACAGCAACTTCTATTCTCCAGGTCTCCTCGTTGGCCCAGAGGAATCCTATTTGATGCCCATTGTCCTGGCATAGTTACAGCTAGCGTCCCCCTCTGGCTCTCAAAAGTGTTGTGGTGGCCGGGCGTGGTTCACGTCTGTAATCTTAGCAATTTGGGAGTCTGAGGCCGGTGGATCACCCAAAGTCAGGAATTCAAGACCAGCCTGGCCAACGTGTTGAAACCCTGTCTCTACTAAAAATACAAAAACTAGCTGGGCATGGTGGCGGGCATCTGTAATCCCAGCTACTCAGAAGGCTGAGGCAGGGGAATTGCTTGAACCTGGGAGGCAGAGGTTGCAGTGAGCCGAGATCATGCCACTGCTCTCCAGTCTGGGTGACAAGAGTGAAAGTCTGTCTCAAAAAAAAAAGTGTTGTGACTTAGCTGATACATTTTCCAGCCATCCTGCTATAATGCCATTTAGTACAGCCTCATGCATTTAGGAGTCTATATGTTTCTGATGATGTTGAAGAGTATTTGTCTCTGTTATGTGATAATCTGAGGCCCTAAGACAGAGAGTATGCCTCTTGTTTGAATTCTAAGGAACTCAAAGCAACAAGACAGAACACTCCTCCTCCCCCTGCCAACATCTGTTCATCTCTTCATCAAATGGTCTCTCCCCAAGGTCCACTCTGGAGAGGAGGGCACGCAGGATGGGATAAAGACCATGCTCACGGACACAATCCCCTCAAGGGTGGTATCTGGCAGTGAGGTCTCTTGACCCTCTGCACCAAGGCTCTGAAAGGTTTGAGCTCCCATTTGAGGCTTGCCCCTGGTGGTTCAGGCCCTGGTGTTACCTGGAAGCTGTAGAGAACTGCGATATTGATCTCCACCAGTGCCTGGTCCTTCCACAGGGAGGATGTCTTCCTCATGTCTAAGTTCATCTTTTTGGCCACTTCCTGAAAGAGGAAGGAAACACAGATTTACAGGCTAGGGTATCACTGGATTTCAGGTAGAAGAGGGACAGGGCTAGTCGCATGAAAGAATTTCTTTTCTTTTTTTTAAATGGAGTCTCACTCTATTGTCCAGGCTGTAGTGCAGGGGTGCAGTCTCAGCTCACTGCAACCTCCCAGTCCTGGGTTCAAGCAATTCTCCTGCCTCAGCCTCCTGAGTAGCTGGGACTACAGGTACCTGCCGCCATGGCTGGCTATTTTTTTGTATTTTTAGTAGAGACAGGGTTTCAGCATGTTGGCTAGGATGGTCTTGAACTCCTGACCTCAGGTGATCCGCCTGCCTCAGCCTCCCAAAGTGCTGGGATTATAGGTGTGAGCCACCACGCCCGGCCTCTGGAGCATTTTAACAGAGTGCGTCACCTGCTTTCTAGTGGGAAAAGCTCTTCATCCACCCTACTCTACCTGCAGAGAGGTCACAATTTAGCATTTAGGCCGTTTGTGTTTTGAGCTCATGAGGCCCCTGCCGGACTCCATCTGACAGATAAGAAAACTGAGGCTTAGACAGGTGCCTCGACTTGTCCAACATCCACAGAAGCAGCTAGTCTCAGAGTTGGAGCCCAGGGAGATGGCTAATGTACAAGACCTCAGAGCTGCTCTCCAAGCAGCTGAAGTCTTTGGCAAAATTACTTGCAAAAAAAAAAGGAACTCATGACATGCATGTTAGAGCTAAGGCAGAAGCAGGAGCTGGTGTCAGGAGCAGGGAAGATCCAATAGCAAGTGCATTAATTAAAGCCTGCTTTGCACTTCTGCTGTCAATACTAGTCACTGGAGGGAACCCAGGTCTCATTATGGGGCTAGAATGAAGCAACTTCTTGGGTTTGGGTAAACTGCTCCCAGACCCAGCTGCCAATGTTTATACATAATGGCAGGTGGGATTGGAGGGTCGGGTGGGAGACAGGCTCATTTCAGTTACCCGGAGACTATTTTTTGCAACTGAAATGTAAGCAGAGATCGGTGAGCAGACTTCCTAACCCACTCTTTGAGGCTGAGGCATTAGGTTCTGCTTGGGCTCGCTATCAGCGACACATTGGTGGGAAGAAATTTGGTGCCGCTTTCCATGAATACATACACAACTGGAGTCAGTGCATGATAGAGGAACGTGTGTATAGCCAGTCATGCTGCTACTGTTAATTCTACAACATTATTTTGGTTAAAAGAATAGAAGTTAATTGCAGGAAAAAAAAATCCTTAAAAAATAATCCCCAAATGCAACCTGAGCTACCTCTACGAAAACTGCCTGCCATGTTTTTTTCCTTCCTGACAGAAGTTTGCACGTATTAGTCATTGTTTAGGCTGGGCGTGGTGGCTCACCCCTGAAATCCCAGCACTTTGGGAGGCCAAGGTGGGTGGATCAGCTGAGGTCAGGAGTTCGAGATCAGCCTGGCCAACATGGTGAAACCCTGTCTCTACTAAAAACAATAATAAAAAAAAATAGACAGGTGTGGTGCGTGTACCTGTAGTCCCAGCTACTTGGGAGGCTGAGGCAGGGGAATTGCTTAAACCCAGGAGGTGGAGGTTGCAGTGAGCCGAGATCGCACTATTGCATTCAAACCTGGGTGACAGAGTGAGACTCCCTCCCCCCAACCAAAAAAAGAAAAAAAGAAAGAAAGAAGAAAGACGTTTGCATGCATCAGTGGTTGTTCAGAAGAATCTCCTGAGGAACTTTGCAAAAGGCAGACGCCCAGAGCCCACCGCAGACCTACGACATCAGAACCCCAATGAGCGGGACCCAGGCATCACGAAGCCCCCAGGTACGTGCCATTGTGTGGTGAAGCTGAGGATCCCTGGCATCTATTTTCCACAGTGACACCAGTGGCTTTTTAACAACACAAACCTAATGCTCGGTACTGGGTTCTAATCTTGGTTCCAGGCCTTACCTCCTGTGTGACACAGGCCCGGCGCTTAACTTCTCTGTTTCTCAGTGCCCTCTTTCGAAACAAATCCAACAGCAGCAGAGTGTTGTTAGAGACATTTGCTGACAAAAACACAGCAATCATGATGCTTTCACCAAAGCTGGGCTTCAGGAAGCACCGCTCCAGCACTTTTTAGTAGATACGGATGACTCAGCCCGGGAGAGAATCAGACCCTCCGCCGAGAAATGCTTAGAGTGGGGAACCACTGCCAACCCTCCTCCCTTGTTTTTTAGAAAAGACACTAAATATGTCCCGAGGTTGTCGGTCATCCTTAAGCTCTTCCAACAAGATTTAAGACCGAGAGGCAGTGGAGTGGAGTGGTAATGAACTTGGACCATAAAGTCAAACCAGACACGTCCCAGCCCTCCTGCCCGCTGGCTGTGTGACCTTGAGCTTGTCATCTGTTGAAGGGGGATTCTCATACCTCAAGGTTCAGGTGAGGATTAAATGAGAATGGAACACAGAAACAGTGCTTTGAATGCTGTTAGCACGTACTGTGTGCTATGTGCTATGTGTGTTTGCCATTTTCTTTCCTTCTCCTTTCCTTTCCTTTTTTCTCTCTCTTCCCCTCCCTTCCCCTCTCTTTCTTTCCTTCTCTCTCTCTTCCTCTCTCCCTCCTTCCCTTCTCTCTCTCTCTCTCTCTCTCTCTCTCTGAGTCTTGCTCTGCCACCCAGGCTGGAGTGCAGTGGTGTGATCTCAGCTCACCGCAACCTCCCCCTCCCAGGTCAAGGCGATTCTCCTGCCTCAGCCTGAGTAGCCCGCCATCACGCCCAGCTAAGCTGCTGTTTTCAATGTTGTTAAAGACACAGATGTCCCCAGTGTTTCCAGGGGCTTCTCTGGGATTACAGTTCTATTCTAGCCCCTTCAGGTTTCCAAGCTACCAAGCCCAGCCATGGGGAAGGGGACTGCTGAGACAGTGGCCTCTGCGGTGTGCTTTTCCCTTGTGTCCAGAGAGGGTCCTTACCTCCAGGATATTGTAGCGGGAGTTGTCACAGTAGTCACGGACACCAATCTCCGTGCCCATGTACCAGCCACTGAAGGGACAGGCGCTGAACTCCAGGCCGCCAATCTCCAGAAGCATGTTGGACACGGCGGGGAGGCCGTACCACTTCAGCCCCAAGTCCTTGAACCACTCAAACCTGCAGGGAGCAACAGGGCCCAGCTCACCTGGAGCAGGTGTCTCATGGGTGGGACAGTTTGAATCTAGAGATGCTGAAATGCCAGCGACTGATTCGGACTGACAAGGTCAGAATATGACTCCTGGGCCCTGCTTCAGATTGGTGGAATCACAGGTTCTGCAGCTGGGGCCTGAGAATGTACATTTTAAACATATTTCTCAGGTGCTTTGGATGGATACCCAGGCCTGGAAACCACTGCCTTGGGCTGCCGTTTCTCTTCCAAACGCACCCTGAAAGTGAGTCCAAGAGAAAGTGTGGGGACTTCTCTCCCCGTTCCCCAACTGAGCACCTTCCTACCTCAGGGCCTTTGCACAAGCAGCACCTTCCTCCTGAAATCTCCCTTCTGTGCTTCCAGCTCTTACTCATACTTTAATTTTCAGCTAAAATGAGGCTTATTCTGAAAAGACTTCCCTGAGGCCCAGCTGGGTCAGATGATTTCATCCTAGGCATTATACATTTCTTTTGCTGCACTTTATTAAAATTAAGTGGTATTTGAGTAACTATGCATGTAAGCGCTTCCCTTCCTTGAGATCATAAGCACCATGAAGGCAGGGGTTGAGTCAGCCCCCAAAGCTAGCACAATGTCTGGCCTGCATGGGGAACAGTGAATTGTGTTGGATGGGCCAATACATGAATGAATAAATGTAGGCCACAAAGAACTGGGTGAGTTCCCAGATGTCAGGCAGTGTCAGGAGCCTCAGGACACCTGCTTCCTCTCCAAGGCCGGGACTAGGGTGAGGCAGGTGTGGCACTATCCTTGGGTGTAAAATTTAATTGGGGGAAGCTATTAGGTTGGTGCAAAAGTAGTTGTGGTTTTTGCAATTACTTTTGCATCCACCTAATCGTTTCCCCCTCTTAAGTTTACTTTTGCCATTAAAAGTAACGGCAAAAACCACAATTACTTTTGCATTAACCTAATAAAAACCCAAGAATTAAGATCCATGCTATTATTTATTTATGCAATATTTGAAAGTAATGCAACATTAAAAAAATCCAAATTTGTGTACATATATGAACAATAATGTAGAATTCCACCCTACACTTGTATGAGAACTTGTTCATCTCACTCTAATCTCTGTCCTGAGCAGGATTCTATCTTTATTGAAAATGTTGATATACTGTTCATCATGTGTTGTTTTTTTTTAGAAATATTAACTTTGAGACCAGAAACTATAAAACTCCTAGAAGAAAACATCAGGGAAATGCTTCAGGATATTGGTCTGGGAAAAGATTTTATGATTAAGACCTCAAAAACACAGGCAACACAAGCAAAAATAAACACACAGGATTATGTTAAATGAAAAAATTTCTGCACAGCAAAGAAATGAGCAACAGAGTGAAAAGACAACCTAAAGAATGGGAGAAAATACTTGAAAACTATTCATCCACCAAGGGATTAATATCTAGGATATACAAGGAACTCAAACATTTCAGAAGCAAAAAACCCAAACAACTGGATTTAAAAATGGGCACTTGCTCTGAACAGACATTTCTCCAAAGAAGGCAGATAACCAACAAATACAGGAAAAAATGCTCCACATCACTCATCATCAAGGATATGCAAATGAAACCCACAATGAGATAACGTCATGTCCCAGCTAGGATGCCAATTATAAAAAGACAAAAAATAACAAATGCTGGCGAGGTTGCAGAGAAAAGGGAACTCTTATTCCCACTGTTGGAGGGAATACAGGCCAGTACAGGAGTATGCAGAACTGTACAGTAGTTCCTCAAAAAACTACAAATAGAACTATCACGAGATCCAGCGATCCCACCAGTGGGCACTTATCCAAAGGAAAGGAAATCAAGCCGGGCGCAGTGGCTCATGCCTGTAATCCCAGCACTTTGGGAGGCCGAGGCAGGCAGGTCATTTGCAGTCAGGGATTTGAGACCAGCCTGACCAACATGGTGAAACCCTGTCTCTACTAAAAATACAAAAAAACCAGCTGGGCACGGTGGTGTGCGTCTGTAGTCCCAGCTACTTGGGAGGCTGACACAGGAGAATGGCTTGAACCCAGGAGGCAGAGGTTGCAGTGAGTCAAGATGGTGCTACTGCACTCCAGCCTGGGCAACACAGTGAGACTGTCTCAAAAAAAAAAAAAAAAAAAAAAAAAAAAAAAAAAAAGGAAAGGAAGTCAGTATGTAAAAGTGATATCTACACCCCCATGTTTATTGCAGCACTATTCACAGTAGCCAAGATATGGAACCAACCTAGGTGTCTAACAACAGATGAATGGATAAAGAAAATGTGTGATTTATATTTATATACACACACACACATCTATATATATAAATACTATACATATTGACTATAGTCTATAATGTATTTGTATGTTTTAAAATAACTTAAAGAGTGTAATATGATTGTCTGTAACTCAAAGGATAAATGTTTGAGAGGATGGATACCCATTCTCCACGATGTGCTTATTTCACATTGCATGCTTATATCAAAACATCTCATGTACCCCATAAATATATACACCTACTATGTACCCACAAAAATTAAAAGCAATAATTTAAAAAAAAAACAACTCTACCAGGTCTGGTGTAGATCAAGTTCAAAAGAAATTTGCAGTCATGATCTCCAAATTAATTATCTCTATATCTACACTGGAATACCACTCAGCTATAAAAAAGAATGAAACCATCGTACTCACAGCAACTTGGATAGAACTGGAGGACATTGTGTTAAGTGTAATGAACCAGAAACATTGAATATTCAGAGTTTAATATTTCAGTTAAACACTGAATAGTCTCACTCATAGGTGGAAGCTAAAAAAATGTTGATCTCATAGAAGTAAAAAGCAGAACAGAGGATGCTGGAGGCTGGGTAGGGTGGGGAGAAGGGGGAATGGGAAGCAATTTGTTAAAGGATACAAAATTACAGCTAGACAGGAATTAGTTCTAGTGTTCTACACCACTGTAGGACAACTATAGTTAACAATAATATACATTTTCAAACAGCTAGAAGAAAGGACATTGAATGTTTCCAATAGAAAAGATAAGTGTTTAAGACAATGAGTGTGTTAATTACACTGACCTGATCACTATACATTACATGTATTAAGACATCGTTATATATCTCAAGAATATATACAATTATTATACATCAATTAGACAAATAAAACATTAATTTTGATTTTAAAAATATTGCATTCTTATATTTATCTTGATTATTATTGAGTGTGTTAGCAACCCCCCTTGATTTTATTCAATCCTAGGTTTGAGTCTACTGACTCACAGTAGATGTCCTTCACCCTCAAAGGGCAAATGCTGTTTGTGTTGCTGGCCTGAGATCTCGCAGCAACTTCATGACTCCAAATCCCTTTTTGAACTTGATCCTCAGCAGGTCCTGTAGGGTTTTTTAGCCATTATTCTTAATTTTTATGAATACATAGTAGGCATGTTTATGGGGTAGATGAGATGTTTTGATACAGGCATGCAATGTGAAATAAGTACATCTTGGAAAATAAGCACATCGTGGAGAATGGGGTCTCCATCCCCTCAAGCAGTTATCCTTCGAGTTACAAATAATCCAATTACACTCTTTATTTTTTAATGCACAATTACGTTATTATTGACTATAGTCACTTTGTTGTGCTTTCAAATAATAGGTTGTATTTATTCTTTCTAATTTTTTTTTTTTTTTTTTTTTTTTTGAGACAGAGTCTGTAGCCCAGGCTGGAGGGCAGTGGCACAATCTGGACCCACTGCAACATCCGCTTCCCAGGTTCAAGCAATTCTCCTGCCTCAACCTCCCAAGTAGCTGAGATTATAGGCACATGCCACCATGCCCAAGGAATTTTTGTATTTTCAGTAGAGATGGAATTTTTGACATGTTGACCTCACACTCCTGACCTCAGGTGATCCTCCTGCCTTGGCCTCCCAAAGTGCTGGAATTACAGGTGTGAACCACCATGCCCATTCTCTATTTTTTGTGCATCTTAACAGTCCCCATGTTCCCCTCACCCCCTCTACTCCCCCTTCCCAGCCACTGGTAACCATCCTTCTACCTTTTATATCCATGAGTTCTATTGTTTTGATTTTTAGATCCCACAAATAAGTAAGAACATGTGATGTTTGTCTTCCTCTGCCTGCCTTATTTCACTTAACGTAATGATCTCCAGTTCCATTCATGTTGTTGCAAATGACTGGATCTCATCCTTTTTTATGGCTGAATAGTACTTCATTGTGTATCTGTACCACATTTTCTTTATCTAGACATCTGTTTATGGACACTTAAGTTGCTTCCTTAGTGTTGCAGCTATTGTGAACAGTGTTACAACAAACACAGGAGTGCAGATATCTCTTAGATATACTGGTTTCCTTTCTCTTCGGTATATACCCAGCAGTGGGATTGCTGGATCATAGGGTAGCTTCCTTTTTAGTTTTTTTGAGGAACTCCAAACTGTTCTCCATAGTGGGTATACTAAGTCACATTCCCAACAACAGTGTGCACGGGTTCCTTTTTCTCCATATCTTCTTCAGAATTTGTTATTGCCTGTCTTTTGGATAAGCCATTGTAACCGAGGTGAGATGCTATTTCATTGTAGTTTTGATTTGCATTCCAATTGAGAAAACTGTTTAAAACTCTATAGGACTCAATCATCAGATCCTATAAAGTTTTAAACAGTTCTCTCAATTGAAAATGTGGGCCAGGTGAAGTGGCTCATGCCTGTAAAGCCAGCACTTTGGGAGGCTGAAGTGGGAGGATTAGTTGAGCCCAGGAGTTCAAGACCAGCCTGGATAATATGGCAAAACACCATCGCTACAAAAATTACAAAAATTAGCCAAGCATGGTGGTGTGTGGCTGTAAACACAGTGACTTTAAGAGGCTGAGGTGGGAGGATCACTTGAGCCCAGCAAGTCGAGGCTGCAATGAGTCATGTTTGTGCCATTGCATTCCAGTCTGGGTAAAAGCAGCAGACCCTGTCTCAAAAAAAAAAAAAAAAAAAAAAAAAGAAAAAATACAGAAAAAGTGTGCTCACAACAGACAGTATGGTGCTTCTGCTCTTTCAACACTTACGGCTGGAAAAAGGGCATGTTCTTGTTGATGGCTCAGGAGTGAGATGATTCAGAAAAGGTAGTGGTCCCCAGGCTGGTCAAAGAGGACTTTTTTCATCTTGAGGGAGCCCATTCTGCCCAAGCCCCCCCTTTCCCCTTTCAGCTTCTGTCTGGGCTAGACAGAAACGCAGAGGGATGGGGCTGGGCACAGAGGGGCACTGGGCAAACCCACTCACCCTCTCTCACCCCTTGCCCATCCCTCTTACTTGGGGTGCCTGATGGGAACTTCCAACACCAGCTCTGGAGGAATCTGGAAGAGCTCGGGGTCATTGCCGTTGGCCTGAAGCAGGAGCGGAAGGACATCGAAGCGGCCTCTCGGGGGTTTCCAGCCCTGCTGTATGCAAATCTGCAAGCAGACCCAGCCAGATAATGCCACTGTACCCCAGACCCTACAAACACGACCCTTATGTGGGAAGTGGGAGTGGGGTGGATAGAGGTCCAAATGCAAGCCCCCAGGAGACATTTTCTCTGGAGGCTCTTGGCCACGTCACCTCGTTTATAAAGTTCTCCCTGATATCACCATGCATTAGCTTGGTGCAAAAATAATTACGGTTTTTGCCATTACTTTCAATAGCAAAAACCACAATTACTTTTGCACTAACCTAGTAACTAGCATGACTTCTCATGGGCCCACAGGACAGAGGGCAAACCCTTCATCTAGCACTGAGCTTTGTTTTCTGGGTTTTCCCTGGAAATTCCCAGAGGGCAAGGAATTCCCAGTGGGCAAGATAATTCCCAGAGGGCAACTGGAATTCCCAGAGGGCAAGGGCTGAATCTGATAACAAGTGCATCTGCAGGCTGCCAGCTCCGTGTTTGCATTAACAATAGGTATTGTAAGAGACAAAGAAAACCTGCTGAATCTGATGAAGGCAGATGTATTGGAGTCATCGTATATAATGCATTTGTTAGAGCGACGTCCAATAAAAATATAATCAAAATTTTCTAGAAGCCACATTAGAAAAAAACAACAGGTGAAAATCATTTTGATTTTATCTCTTTTTTTGCTAGTCTTCTTCAAATCATGGGAGAAAATGGTTTTAATAATATATCATCTTAAATAAAGTTCAACAATGTCCTTGATATTAATATTAATTTATTAATAGTATCTTAAAATATTACTATCAATACATTCAAATTATATATTTGACATTAAAATTAAATATATAACACACTTATTAATCCAATAATATGTCAAATAATACATTAATATCAACTTTAATTTATTAATAGTGAGTATATTGAAACCATATATTTAATATTAAAATTAAAAATATGCTTATTAATCCAGTGAATCAATTAATTTGTTAATAAATATATTACCCTAATGTATCCACATTATTACTGTTTCAACACTAAAAATGATCAATGAGTTCTTTTCCTCTCTTTTTTGGACCCAGTCTTCGAGATCCAGTGTACATTTTCTTTTAAGGCACATCTCAACTGGGACCAGTCACATTTCAAGTGATCAACAGCCACATGTGTCCATATTAGACAGGGTAGGTTAGAGGGTTTCAAAAGGTAAAATTACATGGTTAGGTTTGGAACGATTCTTTGTGCTTTGTAAAAAGAGGAAGCACTAAATCATGGCACAGGAGAACACGTCCCGCTCAGCAAGGTTTCTAGAGATAGAGCCAAAGGAAGAGGCTGGGGCGTTTATGTTCTTGTGACCACGAGGACAAGGTCAGCCAAGTACACAGTTAGAGCGCAGCCAAGTGGAGCAGGGAGTCTGAGTCTGGCTGCCTCTAAAACGGCACAGGTGCAGCTCCTGGTTGCCCTGGTTACAGCCCCCTCCTCATAAGAATAACATTTTCATAAGAAAAGCCACATGCAAATGAAGCCAGCAGCCAGGAGGGAGTGGAGCAGCCCTTAGCCTTGCCAACTGCGTCTTCGAGGAGGTACCACCCGGGATGACTTGAGCAAAGGACAACCGTGAAATGCAGCGGGGCACAAGTTAGGTGATTTTAAAAAAGGTGGCAGCAGGCCTGTGTGCCTGAGATCATTCTAAACACGAGATGTGCCTGTGCTGTCATGTGGGTGTGGTCCATATAAGCTACCATGCTTTACCTGTGCTACCTGCCCGCACTACCACCTGGAAGGAACTCAGGGCAGGGAGATGGTGGTAGTCACTTTCCTGGTGGCTTTTATGAATTGACTTGGGCTACCAGTAACTGTGGTGATGCTGGTGACAGGCAAAGTCAAGCATACTCAAAGGGTTGGGTGGCTCACGTTGTTGTGTCAACAAATGAATGAATGAATGATATGAAACTGACATATCTCCTAACTCAGAAAAAGTGGATACCAGATATGTCTTCCATTTCTTGGCTCTTACCTTCCTGATGAGAGGCAAGAGATTTAGACTGTAGTTCTAGCTTTTCTTCTCTAATCAGTTAGCAGTCTTGAATGACTCACTTGACCTTGGTGAGACTCAGTCTACCCATCTGTGACATGGGACAACAGTTCCCCTCAGGAGGGCTGAGTGAGTTAATGGCATGAAAATGACCAAATGACCAGCTGTAAAAGAACTGGAATGGGGAACAGCCTGATGGAGAAGTAGGTTTGGAGGAGAGTAAACTACCCCATTGGCAACTCTCCCCGTGGTGATAGTATTAAACCCAAAAAAGTCTGTGGGTAAAAGTCTGGGGACATAAGAGCCCAAGATGGGGCAGGGTAGGGGGCAGAAATGCTCGCACCTCTGTGAACTGCACGTTGGCTGGGTCCCCCAGGGTGGAGCCATCGGGCTGCTTGTAGCCAGCGTAGCGGATGAGCTGGGAGTTCCAGACTCGGAAGTCATGCTTGCCATCTGTCCTCTGGGGGAATATGGTGATGGCCGACCTGTGGTGGAGAGAGGGGAACACCTGGCATCAGGGTGGGATTTGTGCTGTGGGAACATACTAAACATGGTGCCACCCAGGCCAACAGCTGCTTGAAGCCCAGGGTGGATCACCTCCATGCCAAGGTCCCCAGGACCAATGAAGCAGTGGTTGGAAGGGAGAGGCCATGCTCTGTTCCTCCATTGGAACTGTGGTCTGTGGAGAGTGACAAGCCCCATGCCACCTTGTTGAAGGAAGGACTCCCTCTCTAGCTGGAGACTTTTAAATAATATTGACCTGAGCCAGTCTTCCAAAGAGTTATTCTGCAGCCAGTAATTTCCAGGGAAACATCAGACCTTGCTTCCCTGTAAGAATGTACTATGGCTGGGTGAAGTGGCTCACACCTGTAATCCCAGCACTTTGGGAGGCCGAGGTAGGTGGATCACAAGGTCAAGAGATCGAGACCATCCTGGCCAACATGGTGAAACCCCATCTCTACTAAAAATACAAAAATTAGCTGGGCATGGCGGTACATGCCTGTAGTCCCAGCTACTCAGGAGGCTGAGGCAGGGGAATCGCCTGAACCTGGGAGGCGGAGGTTGCAATGAGCCAAATTGTGACACTGCACTCCAGCCTGGCGACAGAGTGAGGCTCCATCTCAAAAAAAAAGAAAGAATGTGCTACAGAGTCCCAATTCTAGTCTTCTCCCAGCCATCATTAATTCTCATCCACTTTGCCCACCCTCCTTACCAAACCAGAGTTTATAGACTTAAGATTAAAAAGCAATCAGCTTGCATTTGTATTCACGTTTATTTAAAAGAAAACTGCAAGTCATCAGCCATTGGCCTCGCCTGCGTAAATGGAAAGAGTGAAGGCTATATTCTTTTATTAATTGTGGAAAGATGTTGTCTGCTGAAGGTCGTATCTGGAGCCCTGATCTCTCTGTTAAGAGGGAGATCAGCAAGTGTTAGGTGTTAGCAATGTCTTGGCACCCAGCTGAGCCTTTCTGCTCGGCATCATCATCAGGATTGGAAAAAAAATAAAAGGAAAGGGCCGGGCGTGGTTGCTCACTTCTGTAATCCCAGCACTCTGGGAGGCCAAGGCAGGTGGATCACCTGATGCCAGGAGTTCAAGACCAGCCTGACCAACATGGAGAAACCCATCTCTACTAAAAATACAAAATTAGCTGGGTGTGGCGGGTGCCTATAATCCCAGCTACTCAGGGGGCTGAGGCAGGAAAATCACTTGAACCCGGGAGGGAGAGGTTTCGGTGACCCGAGATCGTGCCATTGCACTCCAGCCTGGGCAACAAGAGAAAGACTCTCTTTCCCCAAAAAAAAAAAAAAAAAAAAAAAAAGAAAAGGAAAATAACTTTTTCACAACGTAGTTCAGTGTTATCTCACGGCAGAAGCTCTTGCCAGCTGGATTGGCTGGCCCCCCATCCCAGGCTATGGAAACACGGGTCCTGGCTTCTTATGTCAACACAAAGATCACATCTCAGGTCCAACTCATTGCCTACAGATCTTCTTGCATATACATTTCTGTCCAGAACCGTGTCCCTGCTGATCCCCTTGGCTGGAATTCCTCTCTTCCATTTTATGTCCAAGTTCAAGACCTGACTCAAATCCGCCCCCTCCACACAGCAACCCCTGTCTCATCTAGCTTCACAGGGCCTTGTTTCTGAGCATCGTTTTTAGGTCTTACTCTCTTACACAAGACAATGTAGAATGTAATTCTGCGGGGGTGATGCATCACAGCTGAGGGTGAGTCTAGAATCCAGGCTGAAGGCCAAAATCACAGAGAGTCAAAGATGCTCTTCAAGATCTCTTAACAGAGAGGCACCATCTTGGAGATGAACGCAGAGTGAGTCAAACAGTTTTCCCTCCAGCACTAAAACACATCGCTGTTTCTCTGGTTGAACATCAGATAAAGGGCGTTTGTGTAATGTGTATATTTAAAACGTATGTTTAGAAACACCAGAATCACACACAGCGAGCTGGGTGTGATGCCTACGCTACGTGTAGAAACTGAGACCAACGGAGGAACTAGAACACACATCTATGCCTCTACTCTCCTGCTTCCCCAAGCACAGTGTGAACCTGTACCTCTCCCTCTCTTCTCTCTTGCTGTCCTTCCTCTTTTCCTGTTTTTTTTTTTTTTTTTTTTTTGAGACAGTCTCACTCTGTCACCCAGGCTGGAGTGCAGTGGTGCAAGCTCGGCTCTCACTGCAACCTCCACCTCCTGGATTCAAGCAATACTCCCAACTCAGCCTCCCAAGTAGCTGGGACTACAGACAGGCACACTCCGGCACATGCCACTAATTTTTTTTTTTTGAGATGGAGTCTTGCTCTGTTGCCCAGGCTGGAGTGCAGTGGCATAATCTCACCTCACTGCAACCTCCGTCTCCCAGGTTCAAGCGATTCTCCTGCCTCAGCCTCCTGAGTAGCTGGGATTACAGGCGTGTGCCACCATGCCAGGCTAATTTTTTTTTTTTTTTGTATTTTAAATAGAGACGGGGCTTCACCATGTTGGCCAGGCTGGTCTTGAACATGTGACCTCATGATCCGCCTGCCTCAGCCTCCCAAAGTGCTGGGATTACAGGAGTGAGCCACTGGGCCCAGCTGACTAATTTTTTGTATTTTCTGTAGAGATGGGGTTTCACTATGTTGCCCAGGTTTGTCTCTGGCTCTTGAGCTCAAGTGATCTGTTCACCTTGGCCTCCCAAAGTGCTGGGATTCTGGGAGTGAGCCACAGCACCCCTCTGCATGGTATACATTCTTATATGGTTCTCATTGTTTTCAGACATGAGGGTTAAAAATTAAAAAGAAAAATAATCCACTGAGCTGAATATTTTCTTTAATAGAAGATCTCACAAAGACCCTCTAATACAGCAGTGAATAAAGTGGAGGTGCACTGCTGGGCCTGAGGTGACCCCCCTAAAGCCTGCTCAGAGCCCCATTTGAAAACCACCAGAAGAGACCCGGCGTGGTGGCTCACACCTGTTATCCCAGAACTTTGGAGGCCAAGGCAGGTAGATCACCTGAGGTCAGGAGTTTGAGACCAGCCTGGCCAACATGGTGAAGCCCTGTCTCTACTAAAAATACAAAAATTAGCTGGGTGTGGTAGTGCATACCTATAATCCCAGCTACTCGGGAGGCTGAGGCAGGAAAATTGTTTGAACCTGGGAGGCAGAGGTTGCAGTGAGCCAAGATTGAGCCACTGTATTCCAGCCTGGGCGGCAGAGCAAGACTCTGTCTCAAAAATAAATAAATAAATAAATAGAGAGAGAGAAAGAGAGAGAGAGAGAGAGAGAGATAGAAATCCACCAGAAGAGCCCATAAACTCCTTGAAGGCCTAACCTTGACCAGGTCCAGACACACAGGAGGGTTCTTTGATATTCTTTAAGGGATGAGGTCTCTTGGAAACGACTTGTCTTGGAAAAAAGACCTACATATCAATTCCTCACGCAAGCCCAGGTTTAGACCCCTTTTCTTACTAGGGAACTCGGAAAACTAGCAAACACCATTTCCTTCTTACAGAAAAGACACATCCAAGAAAATTCATCTTTCATGCAGAGAAGCCACTTTTGGATGAACTCAGTGAAGCCCGGGGGGCTTATGGGAATATCCCTGCAGTGATCCTGTGTGGCCCCAAGATGGGAGTGGTGCTCAGCGGCTGGGAACAGATGCCACAGCAGCAGTGAGTGAGCAGAGCCAACAAGTGTAGCTGGCTGTCTGTGGGGCCCCAGCTGTTCCATTCCAGCTGTCCCTCTCCCAGCTGAGACTTGCCAGCGTGGCTGCCACCAGCCACATGGATACCTGCCTGCCTCAGCCGGCCTGCTCCCTGGGGCTTTGTTCTTTGTATTGGTTCAAGAGGAATCCAAGGTGTGGCTTGGCTGGTTAGAACCTGAAAGGGCAGTCCCCACAGCATCGGCAAGAGAAATTGCCTTTTAAACCAAAGGAGAATTGGAGGCAGCTCCAGGCGACAGAGCAAGACACAGTAAAAGTAGGTCACCACCAGCAACAGGACTTTCCTAGTCCAGGAATCTCAACTGTTCCTTCCTGTCCTCTCCACGAAGGATACTGAACTGTGGGTTGAATGTGATGTTTGCTGCTGTAGTTTTGCAAACTACACAGGAGTCCACTTGCCCCAGAAGAGAAGAAACTTGGGATGGAGTATGGAATAAAGACGCCGGGGCTGGGCGTGATGGCTCACGCCTGTAATCCCAGAATTCTGGGAGGCCGAGGCGGGCGGATCACTTGAGGTCAGGAGTTTGAGACCAGCATGTTCAACATCATGAAAGCCTGTCCCTACTAAAAATACAAAAATTAGCCAGGTGCGGTGGCAGGCACCTGTAGTCCCAGCTGCTGGGTAGACTGAGGCAGGAGATTCTCCTGAACCCGGGAGACAGAGACTGCAGTGAGCTGAGATCATGCCACTGTGCTCTAGCCAGGGCGACAAAGCAAGACTCTGTCTCAAAAAAAAGAGAGGAAAAAAAAAAAGACTGGGCATCACGTAGGCTGGGATTTCTGCCATCCTGGGGACAAAACTGGCTATGGCTAGTGATTTCTCCCTGCACTACTACATAGGGCACAAGGGCAAGCTTGGGCATAAGTTTTTGGAGTTTGAATTTCAGCCAGACGGAAAGCTTAGATATGCCAACAACAGCGATTGCAAAAATGATGTCATGATCAAAAAAGAGGCTTATGTCCACGGGAGTGCAATGGAAGAACTGAAGAGAATTATTGATGACAGTGAAACTACAAAAGCTGATGCTTTGTGGCCTCCCCCAGACAGGGTTGGCCGGCAGGAGCTTGAATTGTCATTGGAGATGAACACATATGTTTTACCACACCAAAAATAGGTTCTCTTATTGATGTAAATCAGTCAAAGGATCTGAAGGCCTTCGAGTATTTTACTATTTGGTTCAAGACTTGAAATGTTCAGTTTTCAGTCTCATTGGATGACACTTCAAGTTGAAACCGATTTAAATGGTATGTTTTTCAAGCTGTTTGTATATTTCATTAAGGGATGGGAGGGTTTATTTGTCATTTGCAATATTGGGATTTTTATGAATGTGAGGCAAACACAAAAAATTTGTATGTAAACTGAAAATAAGAAAATACATTAGCAGTCTTATTGGTTATCTTTACTTGAGTCTACGTGGGTTGGACAGTCCCCACGCATATTAAATTATGTAAATAAAAGCCACCTTTTGTTAAAACTTTGCTCTTATAAAACACACCAAATCCTGAAAAAAAAAAAAAAAAAGATGCCAGGACACCTCTCCCGGCTTGACCTGTCTCCCTGAGATGAGGAACACTTCCCTGGCAGGTGAGTTGACTCCAGAGTCAAAGCCTGCCGTGAAATAACACTGAACTACAACATGAAAAAGTTATTTTCCTTTCCTTTCCATATTTTTTGAGACAGAATTTCACTCTTGTTGCCCAGGCTAGAGTGCAATGGTGTGATCTTAGCTCACTGCAACCTCTGCCTCCAGGGTTTAACGCTGCGGGGACTTTTGATCCCCCGCTCCCAGTGCCCAGCTGGTCAGCTCACCTGAGGTTCCCTTTGTTGGTAGCATACTTGACATGGTTGCAGATGTAGTTGAACATCCCATGGGCCGTGGTGCAGTCGCGGGCATCGAATACCTGGGAAAGGTGCAGGGTGGAAATGACTGCCTTCTCCTTCCCTCCCCAACCCCCCCAAGAGCAATCTCCACACTTTAGGAGAACCCAGATCCCACCCCAGCTGCTGTTCCACTGGCAAAGTGGGCACCCCATTATGGAGTCCTAGGCTGCGTTTTATATTTTCTCTTTTCTATCCTAATAACCAAGGCCAATCTGACCAGAAAAAAAAATTCCCCTAAAAGTAGGCATGGCATGTAAGTGAATGTGGGAAAGGAATGGAAATGAAGGGGGGGGAGGTTAAATGAGCTGGTTACATTTAGTCTTATGTTACTAGGGATTAGGGATTAAAACACAGAACACCCCCCCATCTTGATAACAAATCTACTTCCAACTTCCAACTATTTCCTAAAATAAAATCATAACCAAGGGACAAACAAATGCCTTCAGGGAGTAGGCAGAGAACATAAATAAGCCGAGTAGATGCAAGACAAAAGGGAGTGGTGGGGTCTGCGGTCAACTGAAAAGGATAAGCCCTCCCTCCCAAGAGATATGCAAGCTCATTTTTACAAAAGCACTGTGTTGGCTAAATGACACATGATTATCATCTAGAGCTGGTTGTGATCTTAGAATGTGGGACCCCATGACCGCCATCTGATAGGTCACCCTGGCCACCAGGTACCCTTGGTAGAAGCTTATCCTTTTTAAAGCACCATCCACTGCCCGTCCCTTCTTCCCTCATTTAAGGACTCTTCAAGGTATCTGACTTCACCACCTACCTGCAGTTTGGACCACTGGATCCTGCCCACACAGCGTGAGGCATTCCGCCAGGCGTGCTTGGCCCCGTAGATGAGCTCTGTGTCTTTGAGCTGGTAGGTGCTGGTGGTTTCAATCTCTTTGTTCACCTCTTCCAGCCTTTCCATGTGGGCTTTGGAGCCAAACCTGAGTGGAGAGGAAAGGACATGAGAATATCACCCCATCTTCTGAATTAGAAGTTGGTGGAACGGGAGAGCTATTCCAAGAGGCTAGAAGCTACAAAAAGTTCCAAGTTGATTTCTGGATGTAACAGTTTGATGTCTGGATGTAAGATAAAGCAGACACAGCAAACTCCAATGCCCACAAAGGCCGAACATTGTACATATAACTACACCAGCTGGGTGGGGACGATGGCAAACAGGTGGGCCAGGCCTTGTCCAAAGGGGGCAGCCACACCTCTACTCCTACCAGTTGTCACCTGACAGGAATGGGGGTCCAGGACTGCCAGATCTTTCCAGAGAAACTGGAAATCTGACTTTTAAAGGGAACTCTTCCAATTTTTAAGTGTTGGCAATGAATTCAGTTTTAGAAAGTTAAAACAATTACTACGAAAATTGTTTGGTTTTCAAAATGTTATGCAGGATAATATAATAACCCCCCATGTCCCAAGCCTAAAAAATAATATAATAGTTTCTTGGGGAAGACTTCCCCATCATAGCCCATTCTCTCCCCAGAAGTGACTGCTATCTTGAAACTGGTGTTTATCATTCTCATACATTTGTTTATACCTTTGCCACATGTGTATTTATCCTTCAACCATGTACAATGTCATTCTGCATGTTTAAAACATTCATATAAGCTGGGTGTGGTGGCTCACGTAATCCCAGCACTTTGGGAGGCTGAGGTGGGTAGATCACTTGAGGCTAGGAGTTCGAGACCAGCCTGGCCAACATGGCAAAATTCTGTCTCTACAAAAAATACAAAAATTAGCTGGGTGTGGTGACACATGCCTGTAATCCCAGCTACTCGGGAGGCTGAGGGACAGAATCGCTTGTGTCTGGGAGGAAGAGGTTGCAGTGAACCAAGATCATGCCACTGTACTCCAGCCTGGGTGACAGAGCAAGACTCTGTTTCAAATAAATAAATAAATAAAATATTCATATAAATGGTGCTATAATGGATGTATCCTTCTACAATTTATCCTTTCTTTTGCTCAAAGTTAGCTATGAACTTCAATTTTATTAACATGCAGAGCGCTAGTATCTTTGATTTTTATGGTTGTATAGTATTCCATCACTGAAATATACCACAACTTACCCATTCTCCTGTTAATGGCATTTATGTGGTTTCTTGTTGGTTTTTCTTTTTTTGACATGGAGTCTTGCTCTATTCGTTCAGGCTGGAGGGCAGTGGCATGATCTCGGGTGGCTGCAACCTCTACCTCCCGGGTTCAAGTGATTCTCATGCCTCAGCCTCCCAAGTAGCTAGGATTATAGGAGTGCACCACCATGCCCCACTAATTTTTGTATGTTTAGTAGAGGCAAGGTTTCACTATGTGGGCCAGGCTGGTCTTGAACTCTTGGCCTCAAGCGATCTGTCTGCCACGGTCTCCCAAAGTGTTGGGAATTACAGGCATGAGCCACTATGCCTGGTCTCTTGTTGTTCTTTAATTTTAATTTTTTCCTACTATAAACAATGTTCCAGTGAACATTCTTACCCATGACTTCTTATGAACAGGTGTGAGAGTTTCTCTAGGGTATGTATCTAGGCATGGGATTGCTTGAAATCTTTCAAATTATAAGCAACCCTTTGCAGGAGAAACAAAAGCACTTCTGGGGAACAGATGTGACCTGTGGGTAGCCAGATTCCAGACTCTGGGTCTGGCAGAGGCCTTGTGCTTTGGCCTTGGTTTACCTGTCTGCAAAGTTGGAGCTGACATCTTTGTCTCCAGCGCTCGACAACTTATCCCAGACTCCCCAGAGTTGACACACACTTGCCTTTTAATTGATGAATAGTACTGATCAATAAACTCTTTGGCAAGAGGGAAGAGCTGTTCTTTTGTGCGGACATCTTCAGGTCTCCGTGTATGCTGAGAAGGAAGCATGATGGAGCCCATGCAGATATACTCAGTGCATCCTGTTTCCTGGAAGAAAAAGAGATTTGGGCTATTGCTTGGTTTTACCCAAGACTGGCAGGTGTCAGGCTGTGGGCTTGGATCTGATATTCATGGTTGAGTTTATCTGGCTTTTAATCCCCAGAGGCAATTTCTCAAGTACCAGCTTTAAATCCTTGCTGGATATGGTCATAGCCATGGTAAGGAACAATAAGCAGCATTTTCAGGTTCCTAAAGAATTTGCTCTACTCATCTTGGGAAACAGAGCTTTTGACTAGGAATCAGAATTACTGGCACTAAATTCTGAAATATTTTTAGATTCCATGATGATCAAGAAAGAACTAATAGAGTGGCTACAGTAACTCATTTGAATGCATCTATGATAGATGGATTACAAAATGTGGCCCTAATTTTTCCCCTCACTGTATTCATACCCTTTACAACGTGGCTTTAAAGCAATTCTCCATGTAGAAGTGGAGCCTACCCCTTAACCCCTTGACTCTCGGCTTGCTTTGACCCATAGGATGTGGCAGAAATGACCCTGTGACAACTCTGAGTCTAGGCCTCAAGAGTTCTTGCATGTTTCTGCTCATTCTCTTAGAACCCGCAACTATGCGTGAATAAGCACAAGCTAGCTTGCTGGAAGAGCAGAGACCACATGGAACAGGGCTGAGTTATCTCAGCCAGGACCATCCTAGGCCACTCAGCTCTTAGTTGACCCCTCAGATAACTACAGATGCATGAGAAAGCCCCACTAAAATCATCAGAGTCTAGGCCAGATCACTAAACCTCCCAGCCAATCTGTAGACTTTTGAAACAGTTTTAATAGTTGTCTTCAGCCACTAAATTTCAGGGCAATTTATTACACTCAGAGTTACCATTCCTCCAAGAGGCCCATGTTCAACAAAAATTTAAAGCAGTATGGTGGTTTGTTGACTGCTAAAAATATTAGTGTTGAGGACACACTGTGAAACCAAGGAAGGGTTTGTTCAATACTCCAACAGTGGTCAGACTATGAGAGACAGAGACTGTATTCAGAAGCGGCAACTCTCCTTAGATTCTTTTGCATCCTGGGTACACAAATAAAAAGCATTTACATAAGACAGTGAGAATCCACCAGTGGTTCTCAAAAAGGGGTGAATTTCTTACCCAGGGGATGTTAGGCAATGTCTTGGAGACTCTAAGAGTTGAAGAAGGAAGAAGGAAACATGAAAAGTAGCTTAACAGTCAGAGACAGGTTTATTTTAAAGAATAAACCTGAGAGGGGCTTCTGGCTGAATTAGGTTAGGAGCACTTTTTTTTTTCTTTAATTTCTGGGATACATATACCTATCAACCCATCATCTAGATTTTAAGCCCCACATGCATTAGTTATCTGTCCTAATGAGGAGCACTCTTTTTTACAGACTAAGATTATTTAAGGATTTAGGGTGGTAGAGCTTATCACAGGCTTGGAATGCTGCTGTGTCTCTTTGTCTTGCTTATCTGGGAGGGAGTATTTTTGTGTCTGTTCCCATACATTTTCCTGCAGCTGCAGGCATACCCCCCAAGTCTGCTTTTAGCTTCCCTATTTTAGTGCACCCAAAGGAAAAGGAATGTGCTTATTAAGGCCCACTGTTTTACTGGGGTCCATTGTATGAGTGTGAAATTTGGTGGTTACCCAATAGACTTTCCCCCCACCTTCCTCTGTGCCCCAGCTGTCTGATCTGCGTTTTACTGTCTGCTTTCTCTGGCTGCTTGTTGTTAGAAGAGAAGTGATTTCCTTGAAATGCATGTGATTAGAAAGGGAGCAGGAACTTAAAATGGCAGTGTTTGCCCAAGACGATGGTGCTCCTGCTCTGTCCGAGACATTTTAGTTGTCACAACCTGGAAGGGGGTACACTAATATTTAGGGAATATGGGTTGGGGTAATGCTCAACATCCTACCACAGAGGACAGCCCCCACAACAAAGACTTATCCGACTCTAAATGTGGATAGTGATGCCACCCCGCTGTCTACACCCTGCTGGGATACTTACCAGTGTGCTCTTAAGGTGGAGGGTGTCAGTGAGAACCACGTCAGTCTCCCAGTTCTTGACCTTGAGGAAGCGTGGACACTTGGAGGGGCTGCCATTCTTTGTGGGGGACTGTTTTCCCGAGGCAGGAGGCTGGAGGAGAGAATGAAGGTGAAGATGAGTCAGGGTCTTGAGTGGACTAACATTGTCTCCCTGGGGGCTGGGAGAGCCACTGTTCTTTCTGGGATCTGTCTTGAGTCACCAACTGTCTGGATCTAGAGTAAGATCCAGCCCTCCCTGGTTGACATGTACAAGGTTCCCAGGAACCTGATTTCTCCTACATGGAAAGAAACACCATGGAAGAGCCTCTTGGTTTCTGCTCTAGGGAGAGGGGTGAGGAACTCAAAGGTGGTCCCTGGTTTCCAGCATAGGGTCTGACACAGTGAGGAAGGACTTGGTGAACGTTTGTTGAATGAATACATGACTGAAAGGACACCATCAGCCTCTTTAAATAATAGCCCCCAGCACCAAGGAGTCAAACCTAAAGCTCGGCTGATTTACTTGGATTTCTAAGGCTTTCTGTGACAGCCCAAACTCACCATTTCTGGTAAGTACTGAGAAAACAGAAAGATTTAAATGGAAAGATTTTGGGCCAGGCACAGTGGCTCACACCTGTAATCCCAGCACTTTGGGAGGCTGAGGCGGGAGGATCACTTGAGATCAGAAGTTCGAGATCAGCCTGGCCAACATGGTGAAACCTCGGCTCTATTAAAAAACACAAAATTTAGCCAGGTGTGGTAGCGCACGCCTGTAATCTCAGCTACTTGAGAGGCTGAGGCAGAAGAATCTCTTGAACCTGGGAGGCAGAGGCTGCAGTGAGACAAGATTGTGCCACTGCACCCCAGCCTGGGCAGCAGAGTGAGACTCCATCTCAGACAAATAATAATAAAATAAATGGAAAATTTTTGAAGCAAAGAATATTGTCCTCACATTTGGGGTTTCTGCTTTTTATTATTTTATTTTTTATTTTTTTCGAGACGGAGTCTTGCTCTGTCCACTCAGGCTGGAGTGCAGTGGCACAATCTTGGCTCACTGCAACCTCTGCCTCCTGGGCTCAAGGAATTCTCCTGTCTCAGCTTCCTGAGTAGCTGGGATTACAGACGTTCGCTACTACATCTGGCTAATTTTTGTATTTTTAGTACAGATGGGGTTTCACCATGTTAGCCAGGCTGGTCTCGAACTCCTGACCTCATGATCTGTCCACCTTGGCCTCCAAAAGTGCTGAGATTACAGGCGTGAGGCACCATGTCCAGCCAGGTTTCTGCCTTTTAAAACTGCCAGGCTTGTTCCTGCCTCAGGATCTTTGCACTTACTGTCCCCTCTGTCTTGAACACCTTAGTCCCCCATTTGTCTTCACCCTGCAAACAATTTGACCAGTAAGTACAGGGGTTAAGTCTCAGGCTGACCAGGGTTGGCCCATTCATTTTAGACCTCATTGATAAGGATTATGTCTGTCTTTTTTTTTTGGAGACAGGGTCTTGCTCTGTCACACAGGCTGGCGTGCAGTGCAATGATAGCTAATAGAAGCCTGGACCTCCTAGGCTCCCATGTCACCCTCCCAAATAGCTGGGACTACAGGTGTGTGCCACCATGCCCAGCTAATTTTTTATATTTTTTGTAGAGACAGGGGTCTCACTATGTTGCCCAGGCTGGTCTTGAACCCCTAGACTTAGTGATCCTCCTGCCTCAACCTTCCAAAATGCTGGGATTGTAGGTGTGAGCTGCCACATCTGGCCTAGGATCACATCTCTCTTGGATGCTCCTGGGTTATTGTTTACCCGCCTAGGCACAGGCACGCACATGCATCAGGCAAGCATTGATCACTTAGTAACTCTAAGGGAGAGTCAGCAGGCACACTCTGATGTGAAAGCTGAGCAAGGGCAGGGAGAAGATGAGCCAATGTTAAGTGACACTCATGCAGAGTACATCAGTGCACAGTAACCTTGAGGCAGGGCATTTGTACATTCAACTTCACTGCTGAATTCCCTATTTATTGTGGGATTTTAAGTGCCTATTTATTGAGCATGTATTATGATAGGTGCTCAGTATGTATCATTATTTATGTTAAGTTCAAACCATGCCCTTAACAGCTTGACTATTCTGCCTCCTGGCCATTAGGAATCATTCATTCATTCAACACATGTTTATTGAGTAGTTCCTATGTGCCAGGCAAGGCAGCAGAGACCAAGCCTATAGTGACCAATTAGATGGATGTGATCTCTGCTCCCCTGAAGTCACAATCCTGTGGGGGTGCTCAGTATATACTGAGCACCTATTATAATACATGCTCAATAAACAGGCACTGGGGATTCAGCAGTGAGGAAGACAGACAAGGACCTTGCCCTCTGGAGTTTTATGTGGTAGAAGTGGATATAAACAGCAAGTAAACTAACATAGGATTGGTATAATTCCAGGTGATGATAAAAAGAGAAAATGGGGAGGTGATTGTAACTAAGTTAAGAGGAGAAGGGCAAGTGCAAAGGTACTGATGTGGGAATGAGCTTGTTAAGTTCAAAGGACCGGCAAGGAGTTTGAGCGTGGCTGGGGTGTATGCATGAGGGCGAGGGTAAAGAGATAAAATCAGAAAGGAGCAGGGAGCCTTTCTCTTGGCTTGGAGGAGCTCAGGCTGGTGAGGGTAGCTGTGAATTATGATCAAATGGGCTAAGTCCAAGATAGAAGTCACAGAGAATTGCGAAGGACTAATATTGAAAACTAACATTAAATGAGCACTTACGATGTGCCCAGCAACAATCTTATTATTCCCATTTTACAGATTAGGAAACTGAGGCACAGAAAGGTTAACAAAGTTGTCCGAGATTGTAGAGCTAGTAAGCTGGAGAAAGGAGTCCAACCTAGGCAGTCTGGCTCCCAAAGCATGCCCTAAACAGCTTGACTATTCTGCCTCCTGACCATTAAGAATCATTCATTCATTCAACACATGTTTATTGAGTAGTTCCTGTGTGCCAGGCAAGGCAGCAGAGACCAGGACTAGAGTGACAAACTAGATGGATGTGATCTCTGCTCCCTGAAGTCACAGTCCTGTGGGGGGTGATGATGACTGAATGAGCCATTGCAATCGATTTAGCACAATGAATGCCATTACATGGGACTTTGACAGCACAGGGGAGTGGGGGCACATAAAAGAGACATCTAACCTCTAAGTCAAGACCAGAAGATGAGCACGTGCTAGCCAGGCAAAGAAGAGGAAGCAAGGGCTTACAGGCAGAGAGAACAGATCATGCAAAGGTCCTGAGGTAAGAGACCTATCGTGGCCACCTTGGCAGCCAGTGGAAAAAGAGTTCTGTGTTAAAGCATTCATGCTGCCATGTTGGAGCCCGGGGAACAGGAGGTAGGTGAAGAGCATGCCACTGTTAAAGATCATTCCAGTGGTGGCTCACGCCTGTAATCCCAGCACTTTGGGAGGCTGAGGTGGGCAGATCATGAGGTCAGGAGATCGGGACCATCCTGGCTGACACTGTGAAACCCCATCTCTACTAAAAATACAAAACATTAGGTGGGCATGGTGGTGTGCATGTGTAGTCCCAGCTACTCGGGGGGTTGAGGCAGAAGAATCCCTTGAACCCAGGAGACAGAGGTTGCAGTGAACCAAGATCGCGCCACTGAGCCGCAGCAAGATTCCATTTCAAAAAAAAAAACACCAAAAAACAAAAAACAGATCTCTCCAGAAGAGTGCAGACTGTAGCAGCACAGAGAGCATGTGGAAGGTGCTAGGATTCATAATCTTCCACATCTCCCCGCCCCAGCCAGATCTGGTCCTCCCCATGGTTCCATCTCAGTGCTGGGTGCTACCAACCATCTGTGCTGGACAAGCCACAGGTGGGAGCTCTCTTAGTCACCAGCCTCTTCTCTATCTTCTACACCCAACCCATCACTGACTCCCACTCACTTTAGCTTTCTAACTAGCTCTAGACTCCATCCTCTGCCCCTCCACTGGCCAGCATCCTGACCAAGTCATCTCTTACTTGGATGATCATCATCACCTCCTAAATGTTAGCCATTACTTACTATTATAAATGTTATTACTATGTGACTACTAGCCCAACTTATAGTATTAGAAGTATTAGTACTACTTATAGTATTGGTACTTCTGCAAGTATTATTACTATACTACCACACTGGGAACATGATAAAGGTTTGGATGAATTCTTCCCTTTGTTCCTCATTTATACTTTCTAGCCTGTCTAAGTTATTGTGCCCATGTTTCCCTAGGAAGTTACATACAAATAACCCACTTCATGGTCAACAATAAATACTTCCTTAGGATCCTGTCTCCCCTCCTGTCTCTTCCAAGAGGAGTCTTGGAGGCGATGGAAGTCACAGCTGGGTAGGGCTTTGTATTAAACACATACCCCTGATCGTGCCAACAACCTGTATCATTGAGAAAAAAAAATCCCACCTCGCCTACATGAAGACACCCCAGCCATTCTCCCTACACACCGGGTTTTACTCAGCCAGTTCAGAAACCCTCTCAACCACCCATGTGAACGCCGTAGAGGCTGAGGCGCATCTGGAATCCCAGGGTGGGGATGACAGATGTGGTGATGACATAGGATCTGGGCACAGGACTCAGAGGGTGGGGGGCTAGGCATGAGGAGGAGGAGCGGGGTGTGGCCTGTGGGCAGCAGCCGAGTCTTCGTCGCCAGGGAGTGGGTGGAGCGAGAGAACAGGACTAATAAAAGAGGCCATCTGTGGAGGCCCCAGATCTGTGAGGGATGGTCACTAAGGGCCGAGTAATTGGCTGTCCGAGTGCAAGCCGTACCACCCTCCACCCTGGGTTTCATGGGATTGCACACTTGAAACCAGGCATTAGGAGGCTGCTGGCAGGGCTGTTGTACTTGGGGTTTTGATGTTTTAATTAGCCAGCCGCAATATTAGATGACTCAGGAGGAGAGAAGCTGGGAGATGAACGTAGCAGTCAGGTCCCTGCATGCAGCGTGCAGATGACTTTTCTGAGTGGGACGCAAGGTTTTCCCAGCCAAAATGCAGATCAGCAGCACTTGTGAGTTATTATGTTGGGCACAGGGCACAAGTGGGCTTTGGGCTGGGGCTACATATATCCTTTTCTGGTTTTATGTCTCTGGTGGGGACAATGGAAGCTTTTAGGTGGGAGGAGACATTGGTTTACTCTCCATGGGCCTCTGGGCCACCTCCCCTAAGTTTGCAAAGGATGCCATGAGCTCATGGGCATTTTCATAGCCTTGTAAACACCTCTTTGCCTAGGAATCTGGCAGAGAAATGAAAGGAAAGAAATACAAATAACCATGAAGTTGGTTATTTGTAGAAGAAATGAAAGGAAATAGCCCTGCGGCCAGGCTCAAAAGGAGGCAGGGAGGTGAGGTCATGTCAGGCTGGGCTCTGGAGCTGAGAATGCCACTTCCAAGGACTGCTGAAGCTCTGACTCCTTCCCTCTCTCTCCTTTTCTCCCTTCTTTCCTTCCTTCAACAAGTGCATATTGAGCACCTACTGTATTCTGGGGACTAGTATTCTAGGACTCAGCAGCCACTGACTGACTCTCATTCCACAACTGGGAAAAGCATCTTACAGCTGCTTCTTCTAAAGCAGAGACCTGCAGACTGCGTGGCTCACTGCCTGTTTTTGTATAGTCCCTGAGCTAAGAAGGATTTTTTCCATTTTTGGATTATTGAATAAAAAAATCAGAAGGAGAATATTTTACGACACATGAAAGTTTTATGATGTTCAAATTTTGTGTCCATAAATAAAGTTTCATTGGGGCTCATTTGCATCCACATAGCATGTGGCAGCTTTGACACAACACTGTCAGAGCTGGCAAGTGGTTGTGACGAGGTCCAAGGCCATGTGGCCCACAAAGCCAAAAATATTTATTTTGTCCTTTAGAGGAAAGGTTTGTAGACTCCTAAAGGGTTGGATTCCAGTGGCTGACCCCGACCACTGAGTGCTCAAATGCTGTCATGTTAGAGATCTTTCCTGATGATTTTTTTTTTTTTTTGTTTTGAGAGATGGAGTCTTACTCTGGCACCCAGGCTGGAGTGCAGTGGTGCAATCTCGGCTCACTGCAACCTCCACCTCCTGGGTTCAAGTGATTCTTCTGCCTCAGCTTCCAGAATAGCTGGGATTATAGGCATGCACCACCATGCCTGGCTAATTATTCTATTATTTTTTTTTAGTAGAGATTAAGTTTCTCTAACTCCTGACCTCAAGTGATCTGCCCACCTCAGCCTCCCAAAGTGCTGGGATTACAGGTGTGAGCCACCACATCAGCTGTGATCATTCTTTAAAGCAGCGTCACCTCCTTGTCATTCTCTGCCCCCAATCACCCTTATCCTTCTTTGCTTTCCCTGTAGCACTTACTACTACCTGCAGTCATCATGAGCATGTGTACATGGACATGTTTGTACACATCTACATTTCTATATCTTATAGATATAGACTTACATATAGCTATCTAGGCATTTAGATAATATTTGTTTTCTGCCTACCCACTGTTCAGTTTCTTCTATCCCTGGAACAGTGCTCAGCACACAGTACATGTTCAAGAAACTTTTGAGATCTGAGTGAGACTGCATTCTGTCCTTCCTCCAAATTTATGTTGAAGCCTGTGATGGTTAATATTGAATGTCAACTTGATTAAATTGAAGGTTGCAAAGTATTGTCCCTGGTTGTGTGTGTGAGGTTGCTGCCAAAGGACATTAACATTTGAGTCGGTGGACTGGGAAAGGCAGACCCACCCTCAACCTAGGTGGGTGCCATCTAATTAGCTGGCAGTGCAGCCAGAATAAAAGCACCAGAAGAATGTAAAACGACTAGACTGGCTTAGCCTCTGAGCCTACGTCTTTGTCCCATGCTGGATGCTTCCTGCCCTCGAACATTGGACTCCAAGTTCTTTAGCTTTGGGACTCAGGCTTGCTCCTCAGCTTGCAGATGGCCTATTGTGGGATCTCACCTTGTGATCATGCGAGTTAATACTCCTCAATAAACTCCCCTTTATATATGCATCTATCCTATTAATTCTGTCCCTCTAGAGAACCCTAATACAAAGCTCTAACCCCCACCCCCCACCCCCATGTGATTTTGTCAGAAGATAGAACTTTTAGGAGATAATGAAGGTTAAACAAGGTCATAAGGGTGGAGCCCTAATCTTATAGGATTGGTGGCCTTATATGAAAAGGAAGAGAGAGGTTTTTCTCTCTGTCTGCCATGTGAGGACACAGAGAGAAGGCAGCTGTCTGCAAGATGACAAGAGAGCCCTCACCAGAACCTGACCATGATGATGCCGTGATCTTGGACTTCCTGCCCCTAGAACTGTGAGCAGCAGATTTCTGCTGTCTAAGCCACCCAGACGATGGTCCTTAGCGATAATAACCTGAGAAGACTAACACAAGGTCTAAAAAATTTTAACACTGTAGAGTCCCTTAAATGCTAAAGACTTTGGCCTTGATTTAGCAGAGAATAAAGAGCCCTGAAGCTGCCTGCCTGAGTGAGTGATCTTATCGCAGATGGGTTTTAGCAAATACATGATTGCAAGGATTGCAGAAGGGGGAGGGCCAAGGCAGAGAGACCCATGAGGAGGAAGGTGCAATGAGGCCGCTCCAGGAGCAGCCATAGAGTGGGAAAGGCAGCTGCAGGGGCAGCAGGACCGGAAGAAGAGAGCTGGATGTTGGGGGCTCCGGAAGCGGAACTGAGAGCCTCTGGGCAGGAGATCATGAGGGGGAAAGGATAAAGTCAACATGGATTGGGGGCTTTTGGTCTGGGTAAGTGGAAGGATGGTGGTCTTTTTTTTTTTTTTTTTAGATGGGGTTTCACTCTTGTTGCCCAGGCTGGAGTGCAATGGTGTGACCTCGGCTCACTGCAATCTCCATCTCCTGGGTTCAAGCGATTCTCCTGCCTCAGCCTCCTGAGTAGCTGGGATTACAGGCATCTGCCACCATGTCTGGCAAATTTTGTATTTTTGGTAGAGATGGGGTTTCTGCATGTTGGTCAGGCTGGTCTCAAACTGCCAACTTCAGGTGATCTGCCGGCTTCAGCTTCCCAAAGTGCTGGGATTACAAGCATGAACCACCACGCCCGGCGGGATGGTGGGCTTTTTAGCAGATGCTAGGACGTAGGAAGCAGGTGTGCTGGGCGGTGGACGGACAGAGATGTTTTAGGCAGGAAGACGGAACCTCAGCACCAGAACTCAGAACACCTAGGAACAGAGGCCAAGCACCTGCCCTTCCCTGGTAGTGACTGTCACTGTCACTGTTTCTCATGGTGAAACCAGGACTGAGAGCTACACCGAGGGAGGCAGGCACCTCCAAGACACACAGGATCTTAGGAACTATGATGGCAGCCGTCCCCAACCTTTTTGGCACCAGGGACTGGTTTTGTGGAAGGCAATTTTTCCGTGGATTGGTGGGGGTGGGGGACGGTTTCAGGATGATTCAAGGGCATTACATTGATTGTGCACACTATTTCCATTATTATCATATATAATGAAATCATTATACAGCTCACCAGAATGTAGAATCAGTGGGAGCCCTGAGCTTGTTTTCTGCAACGAGATGATCCCATCTAGGGGTGATGGGAGACAGTGACAGATCATCAGACATTAGATTCTCATAAGGCGCATGCAACTTAGAACCCTCGCATGTGCAGTTCGCAATAGGGTTCGAGCTCCTGGGAGAATCTAATGCTGCCACTGATGTAACAGGAGGCAGAGCTCAGGCGGTAACGTGAGCCATGGGGAGCAGCTGTAAATACAGATGAAGCTTCACTTGCTCGCCCACCGCTCACCTCCTGCTGTGCGGCCCAGCTCCTAACAGGCCAATACTGGTCTGTGGCCTGGGGTTTGGGGATCCCTGTATTTTGAGCTGAACCATGTTTCCCCCACCCCCCAAATTCATACGTTGATGTCCTAAACCACACTGCCTCAGAATGTGACCTTCTTTGGAGTTAGGGCCTTTACAGAGACAATCAAGTTAAAAATGAGGTCGTCAGGGTGGGTCCTGACCAATAGGGCTGGTGTCCTTAGAGAAAAGAGAAATTTGAAGACACGCTCCCATGTGAACATGAAGACAGCCACCTACAAGCCAAGGAGGGGGACTGGGTCAGTTTCTTCCTCCCAGCCCTTGGAAGGACGTGGCACTGCCAACACCCTGATTTTGTATTTCTGGCCCCCAGAACTGGAAGACAATACATTCTGCGGTTTAAACCACCCAGTTGGTGCCGTTTCATTATGGCAGCTCTAGTAAAGTAATCTAGGAGCTAAGGCCTAAACTCGTACAAAGCAAGTTGCTTCTTATTCTTATGCTATTGGCACCAGTGACAGCTCCTTTATTAGAGGCCTGCAGCAACCTGCCCTGTTTGGCTAATCTTGAAATGAGGGCAGCATGCTGGGGCTGAGCTGGGCAGAGAGCCATTCACACCAGGGGCCAGATGCCACACACCGTGCCCTTTGCTGCAGCCCTGAGCGGCACCGCACCCACCTGTGGGTACCACCTCTCCTGGGCAGCAAGTGTAACCTGATTACGAGCTAGGGCAGCTCAGGGTCCAGGCCCACAGACTCACAGAACCAGAAGGTACCCATTCATCTGTGCAATTAAAAAATTGCTACATATAGAACTTAGCCAAGTGTATTTAGTACTTTGGAATATAATTTCCTTTAGTGTCTAAAGTGATTCATTCCTGATAACTCTACAGAAACTTGACATCGCTTACTCTGCCTCTCTCTCTCTCTCTCTCTTTTCCGTAATTCAACAGTCTGTAAAGGGTGATGAAGAAAGGGCGTGCTTGGGAGTCAGACTCATCCCATTTAAGGATTCAGGGTGATGGTGGGGAACTCTGGAGTATAAAGGGGCATCAAAGCTGAATTTTTTATGCTCTCTCCAAATTGCAGTGATATCATAGATGTGACTGGACAACATTCAACTTGGTCCCGTTACCATAACGGAATGTATATATACACTAGGAATTAATCTTAACATCAATCCTATAATTATCTCGTGGCCTGCCCTATGATATTGCATTGTACTGTGTGTGTTTTTTGAAAGCCTTAACTTGCTAAATGCAAATATTGAAAACGCACAACAAGTTTTGTTTATGTTTTGGCCCTTTTAGCTAAGGAAATTCTGGGAACCCCAGGAAACGGAAGTAGGTCAGGGCTTTTGATATCTAAGAGCCTCTGTTTGGTGGGGGTTGGCTTTGGCAACTGATATCAATTTGCAGAGAGGAAGAAAAATGACTTTGACCCAACCTGCCCTTTTTGGGAAAAGCATTTCAATATGGGGCAATGCAATGAAGGAGCATGCAGAGTGGCGTCACTGATTCTGAACAACAATGTCATTGTCAGACACTGACAACAGTCCGGACAGCCTGCATTGAATATACTCTTAAAATAAATAGTTAGCAAAATATGTGGAAATTCCAGCAGGGCTGAACCCAAACACCAGTCAATTCATGCACCACTTCCTGGCTCCACCCTGGCTCTGACCACCCAGGGTAGCAAACTTGGTTGCTGGCCTCTTATCTCAGTAACCTCTAAAAACCTGGGAGTCACTTACCAGGTGATGGCTTGGGTGGAAGGAAGGAAGACACCTCGGGTTGGAGAGAGACTCTGTTCAGTATTTGTTCCTTGAAAGCATCTTGGTGAGGGGTCTGCTGGTTGGAGGGCACCCTGGGAAAGTTGGATGATCCTAGGAAGTGGGGCACTGAAGAGGCTTGTGGGGGAATCCAACTTGGGTGTCTAGACGAAGGCCAGGGATATGTGACCTCATTGAAGTAGGGGCAGAAATGAGTTGGACCACAGCTTAGAACTAGGGATTTGGGGCACCCTCCTACAGAGGGAAATTAATCTCAAACTGCAAGAGGTTTCTCAAATGCTTCAAGAGAGACTTAGGGAAGGGAGTCACCAACAGGTACCCTGAGATGTCAGCTTCAAGGAAGCCCTGGACTCTGTTGAAGCCAGCCAAGGGGTATCTATGGATAACATCTGTGCACAAGTCTATGAAACCCCAAATATCACAACACGATGACTGCTGTGTGTATCCCCATCTGTAGTTTGTCTTAAAGTGGAAGTTTTCAGAAGCTGAGGTACATAGTAAATGAAAAGAGGGGATGGCTCAGCTGTGAACTGCTCGAGGGCAGTAATCATATTCAATTTCATTTCTTTCTTTTTTTTTTTTTGAGATGGAGTCTCACTCTGTCACCAAGGCTGGAGCGTAGTGGTGCAATCTTGGCTCACTGCAGCCTTCGCCTCCTGCGTTCAAGTGATCCTCATGCCTCAGTCTCTCAAATAGCTGGGATTTAAAGCATGCATCACCACGCTTGGCTAATTTTTTTTGTAGTTTTAGTAGAAATGGGGTTTCACCATGTTGGCCAGGCTGGTCTCAAACTCCCGACCTCAAATGATCCACCTGCCTCAGCCTCCCAAAATGCTGGGATTATAGGCACGAGTCACCGCACCCGGCCTTCATTTTGAGTAACATTCAGTAAATGCCTATTTTGTGCCTTACCTGGGCTAGGCCACTGCACATCCACGGGGTTAATTGAATCCTCATGGTAACCCATTCTTCAGACGATAAAATAGAGGCTGTGAGAGGTGACGTGGCTATCCCCAAATTAATGAAGAACAAGCAATAGAGCTGGGCTTGGAATCCAGGCTCTCGAAGTTCCCCTTATTCCACTCAAGGCCTTCCTGCTCTTCTCTATGTGGGTTTCCAAAGCCAAGCCCCCATGAGGCATACATCTTATCTGTCCCATTGATTTCACTGACTGAAAAAGATGATGACGTGATCATAAAGGGAAAGAGACGCAGCCTGGTCATGACTCAATGTCACTTTGGGCTCTGGGTCACCTGTGAGCGACAAGCGTCTCATCCGTAAAATGGGCACAGTGCCTCTCATTCTATCTGCCTCACATTAGCAATATATTATTTAGCCAAATAAGAACAATATAAATGACTCCAACATTTGTTGAGCATTTATTCTGTACCAGGCCCTGTAGAGTGGGCTCAGGGCTCCATGGCCTGGGTTCTAATCCATCTCCATCACTACTGGTTATATAAACCTTGTTGAGCCACAGAACCCTCTGTGATTCTCAGTTTCCTCATCTGTAATATGAAGACAATCACGATATTTCATTGGGTTGAGCTGGGGGGGTGGTTCAATTAGACCACAGATGTGCTTAGCATAGTACCTGATATTACTCAATAAATATATTAGGACCCGTTATGGCTGACATCATTACTTCATATGTTATCTCATTTCATCCCCCCCACAACTTGATAAGCCTATTAGTCCCTATTAGGGAAGGGGTGCTCAGCACAACTGCTATTAATAGTCATCTGACCAAGGTCATTAGCCAGGTGCTGGACTCCTGGCCTCAATGCTCTGGGCTCTTGAGTCTAAGGGTTATCACTGTTACTATTTTTTTTACATCTTTTTGAGATAGAGTCTCACTTAGATGCCCAGGCTGGAGTGCAGTGGTGCGATCTCAGCTCAATGCAAACTCTGCCCCCCCCAGGTTCAAGCAATTCTCCTGTCTCAGCCTCCTGAGCAGCTGGGACTACAGGTACATGCCACCGCACCCGGCTAATTTTTGTATTTTTAGTAGAGACGGGGTTTCACCATGTTGGCCAGGCTGGTCTAGAACTCCTGATCTCAAGTGATCCACCCACATTGGATCCTCCCAAAGTGTCAGGATTACAGGCATGAGCCACCACGCTGGGCCACTGTTACTGATATTTTTATCCTCACATCATTACTGTGCAATGAGTCTGGGTTGACTTAGAAGACTTCCCGGTCAGCATGCTGAGTTGTCACTGAGAGGCATTTTACTCGTTTGCCTTCATTCAGACCCAGGCCGGCTGGGGCTGGCTACTCCCTTTCGGTTTTCAGCAAGGCCAGCAGTAGCTGGCCAGTTTGTGTCATCCTGGCGACCTTGGATCCCCTAAAGCCTGGGAAAGAAATGGCCCGCAAGCCTGTCCCCAATCTTTCTCATAATTTAGAGCTTTCTAGAGAAGCTGGGGGGATGCTGCCACTTACCTGGAAATAGGGAAAATTTTCTCAACAGATTTGACATTTTGAAAGCAGCTAGCAAGCTCTGTGTCCCCAGGGGTGAGAAAATGACTTGATCCTGAGGTGGCTGAGCTTGGGGAGTAGGATCTCCATATAACGGTCATTTACCTATCTGATCGCCTGTACCAGCCAGAGGCTGAAGGGAGGGGTAAGGGCCATGGGAAGGATGGAAAAGAGGAGAGAACCCCAAATGGAAACACCACTTCCCCAGGTCCTGCCCTGTCCCCACTTGTACCCACTAAGGGTTTGATTGATGCTTAATTGGTGTCTGAAAATAGATGTTCCATCCCTAAACAGGGCATGGTTCTACCCCTTGTCTCTTCGGAAAGCAAACTAGACAGGCAAGGGAAACAGATGCTTAATAAGAAGGGAAGCCGAGAAGGGCTTCATTCGAATCTTGAGTTTGTGAGGGAGAATGATCCAACAGCAGGTCCTCACATTAATTATCTAGGGTAGCTTTTCACTTAAGATGATTATTATGATAAGAGCCTTTAGGATGATGTCATAACTCAACATGTGTCTCAGGTGGTGTTAGCACCAAAGACAACCTCAGAGAACTAATAATGATCCTTAGAAAGAAAAAGGAAAAGCAACATATCAGCCACAACCATCCCCTTATAATGCCTTTTCCCATTTCCTTCCTTCCTTTCCTTCTTTCTTCCTTTCCTTCCCTTCCTTCTTTCCTTTTCTTTTTCTCTTTTTCTTTCT
>NW_022436942.1:75461374-75512300 GCF_009761245.1 Sapajus apella
CCCCTCTCCCCTCTCCCCCCTCCCCTCTCCCTCGTCTTTTTCTTGTCAGAGTTATGCTCTTGTTGCCCAGGCTGGAGTGCAATGGCGAAATCGTGGCTCACCACAACCTCCACCTTGTGGGTTCGAGCGATTCTCCTGCCTCAGCCCCCAGAGTAGCTGGGATTACAGGAATGCACCACCACACCCGGCTAATTTTATATTTTTAGTAGAGATGGGGTTTCTCCATGTTGGTCAGGCTGGTCTCAAACGTCTGACCTCAGGTGATCTACCCGCCTCAGCCTCCCAAAGTGCTGGAATTACAGGTGTGAGCCACCGCACCTGGCCTCCATTTTCTTTTAGGTAAACTCCTGCCTAATCTTCAAAACCCAGACCAGATGTGACCTCCTGTGGTAATCTTCCCTGGTACCCACCTGCTGAGGTAATTATGTTCCCAAAGCATTTTGCGTGCCTCTCTATTTCAGCACTAACTGAACCTTATATGAGTCTCTCACCACACATCTATGAAGGTCTCAAGGGCAGGGAGATCTGTGTTTGGCTTTGCTTCTACCCCAGATCTATGCACACGGCAGGTTTGCGAGTGAATGGTGACAGATGAACTGATTTGTTCTATCTACAATCCCAGGCCAGATGCAATTTGCAGGGGGATGGTAAAGATGGGGGTCACAAAGTTATGTACACAATGCACTCTGCGACCGGGGACTCGAGTCTCACTGGCCTCACCCACAGTGACCCAGACTGTCGGCCAGAGAAATGACTGCTAGATAAAGATTAATGCGTCAGCCTTCTGAGACAAACTTAAAAGAAGATGCCTCTAGGGCTGGTTTTCTTTGAATCGAGACAAATAAGAGCATCGAAGAGGGTGGGAATCCCTTCTGGGATTCCCAGTGGGTCAGACCTCACTATTTTCTCTGGGAACTAATAGTCTCCTGTGTCGGGAAGTTCTTCCTCATGTCTAACTTGCATCTGTCCTGCTTCAATTGCAATCTATTGTGTTTTGCCCAGTCTTCGAGAGTTGCTTTGCTGCCTTGCCAAAGCAAAGCTGCTTCTCAACCCCCACCTATCCCTTCTTGACTCAGGATTGCAGGTAGTGGCTGGGTTCCTCTTTGTGTCATTAACAATGCTAGGTCCCCGTGGATGCTTAAAGAAGCCGTAAATGTGAGTTACAACTGGAAGGAGAGAAGCTGATTCCAGGAGCTCCGCGTACAGTGGCTTTGAGGAGGTAGAGGCGAGGTTAGGAGATTGTCTTTCAGGATGGAAAGAAGAACATTGTGTTTTCTATTAATTTGCTCAGTCTGGGAAGCATTTCTGAAGGCTGTGCCTATGGAGACATCCAATGGGGTGGTAACAGGGCTGCTTCCTTTGTGCTGGAACTGGGATTCAAATATATCCGAGCGCTAGGGTCTCTGTCTCCCACCAGCTCTATTTCTGAGAGGCATTGGAAAGTTGAATCTCAGACAACAGAGCCAGGATGATTTTACAGGCCCGTGTGTGTGTGTGTGTGTGTGTGTGTGTGTGTGTGTGTGTGTGTGTATGTGCGTGTTTTTGAGACAGAGTCTCACTCTGTTGCCTAGGCTGGAGTGCAGTGGTGCAATCTCAGGTCACTGAAACCTCTGCCTCCCAGGCTTAAGCAATTCTTGTGCCTCAGCTTCCCGAGTAGCTAGGACTACAGGCGTGCACCCTCATGCTTGGCTAATTTTTGTATTTTTAGTAGAGATGAGGGTTTCACCATGTTGGCCATGCTGGTCTTGAACTCCCGACCTCAGGTGATCTGCCTGCCTCAGCCTCCCAAAGTGCTGGGATTACAGGCATGAACCACCATGCTCAGCCTGGCCCATGGTTTTAAATCTTTTTGGGTGAAATTCTACATTCAGGATTTGATGGTGGGCAAAGAGGAACATAAATCCCAAGCCCCACTGGTCTATCAGTCATGCTCCCAGGAACTCTCTAGGCTAAAACTGCTTGGAAGATTCAGTCTTACCCCCTTTCTCTAGCATCCTCAAAGTCCTTCCCTTCTTGAAGCAAATGGAATTTCGATGTGAGCAGAGGCCTTAATGCAAGTTCTCTATACATCTTCCTGTCCTTTCATTGTCACGTCCTGCAAAGGCTGGTGGTCCTCCTTCCAGTCCTGAGTTTGTGCAGGAAGAATGGTCCAACAGCAGGTCCTCACATTATTTATCTAGGGTAGCTTTTCACTTAAGATGATTATTATGATAAGAGCCTATAGGATGATGTGAAAACTCAGCATGTGTCTCAGGTGGTGTTAGTACCAAAGACAACCTCAGAGAACTAATAATGATCCATAGCAAGAAAAAAAAGAGCAATGTTATGAGCCACAACCATTTCTTTTTTTTTTTTTGAGATGGAGTCTCGCTCTGTCACCCAGGCTGGACTGCAGTGGCATGATCTCAGCTCACTGCAACCTCAGCCTCTGAGGTTCAAATGATTCTCCCACCTCAGCCTCCTGAGCTGCTGGGATCACAGGTACCCACCGCCATCCCTGGCTAATTTTTATATTTTTAGTAGAGACGGAGTTTCGCCATGTTGGCTAGGCTGGTCTCAAACTCCTGACCTCAGAAGATCTTCCCTCCTCAGCCTCCCAAAGTGCTGGGATTACAGGAGTGAGCCTCTGCGCCCAGCCCTGCCTTCCTCTTACTAGAATGCCTTTTTCCGTTTTGTTTTAGGCAAACGCCTATCTGATCTTCCAATCCCTGAGGCCCTGTTCTCAATGTTGAGCTCCATTCCTCAGGGTTGAAGTCCAAGGTTATGTTTTGCCAGTTGGCATTATCTAACTGAGATGGGCAGTGTGAAAGGAAATGACCAGAGTCTGCCATTGCTCAGATTTCTGCATTGACTTTTAGTGTCTTTCTCATGGGGTCAAGGCCTCCCCTCTTTCTCCCTCCTAACCAAAATCTCAAGAGTTACTGCAGACCAGGAATTATAAACTGATACCTAGAGGTGGTAGTTGGGTAAGGTCAATCTGTAAAGAAGGCTAAGTAACTTCAAAACAGGACTCTTAGGTGCATATTAAAAAAGAAAGACTGTGTGTGTGTGGAAATGAAGAATGTTCTTAGGTTATTATTATTACTTTGGTATTTTTTGAGACAGGTTCTCGCTCTGCTGCCCAGGCTGGAGTCAGTGGCACTATCGCGGCTCACAGCAGCTTCAACTTCCCTGGCTCAAGTGATACTCCCACCTCAACCTCCCAAGAAGCTGGGACTACAGGTGTGCACCACCACACCCAGTGAATATTTTATACTTTTTTTGTAGAGATGGTTTTGTCATGTTGCCCAGGCTGGTCTTAAACTCCTAGGCTCAAAGGATCCACCTGCCTCGGCCTCCCAGAGTGCTGGGATTACAGATGTGATCCACTGTGCCTGGCCAAAACAATCTTTCTTAAAACGTGAACCTCTTGGTCCATCTCTACCTGCCACTTAGAAAAAAGACATGGGGCCAGGCACAGTGGCTCACACCTGTAATCCCAGCACTTTGGGAGGCCGAGGCAGGTGGATCACCTGAGGTCAGGAATTTGAGACCAGCCTGGCCAACATGGTGAAACCCCATCTCCAAAAAATATAAAAATTACCCAGGTGTGATGGCATATGCCTGTAATTCCAGTTACTTGGGAGGCTGAGTGGGGAGGAATGCTTGAATCTGGGAGGTGGCGGTTGCAGTGAGCGGAGATAGCACCAGAGACTCTGTCTCACAGTAAATAATAAAAAAGAGATGGATACAAAAAGATTTAATTTTCCTCCTATTATAAGAAATCAAAAGCATTAATGCTATTATAAATGACAATAGACACTGGCCTTAATAAGAGGGAGACAATAGGGAGTGGTGAGGTTTGTGGCCAACTAGAAAGCCACGCCCTGTCTAGAGTGGGTACCTGCTATTCAGTCTATGCAGAGTGTTGCCCCATAAGAATATGGTTGGGTACAGTGTTTCACACCTATAATCCCAGCATTTTGGGAGGCCGGCAAGGGAGGATTGCTTGAACTAGGAGTTCGAGACCACGCTGGGCAACATAGCTAGACCTTGTCTCTACAACATATATAAAAAATTAGCCAGGTCTGGTGGCATCAGCCTGTAGTACTAGTTACTCAGAAGGCTGAGGTAGGAGGATCTCTTAAGTCTAGGAGATTGAGGTTGCAGTGAGTAAGCTATGACAGTGCCACTGCACCCCAGCCTGAGGGACAGGGCAAGACTCTGTCTCTAAAAAAAACACAAAAAAAGAATATAGGCTCAATGTGGTCAGATTACATACATTTACATAAAGAGAAGCTGTAGATATATTTATGTAGAAATTTGAAACATTGGCAATACATTTACAATATAACTATAAATTATCTCTTAGGACAATATGGTATAGACCTAACAAATCAGGTCTGCAGGCTAGATCTGGCCTGAGATTGCCTCCTTCTGTCCTTTATTGTCTTGTGAGGGCTCATATGATGGCCATACCTCTTTGTTTTTAATTAAGAAAGAAAATATAAAATTTAAACCATATTTGTTTACTTAATCATGAATGGAGACTAGTTTCCTAATGCTTATGGTGTGGTCTTGACTTTTGAGGACAACGTAATAAAAGCCTACTGTTGTGCTTTTCCAGAAAACATTTCCAGATATCATTGCTAGAGGGACAGTCAGCTAGTGGGACCACGGATCTGATCTACTACAGAATCCCTGATGTCCTTATCTTCCTGGCCAGCCATTGGCGGCTAAAGAAAACAATTGCCACCAAGACTCTAGAATGCCTCATCCTCCCCACTGAAACTATGTAGAGAGGATTTGAGGCCTTGTTTAGATGAGCTGGCAGTGAAAGCTGCCATCTATAGGCCAAGCATCAGGAAAATGAAGCAGGTCACCACTTGCTGAGTTACCTAAGCCACCCTCATCTACTGACCCCCCACTGGTCACCTCACCCTGACTTCACTGCAATGCAGAGGATGGGTATAAAATTCACATGCTTCCCTAATGTTGCCCTGGCCTGGCCTGTCAGCTTCCTGAACAGATGAGACAAAGTTACTACTGATCTCCAGCCAAGTCTAGCCACTCTTTGGAAGTGATATTGACTTAGCTGTCAAAACACATCTGAACAGATTGGCAAAGACTAAAAGGTTGGATAACAGATGGAACTGGCAAGCCTGTGAGGAAACAGTCACTCTGCTAGTTAGCTGCTAAGATTGATACAACCGCTGTGGCAAGTACCACCAAAATCACAAATGTACATGACTTTTGATCCAACAATCCCACTTCTAGGAATTTATTCTTTTTTGTTTTTTTGAGACACGGTCTCACTCTGTTGCTCAGGCTAGAGTGCAGAGTTGCAATGATACCATTGCAGCTGACTGTAGCCTTGATCTTCTGGGCTCAGATGATTCTCCCCACTCAGTCTCCAGGGTAGCTGAGACTACAAGCATGTGCCACCATTCCCTTTTTTTTTTTTTTTTTGGTATTTTTTTGTAGGGATGGGGTTTCACCATGTTGCCCAGGCTGGTCTCAAACTCCTGGGCTCAAGGACCCTCCTGCCTCAGCCTTCCAAAGTGTTGGGATTACAAGTGTGAGCAGCCATGACTGGCTTTTAGAAACTTATTCTATTGATAAGCCTGCCCCTGTGCCAAATAGCACAATATTGACAATGGCTCATTATGAAGGACTGATACAATAAATTACAGGATGGCCATACAGTGCAATATTATGTGGCTATAAAAAAGGAACTAAGATCCTCTTTACCTATACTGGGGATTAATCTCTAAGATATGTTAATAAGTGAATAGCGGCAGGCCCCTACCCCATGACTGGAGAGAGAGGAAGCTGAAAGGGGGAGAGGGCTGGGTGCACCTGGGCAGGTCCCTACCCTCCCCCACAAACCCCAGAGGGCTGAAGCTCTGACTCTAGTCGGTTGTGTAGCCAGTGCCACAGTCTGAGCTGAACCCTGAATGATCCGGCCTAGTGGAGGAAGGGCACAACCCACTACTAGAGGGGTGGGACTGGGCTACATGTTTTAACAAAAAACACAGGAAGCCTATGTAGCAATGGGACTGCATTCTTGACCACCCAGCAGCTCCTCCAGGTCAGTGGAAGAGGCAGGCCTAAACCCCCAGTGTAAACAAAAAAGACACAGGAAGCTTCCCTAGCAACCTGAAGGAGTCCCTAGAAACCCAGTAGCCCCTCAACAGGCAGCCAAGTGACCTCATCAAGCAGCTCCCTGAGACCACAGCCAGGTAAATCCACAAAGATGGGAAAAAACCGTGCAAAAAAGATGAAACCATCAAAGACCAGAACACCTCTTCTCCTTCAAGGGATCACAACTCCTCAACAACACAGGAACACAACATGACCGAGGAGTGTGACAAATTGGCAGAAACAGGCTTCAGAAGGTGGATAATAACAAACTTTTATGAGCTAAAGGAACACGTTCTAACTCAATGAAAAGAAACCAAAAACCTTGAAAAAAGCCTAGACAAAATGCTAACTAGAATAACCGGCTTAGAGAAGAACATAAACGACTTGATGGAGTTGAAAAACACAGCACGAGAACTACTAGAAGCAAACACAAGTTTTTTTTTTTTTTTTTTTTTTTTGAGACAGAGTTTCGCTCTTGTTACCCAGGCTGGAGTGCAATGGCGCAATCTTGGCTCACCGCAACCTCCGCCTCCTGGGTTCAGGCAATTCTCCTGCCTCAGCCTCCTGAGTAGCCGGGACTACAGGCACGTGCCACCATGGCCAGCTAATTTTTTGTATTTTTAGTAGAGACGGGATTTCACCATGTTGACCAGGATGGTCTCGATCTCTTGACCTCGTGATCCACCCGCCTCGGCCTCCCAAAGTGCTGGGATTACAGGCGTGAGCCACCGCACCCGGCCGCAAACACAAGTTTTAATAGCCGTATCAACTAAGCAGAAGAAAGGATATCAGAGATTGAAGATCAACTCAATGAAATAAAAAGAGAAGGCAAGACAAGAGAAAAAAGAGTGAAAAGAAACAAACAAAGCCTCCAAGAAATATGGGATTATGTGAAAAGACCTAATCTACACTTGATTGGTGTACCTGAAAATGATGGAAAGAATGAATCCAAGCTGGAAAACACATTCCAGGATATTATCCAGGAGAACTTCCCAAGCCTAGCAAGGCAGTCCAACATTCAAATTCAAAAAATACAGAGAACTCCACAAAGATATTCCTCAAGAAGAGCAACCCCAAGACATATAATTGTCAGATTCACCAGGGTTGAAATGAAAGAAAAAATGCTAAGAGCAGCCAGAAAGAAAGGTCAGGTCACCTACAGAGGGAAGCCAATCAGACTCACAGCGGACCTCTTGGCAGAAACCCTACAAGCCAGAAGAGAGTGGAGGCCAATTTTCAACATCCTTAAAGAAAAAACTTTCAACCCAGAATTTCATATCCAGCCAAACTAAGCTTCATAAGTGAAGGAGAAATAAAATCCTTTATGGACAAGCAATTATTGAGAGATTTCGTCACCACCAGACCTGCCCTACAAGTGCTCCTGAAAGAAACACTAAGCACGGAAAGGAACAAGTACCAGTCACTGCAAATGCAAACCCGTTGGCAAAGACCAAAAATGAAATGAAGAAAATGAGTCAACAATGGGAAAGAAAACCAGCCAGTAACAAAATGGCAGGATCAAATTCACATGTAACTATACTAACATTGAATGTAAACAGTCTAAATACCCCAATCAAAAGACACAGACTGGCAACTGGATAAAAAGTCAAGACCTATCAGTGCACCGTATTCAGGAATCCATCTCACATACAAAGACACACATAGACTCAAAATAACGGGATGGAAGAAGATTTACCAAGCAAATGGAGAACAACAAAAAAAGCAGGGGTTGCAATCCTTATCTCTGATAAAATGGACTTCAAACCAAAGATCAAAAGAGAGAAAGAAGGACACTACATAATGGCCAAAGGATCAATCCAACAAGAAGAGCAAACTATCCTAAATATATACACACCCAACACAGGAGCACCCAGATACATAAAGCAAGTTCTTAACAACCTAAAATGAGATTTAGACTCCCACGCAATAATAGCAGGAGACTTCAACACTCCACTGTCAATATTAGACAGATCAATGAGACAGAAAATTAACAAGGACATCCAGGACTTGAATGCAGAGCTGGACCAAGCGGACCTAATAGGCATATACAGAACACTCCACCCCAAATCCATGGAATATACATTTTTCTCAGCACCACATTTCACTTACTCTAAAACTGACCGCATCACTGGAAGTAAATCACTCCTCAGCAAATGCTAAAGAACAGAAATCATAACAAACAGTCTATCAGACCACAGTGCAATCAGACTAGAACTCAGGATTAAGAAACACACTCAAACCTGCACAACCACTTGGAAACCGAACAGCTTGCTTCTGAGTGTCAACTGGATAAACAATGAAATTGAAGGCAGAAATAAAGACGTTCTTTGAAACCAATCAGAATGAAGACACAACTTACCAGAATCTCTGGGACACTTTTAAAGCAGCGTTGAGAGGGAAATTTATAGCAATAAATGCCCACATGAGAAACAAGGAAAGATCTAAAATTGACACCCTATCATCAAAGTTGAAAGAGCTAGAGGAAGAATATCAAAAAAACTCAAAAGCTAGCAGAAGACAAGAAATAACTAAGATCAGAGCAGAACTGAAGGAGACAGAGACACAAAAAAACCCTTCAAAAAATCAATAAATCCAGGAGCTGGTTTTTTGAAAAGATCAACAAAATAGACAGGCCACTAGCTAGATTAATAAAAAAGAAAAGGGAGAAGAATCAAATGGATGCAATAAAAAATGATAAAGGAGACATCACCACTGATCCCACGGAAACACAAACTACCATCAGAGATTACTACAAACAGCTCTATGCACATAAACCAGTAAACCAGAAAGAAATGGATAAATTCCTAGACACTTGCACTCTACCAAGACTAAACCAAGAGGAAGTTGAAACCCTGAATAGACCAATAACAAGGGCTGAAGTAGAGGCAGCAATCAATAGCCTACCAACCAAAAAAAGTCCAGGTCCAGATAGGTTCACAGCCAAATTCTACCAGACATACAAAGAGGAGCTGGTTCCATTCCTTCTGAAACGGTATCAAACAATACAAAAGAAGGGAATCCTCCCTAACTAATTTTATGAGACCAATATCATCCTGATAGCAAAACCAGGCAGAGACTCAACAAAAAAAGAAAGCTTCAGGCCAATATCCATGATGAACATTGACACAAAAATCTTCAATAAAATACTGGCAAACAGATTGCAACAGCACATCAAGAAGCTTATCCATCACAATCAAGTAGGCTTCATCCAGGGGATGCAAGGCTGGCTCAACATACACAAATCCATAAACGTAATCCATCACATAAATGGAACCAAAGACAAAAACCACAGAGAAATCCTTCGACAAAATTCAACAACCTTCATGCTAAAAACTCTCAATAAACTAGGTATCAACAGAATGTATCATAAAATGATAAAAGCTGTATATGACAAATCCACAGCCAATATCATACTGAATGGGCAAAAGCTGGAAGAATTCCCTTTGAAATCAGGCACTAGACAAGGATGCCCTCTCTCACCACTCCTATTCAATATAGTATTGGAAGTTCTAGCCAGAGCAATCAGGCAAGAAAAAGAAATAAAGGGTATTCAGTTAGGAAAGGAGGAAGTCAAACTGTCTCTATTTGCAGATGACATGGTTGTATATCTAGAAGACCCCATCGTTTCAGCCCCAAATCTTCTCAAACTGATAAGCAACTTCAGCAAAGTCTCAGGATACAAAATCAATGTGCAGAAATCACAAGCATTCCTATATACCAATAACAGACAAACAGAGAGCCAAATCAAGAGTGAACTCCCATTCATAATTGCTACAAAGAGAATAAAATACCTAGGAATACAACTAACAAAGGATGTAAAGTACCTCTTCAAGGAGAACTACAAACCACTGCTCGACAAAATAAGAGAGGACACAAACAGATGGAAAAACATTCCATGCTCATGGCTAGGAATAATTAATATTGTGAAAATGGCCATACTGCCCAAAGTAATCTATAGATTCAACGCCATCCCCATCAAGCTAGCAATGACCTTCTTCACAGAACTGGAAAAAACCACTTTAAACTTCATATAGAATCACAAGAGAGCCTGCATAGCTAAGACAATCCTAAGCAAAAAAAACAAAGCTGGAGGCATCACACTGCTGGACTTCAAACTATACTACAAGGCTACATAATCAAAACAGCAAAAGAAACCATTATTAGAGTGAATCAACAACCAACAAAATGGGATAAAATTTTTGCAATCTACCCATCTGACAAAGGGTTAATATCCAGACTCTACAAAGAACTAAAACAGATATACAAGAAAAAAACAAACAACCCCATTCAAAAGTGGGTGAAGGATATGAACAGACACTTTACAAAAGAAGAAACATATGAGGCCAACAAACATATGAAAAAATGCTCATCATCACTAGTCATTAGAGAAATGCAAATCAAAACCACATTGAGGTACCATCTCACGCCAGGTAGAATGGCGATCATTAAAAAATCTGGAGACAACAGATGCTGGAGAGGATGTGGAGAAATAGGAACACTCTTACACAGTTGGTGGGCATATAAATTAGTTCAAGCATTGTGGAAGAGAGTGTGGCGATTTCTCAAGGATCTAGAAATAGAAATTCCATTTGACCCAGCAATCCCATTACTGGGTATATACCCAAAGAACAATAAATCATTCTACTATAAAGACGCATGCACACATATGTTCATTGCAGCCCTGTGTACAATAGCAAAGACCTGGAACCAACCCAAATGCCCATCAATGATAGACTAGACAAAGAAAATGTGGTACATATACACCATGGAATACTATGCAGCCATAAAAAACGATGAGTTCATGCCCTTTGTAGGGACTTGGATGAATCTGGAAACCATCATTCTCAGCAAACTGACACAAGAACAGAAAGCCAAACACCACATGTTCTCACTTATAGGTGGGTGTTGAACAATGAGAACACGTGGACTCAGGGAGAGGAGCATCACACACTGGGGGCAGTTGGGGGGGTGGGGGAGAGACAGCGGGGGGTGGGGAGGGTGGGGAGGGATAACATGGGGAGAAATACCAGATAGATTATGCACCTAAAGCAAAGAAAAAAAAAGTGAAAGGCAAGGTATAAAACAACAAGTGTAATGTGCTCTTATTTGTGTAAAAATATGTCAAGGATGATATGTATTTGTCTGTCAATGCATAAAACATGGCTAAAAGAATATACAAAAACCTTTAATATTGCTTGACTCTGGGGAGGAAAACTGTGTGGCTAGGATTAGAAACAGGGCTTTTCATCATGTGTCTTTTTGTTTATTTATTTCAATTTTTTTTTAGAGACAGGGTCTCACTCTGTCACCCAGGCTGGAGTGTAGAGGTGCTATATCACAGCTCATTGCAGGCTTGAATTCCTGTCCTCAAGTGATCCTCCTGCCTCAGTTGCCTGAGTAGCTAGGAACTACAGGTATATACCATTATATTATGCCCACTAATTAGTTTTTTTTTATAGAGATAGGGTCTTGCTATGTAGCCCAGGCTGGTGGTGGTGGTGGTGTTGCTGGTTTTTTTTTTTTTTTTAGAGGGAGTCTTGCTCTGTCATCCAGGCTGGAGGGCAATGGTGTGATCTTGGCTTACTGCAACCTCCGCCTCCCGAGTTCAAGAGATTCTCCTGCCTCAGCCTCCTGAGTAACTGGGATTATAGGTGTGTGCCACCACACCAGACTAATTTTTGTATTTTTAGTAGAGATGGGGTTTTGCCATGTTGGCCAGGATGGTCTTGAACTCTGGACCTCAAGCTATCCTCCTGCCTTGGCTTCCCAAAATGCTAGGGTTACAGGCATGAGCCACTGTGCCCAGCTACCATGTATCTTTTACATCTTTTAAATTTGGAACTATAAGAATGCCTTTCCTGGTAGAAACATAATTAAAATGCGAAAAATGGCAAGCTCACCAACAATACCAAACCACCCAAAAACAAAGTCGAGGTCCACATCCGAGGATAAGCACTCCTGGCCTCGGCCTCCCAAGTTCTCCAGCCACAGCGGCTGCTTTCCATCACGACATAGTTTAGGATTTAGCTTCCCTCCCCTCATCTTCTCACCTGGGAGGGGTTGAGAAGATGGGGTGGTACCAGGTTGGCATCAAGCACTTACCTGCTCCTTCTCTGAATATGGGTTGTTGAGGACGACAGGCACATTGCCCTTCCCCCATAGGTCATTGAAGACTCGGTCATTCTCCACGCCGAGGGGCAGAGGTTTGTGTGACTTGCCATCCAAATCTCTGAAAGGCAAGGTGGGGCAGGTGAGGAAGGGGACATCAGGAGAGGCCACTGGTTGCTTTGATCTGGAAGTCCTGAATCTGTACAGAACCTCAGTGGCTCACTCACATAACTCAATGTGAGCCAGTGAGCTTTGGGTACCCAGACTGCTGCTTCATAAAGATCCACAGTGACATGTGGGAAGGCAGCTCCGGGTGTCAATCACAAAGGGAGTTCATCCGAGGTGACCCTGACACCTGGCGCATCCCCATCTCTGTGGACGTTATTTCAGGGAGGCAAGGAGAAGGATTTTGCTTGTCCCTCTCCCTTCTTCATTCCAAGGATCTGGGAACACAGGAGGCCTATTTCCTAGTAATACTCCATGCCACAAATCCCTGGACAACTTAACGCTCATGACACCTACCAATGGAAAAGGTAGGAGGCAGGAAGAATAGAGAGGTCCTGTGGGCTTGGGGTGATAAGTTACTCTGATCCTGACCAAGACTTTTGGCTTTGAACAATAGCAGCTCAGCACAAACAGAATGATTCAGAAAATTAAAGGGAACGCAGCAACAACAACAAAAATAATACTATTAATAAGGAGAGATAGCATTTATTAAGCACTTACTTTGTGCCAAGCACTGTACATGTAGATTTTAAAAAATTATTATTTTACTTATATTAGATATGGGTTCTCCTTGTGTTGGCCAGGCTGATCTCTAACTGGGCTTACTCAAGTGATGTCCCTGGCTCAGCCTCCCAAAGTGCTGGGATTACAGGTGTAAGCCACCATGCCTGGCCATGAGTTTTAGTGAATTTAACTCTTGTGACAACCCTTTGAGGCAGGAATGACTTTTTTTTTCCCCCAGACTTGTCCCATCATCCCAGCTGGAATACAGTGGCATAATCACAACTTGCTGCAGCCTTGATCTCCTGGGCTGAAGTGAGCCTCCTTCCTCAGCCTCCTGAGGAGCTGGGACTACAAGGGTGTAACACTATGTCTGGCTAACTTTTTTATTTTTTGTAGAGATGGGGGGTCTCACTATGTTGCCCAGCCTGGTCTCGAACTCCTTAGCTCAAGTGATCCTCCCACCCCAGCCTCCCAAAGTGCTGGGATCATAGGCACGAACAGCTGAACCTGTCCAGGAATGATTGTTAATCACCACTTTATGATTGGGGTAAGGGAGACAGAATCTAAGTTGCTCAAGGTCACATAGTGGCAAAGCCTAGTATTCCAGCCCATTCATCACACCCATTCTAAAGGAAGGGCTGTCACGATCATCATCATCACCACCACCACCACCACCATCGCCATCATTTTATTTTTTTTGAGACAGACTTTTGCTCTGTCGCCAGGTGCCAGGTTGGAGTGCAGTGGTGCAATCTCAGCTCACTGCAACCTCCGCCTCCTGGGTTCAAGTGATTCTCCTGCCTCAGTCTCCCGAGTAGCTGGGATTACACCATGCCCAGCTATTTTTTTTTTTTTTAATTTTAGCAGGGATGGGGTTTCACTATGTTGGCCAGGATGGTCTTGATCTCTTGACCTTGTGATCTGCCTGCTTTGGCCTCCCGAAGTGCTGGGATGACAGGCGTGAGCCACCGCGCCCAGCCTCACCATCATTTTTATCACCACCACTACCAAAATCATCACCACAGCCACCACGATTCTCATTGTTACCATCATCATTATTGAAATTATCATCATCTAACTTTCCTCATCAGCCGCCGCCATAATCACCATCACCATCACCATAATCACCCTGTCATCATCGCCCTCGACTTCATCACATCCTAATCTTGATTATTATCGCCATCATCATCACCATCAGTCAGCATCACCATCACCACCATCATCTTCCTCCTCCTCTGCATCATGACCACACCAGCATCTTCATGACCACCAGCATCATCCTCACAATCATCATCACATGAAGAAACTATAGATCAGAGCGGTTAAGTTCCTAGCCCAAGTCACACAGCCAGTGATGACAGATTCAAACCTAGGCTTGTTCTGGATGCTAGAGCCTGACTTCTTTTGGAGACAGTCTAAACTGTCACCCAGGCTGGAGTGCAGTGGCGCGATCATAGCTCACTGCAGCCTTGACCTCCTAGGCTCGAGTGATCCTCCCACCTCTGCTTCTCCAGTAGCTGGGACTACAGGCGCATACCACCATGCCTAGCAATGTGTCAAATATTTTGTAGAGACAGAGTCTCACTGTGTTGCTCAGGTTGGTCTCAAATTCCCAGACTCAAGTGATCCTCTTGCCTTGGCCTCCCAAAGTGCTGGGACTATAGGTATGAGCCACCACGCTCGGCCAGAATCTGACTTCTTACCCACTAAGTTTTCCTGGCTTCCTGCTCCTGAACTCTAACAGGTTCAGGATGAGGTGATCTCAGCTAGGCCCACAGGCTGGCCACCCTCTGAGATGGAGATAGGAGTTGGCACTAACATCCAGATGGCCTAATCAGACCTGTCTTACTCTCTGAGTTCTACTCTCTGAGTCCTGCCCTCCTGCTTCCCAACAGTCTTTCCCCATTTGGCTCTCCCATCCGATTTGACTCTGACAATGGCCTCTGTCTATTCCCTAACTAGGCAGTGCAGCTTGCCCTGTGGCCCATATTGGTTTGCGTCCCGGGCATTAAGAAGGTCCCTGGCCTTTGTCTTGCCTTCTGTTCTATGTTCCCAGCTTTGAGGACTCTTCCATCCCCAATTTGGCCCCCAATGACAGTCATCTGGGATGAATCAGAAGCCACAGTCCAAGCTCTGAGAGCGTAAGCCCCAGTGGCCCCTCCAGCAGCTTCCTCTGGGCCACCCAGATCCCCTGCCTGCTGTGTTTCACGCAGTCCCTGTGGCCCACGTCAAAGCCACTTCTGCTCTTCTGCCTGGAGAGGTTTGCATTCGTAAGAGGGAACATTCTGTTTTACCTTCGCTAAAATGTCACCAAAACATACCCAGAGTGGCTCTTGATTACAGGCATTTCCTAAGTCAGTGGTTACCTACACGATCATAAACAGAAGTATCATCTGTTGAGAGTGCTGCTCTAAGTGTCACTCAGTTCCCTTTCAGCTCTGAAACTCCTGATCCTACATCACATGACCATACATGAGGATTCAGCAGAGAAGGGAGGTTAATGTATCTGGAGCCTCTATAACATTCCAGGTACTTGGGCAGAAGTTATTTCATTTAATTTCAGCAGACATCAAAAGCCCCCATTTTACTGATGAAAAAGCTGAACCCAGGGAGGTTATGTAAGTTTCCCAAGGTCCCACCATAAACACATAGTACAGCTGGAATTTGAAACTAGGCGTGACTTATGGGCTGCCAAGAGCCTTTCTTTTTTTATTTATTTTATTTTTTGAGATGGAATCTTGCTCTGTCACCCAGGCTGGAGTGATCTTGGCTCACTGCAACCTCTTCCTCCCAGGTTCAAGCTATTCTCCCACCTCAGCCTCCCGCAAAGCTGGGACTACAGGTGTGCACCACCATGCCCAGCTAATTTTTGTACTTTTAGTAGAGATGGGGTTTTACCATGTTGGCCAGGCTGGTTTTGAACTCCTGACCCCAGGCGATCTGCCTGCCTTGGCCTCCCAAAGAGCTGGGATTACAGGAGATTCTTCCTTTTATAAAACAGAGGTAGGAGAAACTGGTTAAGATACTCAATCTAAGCCAGAGGCTACAGAGCAAGTAACCCAACATCTCCTGCTAAATGAAGTCAATTTACAAAAATTACAGGTACAATTACCTAGGCAACTTGGACACAATCATGTGGTTCGCCTTGTGTGAATTTGCAGGGCAAGTTTCTTTTACCGTCATTCTTTTTTCTTAATCTATTAACACCTTTGTTTAAACAATGCAGTTGAAGTGTTTTGCCGACAGAAACTTAATTTTGGAGTCCTGTGTGATGAGCACATACAATTTTCATTATTTATTTATTTAGAGATGGAGTGTTGCTCTGTCACCCAGGTTGGAGTGCAGTGGCATGATCTTGGCTCACTGCAACCTCTACCTCCCAAGTTCAAGTGATTCTTCTGCCTCAGCCTCCCTCCATAATAATGTAGCTGGGATTATAGGTGCCTACCACTAAGCTCAGCTATTTTTTTTTTAATTTTTTATTTTTAGTAAAGACAGTGTTTTGCCATGTTGGCCAGGCTGGTCTCAAACTCCTGGCCTTGAGTGATCCACCCCGGAAGGATATTTTTAATATGGGACCATGAGAAACATCCAGGTTGAACTACTTTGCTTTCCATCACCCAGGAGCAAAATCAGAAGTAGATTTAGTTTGATTCTCAACCCACAATCCATCAGTGATAACCAGGTCTGAGGGAAATACTTTGTTTGTTGCCACAAATCTGTTCAACCTAGATCCACCTGTGTGCTGGGGTTGCATGAGCAGTGTAGCATGCTGGTTAAGGATGTGGCTGTGGACTGGGAGGAACTGGGTTCAAGTTCTGGCTTTGCTGGTTATAAGCTGTGTCACTTTGAACACTTCATCTGTCTCAGACTCAGTTTACTCATCTGTTAAATAGGGTCAATAATATCTGCAATGATTTAAGGAGGTAAAGCTTATAGTACTTAGCAGTGTGGCACCTGCTATCACTCTTACTGCTTATGGAGGATCAGAAAGAAACAGAGAAAGAAACTTCTAGTTCTGTGTAGAACAGTAGCTATTCCTCTAAGTTATCACTGTCTAGAACTTCCTGTGATGATGGAAATGTTTCATATCTGCATTATCCCGTATTATAGCCACTAGACACATGTGGCAATTGAGCACCTGAAATGTGGTTATTGTCATGGAGGAACTAAAATTTAGATTTTATTTAACTTTGATTGATTTAAATGTAAAGAGCCATATGTGGCTCAAAGCTTATCAGACAGTGCAGCTGCTGGAAACCTCCAAAGACTATGAATGGAAGACATACATGGCCGTGAACAGGGGGCATCTTTGCTGGGGGCTGGGGCACAGGTGGGGAGGTCTACACTCAGACACTTTCTAAGCTGCTAGGTCTTGTTCATGGAGCCCAGGAATTCAATAATTCTCAACTTCCCTTCCAGACTCCCGCCTCCTATCATTCTTGGCCCTGATCTCTTGATTTTTCCCAAGGAGCACACCCTGTCCACCCTTATACTTAAGCTCCCAAGGCTGCTCTTTCATGTTCCCTCTGCTGAGGGCCAATTCCTACTCAGCCTTGAAGACCCACTTCACGTCCCCTCTGTCCTGGGAATTTAATGAGATCATGCATGTAAAATGCCTAGCACGTAATCGACACTAACTAAACATGAGTGATATATATTTCCATTTACAACTAAGAAAACTGAAGCCCAGAGAGATTAGGTGATTTATCAAAGGTCACACAGCAGGTAATAACAGCTTGAAAATGAGATGCCTCTTCACTGTTGTCCCAGCTGAGGGTCACTGTGTATAGGGCTTATGTGGGGGGGCCTCAGGGAGGGCAGCATTTGGTTGGACCACATATCTGAGAAGAACCTCAAACTTAGATGTTAGATGTTCCCTCCAAATGGGGTAGATGTGTTGAATATATTCATCTGTGAAATATAAATTTAGTAACTCTGTTTTATTATTATCATTATTATTTTGAGACAGAGTCTCACTCTCTCTCCCAGGCTGGAGTACAGTGGCATGATCTTGGCTTACCGCAACCTCCATTTCCCAGGTTCAAGCAATTCTCCTGCCTCAGCCTCCTGAGTAGCTGAGATTACAAATATGCACCACCACGCCTGGCTAACTTTTGTATTTTTAGTAGAGATGGGATTTTGTCATGTTGGCCACTCTGGTCTCCAACTCCTGACCTCAAGTGATCCATTTGCCTCAGCCTCCCAAAGTGTTGGGATTATAGGTGTAAGCCACCGTGCCTGGCCGGTTTTATTATTTATTCACTAAAAATATATTGAGAGCCCACAGAAGGAGATGGACAGGGCCTCTTTTGACTTCTGAGATGTCTGGATGGTAGCTCCCCTTTAACAGTGCCCATGAGTCTTGGTCTTGCCCAGCGGCCTGGAATAATCTCAGTTGAGATCAGAGTTTCTCCACTTCCACACTACCGGCATTTTGGGCCTGATAATTTCTTGTTGCCAGGCTGTCCTGTGCACTGGAGGATGATAGAGCAGCATTCCTGGCCTCTGCACACTAGATGCCAATAGCACCCCTATCTCGAAAGTTGTGATAATCAAAAAATGCTTCCAGATATTGCAAAGTGCCCCCTGGGAGGCAAAATTGTATTGCTACCCATTGAGAGGTGCTCTCCATGGTTTAGATGTGGCTGAGCATCTCAATGTGATGTTGCTTCCAAGTTCCTCCCCATCCTTGCTCTCAGCTCACCCAAGGGTCTGCAAGAACTTATTTGCCAGCTGTCCCTTGTTCCCAGATGGAATTGAAGAGCTGCCTTCACTAAATGGCCCTCACCCACCACTCAGGTGTCCTTCTTCCTCTGGAAAAGCCATCCCCCAGTGAGCCTAGCATTCCGGTGGCCAGTGTCCCCAGGACTATCACATGGTCAAATTTGGTGGTTCTCAAACTCCAGGGTGCATCCAGATCAACTGAAGGGCTTGTTAAAATTCAGATTCCTGGCCAGGCATTGTGACTCATGCCTGTAATTCCAGCACTTAGGAAGGCCGAGGTAGGAGGATCACTCAAGCCCAAGAGTTCCAGACCAGCCTGAGCAACAAAGTGAGACCCTGTCTATACATAAAATAAAAAAAAAATTAGCTGGTGTGGTGGCACCTGCCTATAGTCCCAACTACTAGCAAGACGGAGGCTGGAGAATCACTTGAGCCCTGGAGGTTGAGGCTGCAGTGAGCCAAGGTTGTGCCACTGCACTTCAGCCTGGGCAAGAGAGACAGACCTTGTCTCTCTCATACACACAAACAAACCCCTCATATTTCTGAGCTCTCCTCCTAGAGAGTTTGAGCAGTGGGTCTAGGAGGGAACCCTAGAACCTATATCATCAGAAGCATCCTAGGTGGTCCATGGACAAACTGGGAGACCCATTTCCCTGGGAGCTCTATGACCCAGGCTCTAGCAGTAGGCAGCAAGGTCCCTTCTGGGTTAGAAATGTTAGTCTCCTTATCTCCTTTCCTTCCTTCACTCCCATCCTTCTATAACTGCCTCCCTCCTGGCAAGTGTTTTCTATGCTTTCTGGCAAGAAGAAAACTAAATCCTCATTTCTTCCACTTTACTAGCTGGATGATCCTATCCAAGCCAAGAGTCAGTCTTGCATCTCTAAACCTTCTGAGAATCTTTGCCAGATCCTTTCAACTGAAGCTTCCTAAGAACCAGGTCCCCTGATCTCTTTCACGGAAGAAAAAGAGGTCCTGGGATGGACTCTCCAGGAAGTTTGAATGTGGGTCGATTGGCCGGATACTGACCACTTAGGACCCTGAGGATCTGGGAGAGGAACAGGTGGGCCACGCCTGTGTGCTGGGCACAGGGAGGCAGGGGCTGCTTCTGCTCTGGCCAACCAGACAAGGAGGCCGCCAAGGAGCAGCTGGTGCTGGCAAGAGGCCCTGACCACGTTTTTCAGCAGACATCACACTCTCTCTGACTCCCGCTTCTCCTGGCCCTGCAGGCTCCAGCAGCCTTGATTTCTGCTTCCACCTGGTCTAGAATGCTGGGAGTCAAGTTAAAGTGGAAGGCTTGGAGGTTGTGGAGACTGGGTCTGGGGTCTCCGCAAAGCTTTTTTTCTAGATTTCATCATACTTGGAGTGGGAGGAGTGGGAAGTTCTGGTTAAACAGAAAAGTATGCTTTATTATTATTTTTAAGTCCAGGTCTCGCTCTGTCACCCAGGCTGGAGTACAGTGTCATGATCATGGCTCATTGCAGCCTGAAACTCCTGGGCTCGACTGATCCTCCTGCCTCAGCTTCCCGAGTAGCAGGGATTATAGGCATGCACCACCACACCTGACTAATTTTTAATTTTTTTTTGTAGGGGTGGGGACTTGCTATGTTGCCCAGGCTGGTTTTAAACTCCTGGGCTTAAATGATCCTCCTGCCTTGGCCTCCCAGTGCTGGGATTACAGGTATGAGCCATACACCTGGCCCAAAGTATGCTTTCAACGGGAGGAATTCTACCATGAATGGTGCAGCTGGGAAGTGAGGAGAGGGCCTTTGGGGCTTTGTCACAGTCGTGACTTAATTGCCAATATCACCAAAGCTGGGCAGGATTCTCATACTCATAGGTGTGCAGGGGGCAGGCTGGTGAGGTCGATGTGTGGATTGGGCTGTCTGGATCCTGGAGGATGAGGGACCCCACAGTGACCCCTTCCCAGCTCCTGCCACTGGTTGCCTTGTGAGGGCGTAGATTCCGTGTTAAGAATTCTTTGGATTTTTTTTTTTTTTTTAAGAGGCTGAAAACCTGATTTCACCGCAAATTCACTTTTCCTGAAAACTGCAGGCCAAATAAGACCCATGGGAGAACTGTGTGTGGTCCTCAACCTCATTTGCAACCTTTGCCCTAAAAGAATGCATTGAGTTCCTCTCTTTGGAGGGATGTTCCAGAGAGGTGGACTGGGGGAGTTCCTACAATCCAGGTGTGGCCTGGCCTGTGATGAGCGTGCCCGCCACTGGCCCTCACGAGGAACCTGAATGCTAGCTCGGGAAGAAACCTCAAGGCTGACCTGGGCCACATCTCACTTTTACAGATGGGGAAACTGATGCTCAAGGAGGTCAAAGGACTTTCCTAAAGTAAGTAGCTGGTGAGTGGTAACGTGGAAGGAGGGGCTAGAAGCAAGGTCCGTAGCCTCAGTCCAGTGAGACCTCACAGGGATGGCGACAGGGACAGCCATTGTTTAGCCCGGGGCCTGTCCACAGCATTGCTTGACAGCGTTGGTTAGATGAGTGTCGGAGACTGAATAACAGCCCCAAAGATCTCAGGTTCGAATCCCTCAAACCTGTATATGTTTTCTTGGATGGAGAAAGGGTCTCTGCAGATCTGATGGGATGTTAAATATCTTGAGATGGGCAGATTCCCTGAGGTTACCTCCATGGGCCCTTGATGTAATCATGTGTCTTGGTAAGAGGGTTACAGAGGGATCCCTGATGACAGCAGGGATGTCACCACCGAAGCAAGATGCTCTGCTCCTGGCTTTGAAAGTGGAGGAAGGGGCCACAAGCCAAAGGATGCAAGGAACGCAGCTTTAGACCCTGGAAGAGGCCAGGAAATGAGTGCTCCTCAAGAGCCGCCAGGGAGGAACACCATCCTGCTGATACCTTAATTTGTATCAGCCAGTGAGACCACTTCAGACTTAAGACTGTCAGAATGATAAGGGAATAAAGGTGTATTACTTTCAGCCATCAAGTGTGGGGTGATTTGTTATGCAGCCATAGGAAGCTGATACAATGAGTGAATGGGGATGGGGACAGGGATGACGGGAGGATGACTGATGGGCTCACACGCGTGTCCAACCTCTCGGCCCACCACTCTCTCTCCACTCACTATGCTCAAGCGCCTCCAGCGTTCTTTCTGTCCTTTGCACGCCCCAGCCTTGTTCCTGTCTCAGGGCCTTTGCTCCTGCAGCACCCTCTTCCCAGCCTCCCAGAGTGCTGGGATTATAGGCGTGAGCCTATTTATTTTTGATTCCTTGTTTCTGATAGGATTCTCCGAGCGCAGAAGTTCACCGTGGGATCCCCAGGGCTGAGTACAGTATCGGGGCAGAATGGATGCTCAGTAAACATTCATTCCATGAAAGACGGTGAGAAGCCCCCCGGTTCCCCATCATTTCTGGTGGGCAGGCAGGCTTATCCCATAGCTCTTCCTCAGAATAAAGGGCTGGGTACCCTCCGACGAGACGGCAGAGACACAGATGAAGAGAGAGTTCAAAGTGAGCGTAATTCCCCAGGGAAGGGTGGATGGGGACTGCTTACGTTCAAGGGGGCAAGACGAGAATGAAAGTGGGCTTGGTTCCTTCGCTGAAATTTGTCCCAGCAGAGAGATTCCAAGATCTGAGAGACATCAAGCACAGCCTGGGAGAAGTGCTTCTGACTCAGACAATCCTGGAATCAACACTGTCGTTGGTCATGCTGAGGTCAGTTCTAATGGAGATCTCTAACTAGCATGAGTCCTCTGAGCAAAAACACAGCCAGTCAGTCACCTTCCCTGCTGTAGAGAAAGCCATGGGGAAACAGACTTCCGTCCCTCCCTCCCTCCTTCTTTCCCTTCCTCCTTCCTTCCTTTCTCCTTCCTTCTCTCCCTCTCCTTCCTCCTTCCCTCCCTCCTTCCTTCCCTCCTTTCTTCCTTCTCTCCATCTCTCCTCCCCTCCTTCCCTCCCTTCTTTTCTCTCCCTCCCTCCTTCCTTTCCTTCCTTCCCTCCCTCTCTCCTTCCTTTCCTCTCTCCTTCTTCCCTCCCTCCTTCCCTCCCTTCCCTCCTCCCTTCCCTCTATCCTCCCTTCCTTTTCTTCCTTTCTTCCCTCCCTCCCTCCTTCCTCTAAGGCCTACCCTGGGGTTAAGCTTGGAAGTAAATAATGGGGGTTCAGAGAGGACTAAAATGTGGCACTTAAATGCTGAGGCCGTGGGTGGGAACCAGCCTTGGATAAAGGGTGGAGTTTTTCACCATGACTATTTCCCTCCAATTCCTCTCCTCAAATAAACTCCATCAAGCACTAAACCGGAAGAACCAGAGATGACCCAGGAGAATGGGTTGGGTTTCAAGATGATGGAGGAAAGGGCATGAGGACCCCAGAGCAAATGAAGGGGCCCTTCCATAAATGGGGGAGTCCCTCGTCTTGACTGAATGAAGCTGTGTCTTGGGCATCTCAATGCCAGGCATCCCTCAGGGTGACCTGCATTTGCTACAACAGGCCAGGGGCACTTTCTTTAGTAGATGGCACCCAAGGCCTCAGTTTCCCTTTCAGACTCTGAGAAAATATTCCAGTGTCTTCAGAAATCTGATGGCTAGAAGCCAAGTATACTGTGGCCAACAGTGCAATCCAGAAAGTCATTAAAGGTCAAGAGTATGAGTGGGGTCAAGTTCTGGCTTTGCTACTTGCTAGCTGTGTGATCTGGGACAAGTGACCATACCTCTCTGAGCCTTGGTTTCTCCATCAGGAAAACAAAGTACTGTGCAGAGAGAACATAGAGACTGTAGCATGGAGCGAGACTCACTTGGAGTGCTCCACAGAGACTGACCAGCCTAATACTTATGACACTTAGGCTTGCCACAGAAGGAGTTTTCTTCTCTGCCCCCAACAACTGAGCTGATTCTCTGGAGTTGAAAGTGACTTCTGTTCCTCCAGCCACATTCTCTTGCCTAGTGTCTGTCTGTCTATCTATCTATTTATTTGAGACAGAGTCTGGCTCTGTCACCCAGGCTGGAGGGCAGTGGCATGATCTTGGCTCACTGCAACCTCTGCCTCCCGGGTTGAAGCGATTCTCCTGCCTCAGCCTCCCAAGTAGCTGGGACTACAGGCGCATGCCACCACGCCTGGCTATTTTTTTTTTTGTATTTTTAGTAGAGGCGGGATTTTGCCATGTTGGCCAGGCCGGTCTTAAACTCCTGACCTCAAGCGATCCACCCGCCTCAGCCTTCCAAAGTGCTGGGATTACAGGTATGAACCACTGCACCCGGCCTGTCCCTTTAATTCTAGACACTCACTATGAGGCTTCTAGGTAGAACGAGGAGAGCATCCTGCTGGTGCTGTGTGACCCTGGGGAAGTTATTTGCCTCTCTGAGCCTCTTCCTCGTCTATGAAAATAGGCTGAAACCACACATCCTGCTTATGGAGCAGAATTCACACACTCTCGAAAGAGGTTGACAGCTGCTGAGAAGGGACTTTGCAAGGGACCGAGTGCCCCACAGGTGGGAGGGGCTATCAGAGCGCAGGGTGAGGCTGACCTGCCGGTCCAGATGGACGCTGGACTGGGGACCTTGGCCTCTTTGGAACCCTCCTTCAGGGCAGCAAGCTGAGTAACCTGGATATTCTGACATGCAGCATTTTAAAGTGACCGCTCCAGCCAGTCACAGTGGCTCACGTCTGTAATCCCAGCACTTTGGGGGGCTGAGGTCAGTGGATGGTTTGAGGCCAGGAGTTTGAGATCCGTCTGGGCAACATGATAAAACCCTATTTCTAAAAAAAATATTTAAAAACTGGCTGGGCATAGTCTCAGTTACTTGGGAGGCTGAGGTGGGAGGATTGCTTCAGCCCAGGAGGTAGAGGTTGCAGTGAGCCATAATGGCGCCACTGCACTCCAGCCTGGGCTGCAGAGCAAGACTCTGTCTCTAAATAAATAAATAAATAAGTGACTGCATTCAAGTACAGAAAGTGCCGAAGCTTTCGGATTCACTGACTTCCTTCCTCAAACCCCCCTGTACTGCTGCCAGCACCTGCTGGGGCCACCTTCCTCCTGGGATGAAGGGATAAGACTGTCTTTAAACATCACTTCTCCCTCAAATAAATGTCACCATCCCAAAACTACAGGGACACCCCATGAGGGAACGGAAGAGATGCGGCAGGCGATTAAGTCTGTTTCCAAGCCGGGTGCAGTGGCTCACACATGTAATCCCAGCACTGTGGGAGGCCGAGGTGGGTGGATCACCTGAGGTCAGAAGTTCAAGACCAGCCTGGCCAACATGGAGAAATCCTGTCTCTACTAAAAATACAAAAAGTAGCCGGGCATGATGGTGGGTGCTGTAATCCCAGGTATTTGGGAGGCTGAGGGAGAGAATTGCTTAAACCCTGGAGGCAGAGGTTGCAGTGAGCTGAGATTGTGCCACTGCACTCCAGCCTGGGCGACAGAGCGAGACTCTGTCTAAAACCTTAAAAAAAAAAAAAAAAAGGATGCTTCCAAGGGGAAAGAAGGAAAATGGCGACAACAGAGCAAGAGAGACAGGCACTGCTGAGAAGCAGTTATGGTTCCTGCCGCAGCTCGGCTCCCCGACTGGCGGGTGTGCCCTGGATCTGGGGCTCTGGGCCAGGTAGGCTTCAACGTCACCCAAGCCAGTGGGCTGGTGACTTCTCTCAGTATCCAGATGCCAGTGCTAACGCCCACCCCAGAATGCAACCTGGATGGAGAGGTCACAGGGAGGATAAGCATTTTCCAGGCAGCCGTGTGCTCTAAGGGGCTTGAGTCAAGCCAGGTCTTCCAGTCTCAAGAGTGACCCCCAAGAACGTTCTCTCTTTGGGCTTCCAATTCCTGACTTGGGACACTGACTCCTAAAGAGGACCTTATTTCAGCCCCTAGGAGGCCATTTGGCAACTTGTGGAGGAAGTTTTGGTTGTTACAAGGATGGAGGTGGGGGTGCCCCTGGCATTGTAGTGGGTGGCAGGTGGCATTGGGGTGGTGGCCATCCTGCAACACCAGGGACACGAGGGAAGAGGGTCCCGCATGCCACATGATCTCCGGGACTTCACACATATAAAAGGCAAGCTTATATTCCTGGGGCGAGATCCCAACTCTCTCTCATATAAATATGGCTTTCAAGCAGACTGAATTGTCCATGCATGGAGCTATTGGGTCAATGAAGGAAAGACTGATTTACCCATTGTTTTATCAGGAGTCATTCACCATTTAGGAAAATTGTATCACCAAGGCGACGCTGCTCATGACATTTGAGTTGCCAAAACAACACACCTGTGTCAGTCTGCTTTTGACGCCGCTGTGTTTGCAGCCATTCTATGTTTAGGAGCAAACATCTGACCATTCCAGTGTGATCGTGCCTGAGCGCTGTTATGTTGAATTACAGGTTTTTGAAATTATAAGTTACTTTTATGAGGTCCTCTTTATAGGTAATAGCATTATATTAGATTTTAAACATATGAAATGTGGTAGGTTATATGATCCATGAATTAGCATCCAGTTAGTAAAGACATTTAAAAATATGTGTTAAGAAATGGGGGTGCTGGTTGGGTATGGTGGTTCACTCCTGTAATCCCAGCACTTTTGGAGGCCAAGATGGGCACATCACCTGAGGTCAGGAGTTTGAGATCAGCCTGGCCAACATGGTGAAACCCTGTCTCTACTAAAAATACAAAATCAGCCAGGTAATACAAAATACAAAAATTATCCCAGATACTGAGGAGGCTGAGGCAGGAGAATCGCTAGAACCCAGGAGGCGGAGGTTGTCATGACGGAGATTGTGCCACTGCACCCCAGCATGGGTGACAGGGCGAGACTCTGTCTCAAAAAAAAAAAAAAAAAAAAAAGAAAGAAACTAACAAACAAAGAAATAAATGGGGGTGCTTTGAGTCGAGTCCAAGCCATTGAGCTAGGGGAACATGCACAATTTTTAAATATCACTCATCCTTAGAACTGCTCACCTAAGTGGCTTCCACAGAGCCCTGCACTTGCTCTAAGTCACCTTCTCCAGACCTTTTCTCTCCTCTGAAGTAGGTTTTTTGGCTGCTTTTAGGCAAACCACCTCATCATGGTCACAGTTGAGATGGGTGACTAGTGGGAGGACTGCAAGGGGTGAGGGAAGTTGAGAGCTTGGATGCAGCCTCTTTGAGTTGAAAAAATAGGTCTGCAGGGGCAGCACTCCATGTCAGGCTGGCTTATGCCTCCCTCATCCTTGGGGAAACAAAGGCAGGAGACTGCTTCCCTGAGATGGCGTTTGGAGAAGAGCCCCTTGGTGCCTGGTGACCGCAAGGTTTCCCATGAAGTCCTCCCTGTCACACCCAAGCCTAGAGTTGTGCACCAAGCCTCGAGTCCCAGACTGTCGGCTGGGGGAGAGGATCAAACGAGATCCCTGGAGGGAAAGGACCCAGCTTTCAGTTCTGGAAGGGAGGGTGCACTGAGATTCTCTAGGGGACTTTACTACCATGTCACATGCAGAGATTCAGACTCCTGGGGTTCTGGGGGTGTGGCTGAAATAGAATCCCTGGGAATTCTGATACTAACCCCATCCATGCCTACCCCATGCCCAGCTGAGAACTGCGATCAAGTGCATGGGACATTAGATATGACTGGGATTCAGCTGACCATGGGGAGGCGATTCTGCATATATAAGGTAAGACAGAGCTCCCATACAAGGTAAGAGAGAGCTCCCATTCCACATTGGTCCACATTGGTGCTGCTCTTAGGAGAGGGAGCACTGAGGGACAGCGAGGGTGCTGGAGGATTGGGAGGCAGAGGTGGTACCTGGGGCAGCCTTTCAGGAGGGACACTTCCCAAAGCCTCCTGGCAAATAAGGCCAATGCCTTCCATTCTGGATCCTACAGCTGCCTTAGGATTTAACTCCATGGCAGGAGCTGGACTGCTGGGAGACACAGCAAGGCCTCAAGATGCCACCTCCACTCGATGTGCTGCTGGGGGAACCCCGGGCAGTGGCATCTCCCTGAGGCCCAGGTTCCAGCCTGGGAAGACTCCTGAGCTAGTTCTAAGTGAGCCAGGCTTCAAACCTCCCCCCGCCAGCAGAATCCCGAAGACTGATCCTGGCCACCCACTCTGGAAATGGACATCGAGTGCCACAGAGTTCCTCACATATGCATCTACCCCACTGAGACACCACATCATGTCCTTTGTATTGGGACCAAGACTCCTGGTCTTCCTTCTCCTGGGGATAGGGACCAAAGCTGCAGGGAGGACTCCAGCCTGTCCCCAGGGAATGTACAGAGGAAAAAAGGAGTAGGTTGGAGGGAAAGGGCTGAAAGGGAGGCCCTTGTTTCCTCTCTGCCCAGGGACTTGTGATGGAGCCCCTGTCTTACTCCTTGGGGGGCTCTGGCGTCTCACTGGAATTGGCCCCATTTTTGTCCAGGTGGGAAAAGTTAGGAAAACTCTGAGATGCACTGGGAGGCTGAGGTGGGCTGCCACAGACTAAGGGGCTGCCAGAGGGGATTTTGGGAGGAAGACTGCATCCCACACAGCTCCTCAAACACGCCAAGCACACTCCTACCTCAGGACCTTTGCACAAACTATTCTCTCTACCTGGAATGCTCATCCCTTCTCCCGCCCCCTAGAAAGTTGCCAGACTCCCTCTCTCCCTTCCTTCAGGTAATTAATTAATTAATTATGAGATGGAATCATGCTCTGTGGCTCAGGCTGGAGTGCCGTGGTGCGATTTCGGCTCACTGCAACCTCCTCCTCCCAGGTTCAAGAGATTCTCCTGCTTCTGCCTCCCTAGTAGCTGGGATTACAGGCACCCACCACCATGTCTGGCTAATTTTTGTATTTTTAGTAGAGATGGGGGTTTCACCATGTTGGCCAGGTTGGTCTCGAACTCCTGACCTCAGGTGATCTGCTTGCCTCAGCCTCCCAAAGTGCTGGGATTATAGGCGTGAGCCACCTCGTCCAGCTGTCCTCCGGGTATTTAAATGTGGCCTTCCTAGTGAGACCTGCCCCAGCCTCCCTATTTAAAAGTCCCCATTCTCAATACTTCTGATTCCTTCCCCGCTTTCTTTCTTTTTCTTCTCTTTCCTTGTTTTTGTTTCTGTTTTGAGAAGGCGTCTCACTTTGCTGCCCAGGCTGGAGTGTAGTGGCACAATCTCAGCTCACTGCAACCTCCACCTCCTGGGTCCAAGTGCTTCTCCTGCCTCAGCCTCCTGAGTAGCTGGGACTACAGGCGTGTGCCATCATGCCCGGCTAATCCCTTCCCTGCCTGCTTTATCTTCTTTACATCTATCCCTAACAGACGGTCGTGCATCGCTTAACGATGGGGACACATTCTGAGAAATGCATCATTAGGCAATTTAGTCATTGTGGGAACATCATAGAGTGCACTTACACAAACCCGGATGGGAGTGCCTACTCCACGCCTAGGCTCTATGGTGTAGCCCACTGCTCCCAGGCTACCACCTGTACGGCATGTTACTGTATGAAATGCTGCAGGCAACTGTAACACAATTGTAAGCATTTGTGTATCTAAACATATCTAAACATGGAAAAGGTACAGTAACCATACAGTTTCATAATCTAACGGCACATATGTGGCCCTTTGATGACCAAGACGTTGTTACGCATCTGTAGCGCATGACCTTACTACATATTTTATTTATTTATCTTGTTTATTGCCAGTCCTCCCCACTGTACTGTAAGCTCCCTGATGGCAGGGGATTTGTTGATTTCATTCATTGCTGTACCCTAGAGCGTAGGACAGTGCCTGACACACAGGAGGTCCTCAGTGAACATTGGTTAAATGAGTGAATGCAGGGACCTGGGGAGCTACCTTAATCCAGGCCCCTAGGTTGTGGGGGGTGGAAGGTTCCTGAAGGTCTCTAACTGCTCTGAGGACACTTTGGGGTTCTTGGGGAGAGGGCTGGGAAATCTTGGCCTGGATTTTTTGGTGGTCCCAGACTGAGCCTCCCTCTGGGTATGCCTGGACCCACCCTGGCAGCAGCGGGGGCTGTAGCATCAGTGCCAGACCTAAGATGCGAATGGAAGGGGGACGAATAAACTCCTCTCTGTGTTTAATCTCCTCTCCCATTATTCTGTGACCACTGGCCCAGCTGCCGATTTCTCCCCAGAGAAGGAGCTAGCATCACCGCTCTGATGCCAGCTCTCTTCCCGCAGAGAATCGAAAACATTAATCTGGGCAAACATAGAGGGCTGGTCTCCAGTTCTTTCAGTTCTAGTCCCACCTCCCACATAATCCCAGCAAGACTGTCGTTTTTGGGAACTGGGGCCACTTCTAGACTTTGATTTCCTTCTCCTCGTCTGGAATTTTCCACATCCTGGACTGGCCGTAATGAGAAAGCTGGCTTAGGCTAAGGGCTGCCCCGGGCTCAGCTCTTCCCTCCTGCCTTCCAGGGGCTTTCACAGAGCCACACATGCCAGGGTGCCATGCACACATGCCTCCTACTTGCTAGGCAACCTCAGGAGGGCAACCTCCACTCTAAGCCCTGGTCTTCTCACTTGTGAAACAGAGATTGCAAAAATGCAACTAGGGTTCCTGGAGGGTTACAGGAGATAAAGATGAGAAGACCACACTGTCGGCTACCATGATGATGAATTCCTTCTGGGTTTTGTGACAAGAGAAGCATTCTAGAAGCTATGCCCACCGGCCTCTTGCAAATGTAATTTAATTAATTACTTAATTTTTTTGAGATGGAGTCTCTCTCTGTCGCCAGGCTGGAGTGCAGTGGCACAATCTTGGCTCACTGCAACATCCACCTCCCTGGTTCAAGCAATTCTCCTGCCTCAGCCTCCCGAATAGCTGGGATTACAGGCACCTGCCATCATGCCCAGCTAATTTTTGTATTTTTAGTACAGACAGGTTTCACTATGTTGGCCAGGATGGTCTCGATCTCCTGACCTTATGATCTGCCCACCTCAGCCTTCCAAAGTGCTGGGATCATAGGCGTGAGCCACTGCACCCAGCCGCAAATGTAATTTTAAGCAAAAATCAAGGCAGGGTCAAATGGGTATGCAAATACAGGTGTCTGAGACAGCCCCAGTTGGCTTCTGGGCTATGAGGCTGAGTCTCAGTGGATGCACATGCACACACAAGCACATATGTGCGCGCACACACACATACCCCACTGTGGAGCTTACCTGTCCACCTGGATTCCCATATCTTTCATCTCTGCCTTGGCAGGTGCCCCTCCCTTGACTCCTCTGCTTCCACTGGTGAGAAGGCTCAGCACAGGCTCTATCTCCTTGAGCAGTTCATTGTTCTCCCCTTTGCCTTGGAGACCAACCCTGGCTGCTTTCATCGCAGGGTCCTGGCCTGGGGGCCTGGGGGCCAGGCCGTTGGCATGAGGGAGTGAGCCGGCCTCCCGCCCATCATCTTGGGCATGCTGAGGCCCATTCCCTGGCCCTGAGGCTCCATCCACTGCTAGGGGCTGTTCTTTGCCGGCTGCTGGCTGGTGCGACAGATCCACGGCTTTGGTGGGGGGACCCAGGGGCTGGGTCACCCGGATGGTCTTGGGGGTCCCGTCACCCGTAAAGGTGGTCTCCAGATGTGTGGTGAAGCCTTCAGGGCCCCTCAGAATGAGGACCACGTGGGTCTCGGAAGCAATGCCTCTGAGTACCTCCAGGGCGCTGTCATAGCTCAGGTCCACCAAGGGCCGGCCGTTGACTGCGAGAATGATGTCTCCGGCCTGGATAAGGCCGCTCTGCTCTGCAGCACCCCCTCGAATCAGGTCGGAGATGATCACGGGCGGCTTACTGACCCGCTCCTTCACCAGGAATCCCAGGCCCCCAACTTTGCGTTTGAAGAGACGAACAGAAATGACATTGGGCTGGATTTGCTGAACACCGAACATGTGATCCTCCATGGTCACCGGCTTCCACGGGCCCTGTCTGAAGACCTCACGATGTCAGGCCAAGACGACTTCACCAGGAGGAGCCAGGCTTCAGGCTACACTGAGAGCAGGAGCTGGGGTGACAGGTGCTGACAAGGCTTCAGCCCTCTCTGTCTTTGACGTCAACTCAGCGTCACCCACTCATTGCTGGTGGCCCGTTGGTGGCATGATTTCCTGCGTCTGCCTCTCTCCTTATTCTCTAAGGAAGCGATGGTTGACCAGGCAGACGTCAGGAGGGGCCGTGGGACGTGTCCCTAAACCACAGGTCAGGCAGAGTGGGGAGGAGATGCGTCTGGTGGCTGTGTCTAGAAGTGACGCATGATAGATGTGAACTATTCTCTGGATGTCTTCATTGCCAGCCTGTTAGATGTGGATCAGATCTGAGGCATCATGAGCTGGAGAGGAGGAACAGGAAGGGGATGAAAAGAAGGGAAAAAGAGAGATTGAAGTAGAGTGCCCAACACTACCTTCAAAACTAATATAGAAAATGCAGCTAATTGACAAAGTCTAGCCACAAGACACCCCAGAATTTCAAGCCAACCTAGAAACAAAATCCTTCTTTCTGGAGGGGACACCTTTCCCAGTTAGCTGCAAATTACCTAGTTGTATTTCCTTGATCAAAGCCCTTTGGGACCAAAGGGTCTCCCTGGGCAAACCACGGAGAATCAGCCCCAGAAATCAAATAAGAATAAGAAGACGTCTCTTATCTCGTTCCCACCATGAGAAGTCATCAGACCGACTTGCCAAGCAGCCTAGTTGCTCTCCACGTTTGGTATTCATTTTCCATCCATAGCTCAGGAGCTCAGCTGGTACAGATCTTTGGGTTTTCTGTTCCAGCCACTCCCCAAGGCCCAGTGGAATGGGAACGACCCTGCCTTCCATGGACCCAATGATGGGGAATGTTAATTGGCCTTCGTAACCATTTTTGTCATTCTTAGCTTGTTCCATGTTCAGAAGGACAGGCTTAGTCACACTATAAACATAAATACCAAGAAGATGAGTCCACACAAAATTGTGGAAGACACTTGGGCTCCACAGACAGCTGAAAACCTGATAGAGAAAGCTTAGGAAGAGTAGACTTTATCCCCCTAAAGGTAGCATAGGAACATTGGAGGTGCTCAATGAATATCTGTTGACTGAAGAAGAAGAAAACCCCAAAGACAAAACATGGCAGACACGTTTTGAGCACGTTCCCCCTTAACCTATATTTTTAATTTCTCCTTTGATCCTCAAAATAACCCCTCAATAGAAGAGGAAAGGGAAGCTTGGGAAGGTTCTGTAAGTTGTCAAAGGTCACACAGAGAATAATGGCAGGGGAGGATTTGACCTTGAGCCTGAGCTTTTAAACTTATACTCTAGCTCTTTCAAATTTACATTCTGGGACAGGTGTGGTGGCTCACGCCTGTAATTCCACCACTTTGGGAGGCTGAGGTGGGAGGATTGCTTGAGCCCAGGAGTTTGAGACCAGCCTGGGCAACATAGCAAGACCCTGTCTCTATTTATTTAAAAAAGAAAAATCAGGCCGGGTGTGGTGGTTCATGCCTGTAATCCTAGCACTTTGGGAAACCAAGGCAGGCAGATGGATCACTTGACGTCAGGAGTTCAAGACCAGCCTGGTCAACATGGTGAAACCCCATCTGTACTAAAAATACAAAAATTAGCCAGGTGTGGTGGCGGTTGCCTGTAATCCCAGGTACTCAATAGGCTGAGGCATGAGAATCACTGGAACCCAGGAGGCGGAGGTTGCAGAGTGAGCTGAGATCATACCATTGTACTCCAACCTGGGCAACAGAGTGAGAATCTGCCTCCAAACAAACAAACAAAATGAATCAAATTTCTATTCTAGTTATTTTCAAAATGCTGACATCTTCTAAGTCACTGACTCCCTCAGGCTCAAAGAAATGGGGTCTAGTTGAGGTACCAAAGGCCAACAGGGGCCCCAGCTGGGGATGCTGTGGCCCAGGTGAGGGGCGAGGAACTGTGGCATGTGCCCACGGGGCCACACACATGCAGTGTGGCACGTCTGGGGTGGGGCAGGTGATCTGTGGGTGTGGGTAGGGTGGAAAGTAGCCTCCCATCCCTACCCGTGATTATTAGTTTGTTCCAAGTTCAAAAAGATAGGTTTGGTCACACTACAAACATCAATACCAGCAAGATGGGTAAGGGGACATCAGAGAACCCCTCTATCTCTTTCCCTACCCCCCACTCAAGTGCAACTTCCATCTGTGTCCCAAAGCCCCTTCCTGCCAGCATCCTCACCACACTTCAGCACCAGAAGGGAGCCCCCATCTGCCATGACTAACAAAGTGACACTCACTTCCTCGTTCCCCTTTTAGCGACTTCCCAGGGCTGAGGCAGCTGACAAGCTCCTGCTGCCCCTGAGAGCAGGAGATGGGTGCAGAGACCCCTCCCAGAAGGGGGCACCACCTCCTAGATCCCCTCAACGGCAGGGGGGTAATTAGCAAGTTCAGCCTCCCCTTCGCAGCCTACCTTACGGAACTCCACCAGCCCCTCTGTGTGGGTGAGGGAATTATGAATCCCCGGGCCCAGCCCGGGATGCGTTCTCCATCTGGTGTGGCTCTGTGTATGTGTTTCTCTCTGTGTATTCATGCATCGCCTGCATGCTGTGTCACTTCTCTGCTGTGTGTGGCCCAGGTGTGACCGGCCGAGTATCTTTTGGCATCTTGCTGCTGGGGTTCTGGTTTGCAGGGAAACCCTTCGAGCACTGCTGTGCCCTTCCTCACTGGGAAGAGTCGCTCTCCTCTCTCCTTGCATCCTTAACCCTCCTGAGCCCCACATCCTCCAGGTACCCAACCCCGGATGCTCATTGTTTGGTTGGCAGCAGAGAAAACCAGGACCTCCAGAGCTTTCTTGAGCATCCCGTTTGGCATTAGGACTCCGTTCTTTAATGAAAGGAGCAACCAGAAGGCCGTCTTTTGGGGAGGCAAGGTCCCTAAGCTCACTCCTCCAGGCTCTGGCTTGGGCAGAGACGGAAATTAGTCTTTGGTGTACTTTGTTTAAGGAGAACAGAAACGAAGCAATTCGCAAAGGCCCTTGGCCATTCTCAGCGCGTTCCCCTCTCTTTCTCTGCTGCTTCGCAGAATCAGGGAGGGCTCTGGGCTGGTTCTTGGGAACTGGTGTGCTATTTCTCTCTCACACCTTGGTGGTAGAAAGGAAACTGGATCTTTGCAAGGGGGTGGAAAGAAGCTGGGCTGGGGAGAGGCAGGTGTATTTTTTGTCTGCTGAGAGACAAAGACAGACAGAGAGAAAGGGAGATAGCAAGCTCTGGGTCTGAGTTCTGGGTTCTGAGGATTCTTCATTTTCGATCATTACCTTCTTTTTTTTTTTTTTTTTTTGAGACAGAGTCTCACTGTCACCAAGGCTAGAGTGCAATGGTACAATCTCAGCTCACTGCAATCTCTGCCTCCCAGATTCAAGCAATTCTCTAGCCTCAGCCTCCCAAGTAGCTGGGATTACAGCTACTTGGGTGCCCACCACCATACCCATCTAATTTTCTATTTTTAGTAGAGATGGGGTTTGCCATGTTGGCCAGGCTGGTCTTGAACTCCTGACCTCAAGTGATCCACCTGCTTCATCCTCCCAAAGTTCTGGGATTACAGGCATGAACCATCGCATCTGGCCGTCAATCATTATCTTAATAACAGTTCCACAACACTTTCTCTGTCTCCTTTTCCTCCCGCAAAACATCCTCATCTACTATCACATTTTTCATCCTTGTCCTGACCAACTTCAGGTTTGGTTGTCTCCTGATTTTATAGATGAAGAAATTAAGTTGCTATAAGGACACCCGCTTGTCCTGGTTTTTGAATGTTTAGTTTCCATGAGGCTCCATAGGGACAGCCGGCCACCTGCTGCCCAATGGAAGAGTTTTAAGGTCCTTCCTGGCTCTATCCCAGTACTTCCGGGTGAGTTCTTTATTTTCTCTGAACCTCAGTTCCCTGATCTGTAAAATGGGTCATTTGTAATCACCACGTCTCTGAGTCACAGACAGGGTTAAATGAACAGTAAATGCAGGGAACTTGGCAACGTCACAGAGTAGTGACTGCTCAGAAAAATGGCTTCCTATTATTGTTATGTGATATATAACGATTCGGACTTCCTGGCTTTTAATTCAGCGCACTTCTACTCGATCACGTCCAGCCAAAGGTCCTTCAGGCGCCATCTAGAAGGGGGCCTCCCCTTGAAATCACACCAAGGCATCTCACGCCGGTCTGGGTGGGGGACACCGTCTACGTAGAGACAGTTGCTGGATAGAATCGTCTGACAACCCTGCCTCCACCCGCGGGAGCTGGGATTTGAAACAAATCACATATGCATCTTTGCCAGGGTCTATACCATGGAAACAATACTTGGATCCAAGCCTCATTCAAGTAGCTCACTGGCTTCGGGTGCATTTATTTCATTTACCTTGCTGCGAGGAAATCAGTAGCTGACTACTAGGGATGGCTGCCAGTGAGAGGAAGGAAGCCCAAACAGGCCAGCGTCTCTACTCCCTCCTCTCTGTGCGACCTTGGGCAAGCCCCTCTCCACCCTGAACCTCGTTTCTGCAACTGAAGGAAAAGTAACAACAGCAGCCTCCAGTGGTTGAGAGCTTACTGTGTGCTAAGCATTGGGGGTTTTATTTAATTGCTACAGACGCCATAGGAAGTATTATTTTTTGTTTTTTGAGAGACAGGGTCTTACTATGTTGCCCAGGCTGGTCTCAAACTCTGTGCCTTAAGTGATCCTCCTTAGTCTCCCAAGTAGCTAAGACTACAGGTGCATGCCACCACACCCAGCTAGTTGTTTTTATATTTGTAGAGACAGGGTCTCACTATGTTCTTGAACTCCTGGCTCAAGTCATCCTCCTGCCTGGGCCTCCTAAGTTGCTGTGTCTACAGGCATGAGCCTTCATGCTGGGCCTTGTAAGTGCCATTTTTATTTGCACCTTATGGATGCATGAGACAGATGAGGTTCAGGGATGTAAATCAAGGAAGTAGTTCTGGGTCTAAGTGAGAGGGTTCTGAGTGCTCTCTGTGGTCAGTCACAGTCCTGAAAACAATCTCACAACGCTATGCCTCCCTCCTTTTCCTCCACAAAGCACATCCTCATCTGTGGATCTGGGTCATATTCGACTGCCCCCATTTTATAGATGAAAAAGCAAAGCTCCTAAGGGACGCCTGCTGGCCCTGGTTTGCCCGTGCTCTCCATTTTTAGCATTGAAGGATGAAGAATATTTGAATGAAGAGGAGCCACCAAGCCTATCTAGTCTAGCTTCCTCATTCAGAAATGAGAAAATGCAGCCAGGCGCAGTGGCTCATGCCTGTAACCCTAGCACTTTGGGAGGCCGAGGCAAATGGATCACCCAAGTTTGGGAGTTCAGCCTGACCAACATGGAGAAACCCCATCTCTACTAAAAATACAAAATTAGCCAGGCATTGTCATGGGCTCCTGTAATCTCAGCTACTTGGGAGGCTGAGGCAGGAAAAGCACTTGAACCCAGGAGGCGGAGGTTGCGGTGAGCTGAGATAGCGTCATTGTACCTCTAGCCTGGGCAACAAGAGCAAAACTCTGTCTCCAAAAAAAAAAAAAAAAAAAAAGAAGAAGAAGAAGGAAAGAAAACAGAGGAGGCCTGGAGAAGCAAAGGGCTCATTCGACATGGACCAGCCACAGCTGAAGCGTCCAGACCTGCGCTGTCCAATATGGCAGCCGCTTGCCACACATGGCCATTGAGCACATGGATTGTGGCTGGTTCAGGTGCAATGTGCTATAAGAGCTGGCTTTCAAAGACTAGTATGAGAGGTGACAGGTACACCAGACTCTCAGAAGTCACCATTAAAGAACTTAGTCATATAATCAAACACTACCTGTTCCCCACCAAAACCTATCGAAATAAAAAAATTAAAAAAGTAAAAAAACAAAAAGCAAAGACTAGTATGAGAAAAAGAACATAAATATCTCCATGATATTTAAATATTGACTACATTTGAAATGATGCTGTTATGGATATATTGCATTAAATAAAATTACTATGAAAGTTAATTTTCCCTGTTGCTTTTCACTCTTCTTTCTTTTTTTGTCAGATAGGGTCTCACTTTGTCACCCAAGCTGGAGGGCAGTGGCATAATCTTGGCTCACTGCAGCCTCCACCTCCCAGGCCCAGTGATCCTCCCACCCCAGCCTCCTGAGTAGCTGGGACTATAGACACATGCCACCATGCCTGGCTAATTTTTGTATTTTTGTAGAGAAGAGGTTTTGCCATGTTGTCCAGGCTGGTCTTGAACTCCTGGGCTTCAGTAATCCTCCTGCCCCAGCCTCCCAAAGTACAGGAATTATAGGTAAGAGCCACTGTACCCAGCTGCTTTTTACTCTTTTTAATGTGACTTATAAAGCCAAACATTACACACGTGGCTTGCATTATATTGCCATTGGGCAATGTGGGTCTAGAGTGTGACCATTGTTCTTTCTGTAGCCTACCATCCCTGGATCTCCCCAAGATCTTACTGATAACAGCCTGGCAGAAGATACTTCTTAAAGTTTTCCCTTCTAAAAAAACCAGAAAAATGACAAAGATGGTTTGCAAATATCTCGCCACCTTTTGAAACTGAGCTCTGGGAATAGGCATGGTGGGGGTAATGTGGGGAGACAGAAAATATACCCAGAACCATATGAAGAGAGAGGTCATAGTAGTATGTCACCTGAGCTAATAGTCCAGTATCCAAAATCTTGCTTCCAAGTGTCAATTGAAATCTAACCCAGGCCTGTTGTCCCAGCCCTTTGGGAGGCTGAGGCAGGCAGATTGCTTGAGGAGTTTGAAGTCAGCCTGGATAACATAGTCATATCCCATTTCTACAAACAATACAAAAATTTGGCCAGGTGCGGTGGCTCACACCTGTAATGCCAGCACTTTGGGAGGCCAGGGCAGGATGATGACATGAGGTCAGGAGTTTCAGACCAGCCTGGCCAACATGGGGTGAAACCCTGTCTCTACTAAAAATACAAAAAAATTAGCTGGGCATGGTGGCAGGCAACTGTAATCCCAGTTGCTCAGGAGGCTGAGGCAGGAGAATGACTTGAACGCAGGAAGCGGAGGTTGCAGTGAGCTGAGATTGCACCACTGCACTCCAGCCTGGGTGACAGAGGAAGACTCTGTCTCAAAAAAAAAAAAAAACAAAACAAAAATTAGCTAGGCATGGTGACACGTGCCTGTGGTCCCAGCTATTCTGGAGACTGAGGCGGGAGGATCAATTGAGCCTGGGAGGTTGAGGCTGCAGTGAGCCAAGACAGTACCACTGCACTCCAGCCTGGGTGACAGAATGAGACCCTGTCTCAAAAAAAAAAAAAAAAAAAAGGAAAAAGAAAACTAACTCATCTGTGCAAAAAATATGTCATTAAAAGCACTGAGGCAGATCTCTATTTGCAAATAAGAAATGAACTCCAAGGTATATACCGTTAGGTGAAAAAGAAAGGTGCAAGCAAGTCAGTTCTGTACATGTAAATGCAAAGATTATTCTGGAAGAAACAGATATCAATGGTTGCATCTTAAGGGGAATGTTAGAAGTCAGTAGGAAGGAGATATATTTTGTATTGAATAGCTTTTTTTCTACTTATCATGTAAATTTTTGAAATCACATGTGTATTATCTTTTACATGAACAATACCAAAGAAAACAAAACCCAGCCTGCCCGTGAACTCTTGACTGTTTTCAGTTTGTACACCCACAAAATCTCTGATGGAGCTTCAGCCCTGTTTCCCATCTCCCTCCAATCTCATTTAAAAACAAACTCCAAGTTCTCCAAGTCCTCAAAAACAAAACAAAATACTGCCACCCCCAACACAAACAAAAGGCTAAAAGCGTAAACCCAACTGTGCTTTTTAAAAATACAGAAACACCAACTTCTTTACATTTCCTGAACTGCTAATTTGCAGTCTTTCCCCAGAGAGATTGCCACCCGGTAATCAAGCTGAAGTGCTTTCTCCCACACTGGTAAGTCATGGCTGCAAACTTACAAGTCCCTATAAATCCGGGGGGTAAGTTGGCATTCTGTGCCTTGGGGATCCCAAAGACACAATCATCCTGAGTCTCCCAGCCATGGAATTCCCCCAGTTTCATGGTTACAGTTTGCCTATGATGACGTCAATCTTTCCATATTGGATGCCCATATCTCAGGGGTAGGAACAGGCCCAGTTTAGAGTTACAGGCACAAGAGTTAATGATTGTTTAAAATTTGACACACCCTGTTGCCAAGGCTTTGGGAACCACCGCCCTCCCCCCTCAACGTTGCTGCTAAATACCACCTCTTTGAATGGCAGTTTGATAATATCTACCTCCAAATTTTAAATACACACACCTTGGCCTAACAATTCAAATTTGAGGACTTTTTCCTGCAGGTAACCTGAAAGGAACATCCTCACACACATCCTTCTTTGCAGTTGTTCTGAATATCAAGAGATTGAGAAAATCTTAAGTATCCCTAAATAGAAGACTATTAAATCAGCTATGGCACATCTATACAATGGAATTCTGGGCAGGCATTAAATAAGCAGGGGGTTAGAGCTAAAAAGACCAATAAGGAATGATCTTAAAGATCCAGTGTTAAATTTAAAAGCAAGGTGGAGCACACCCATTTAGAAATATATTTATATATCCATCTTACAGCTTTATCATACATTCATCCATGTTTCCATATAAGCTTGGAGATGCACTGAATGGCTCTGGAGAATTATTCAAGATATCAGTAACAATCGTTACTTCTGGGAAAGAGGAGTGGAAGGTTAGAAGTTGGGTGGGAAGGGGGCTTACTTTTTATTCTATATTCCTTCCTATTAGATTGCTATTATTGATAGATTGATTTATTTTTGAAACAGGGTCTCGCTCTGTTGCCCAGGCTGGAGTGCAGTGGTGTGATCATAGCTAACTGCAACCTCCAAGGCCTGGGCTCAAGCTATCCTGTTGCCTCAGCCTCCTGAGTATCCAGACTACAAGTGCACACCACCACGCCTGGCTGATTTTTTTTAAATGTTTGTAGAAACAGTGTCTTGCTATGTTGCCCAGTCTGGTCTCAAACTCCTGATCTCAAGCAATCATCCCACCTTGACCTCCCAAAGTGCTGAGTTTATAAGCATGAACCACTGTGCCTGAACTAAATTATTATTATTTTTTACAATGTTTTTTGCATCAATTTTAAGAAAAGAGTAAGGTCTTTGAAGTGAGACTGTCTTTTATTCTCTACTTGGCTTTGTGATTGTGGACAAGTTACTCACCCTCTCTGAGTCATAGTTTCTGCATCTATTAAATATGGATGATAATAGTACCTATATAGGGTGTCTGAGGATAGAAAGAGGTAATTGTTAATGTTTTCTTTTCTTTCTTTTTTTTTTGAGATGGAATCTCCCTGTCACCCAGGCTGGAGTGCGGTAGCGCCATCTTGGCTCACTGCAACCTCCGCCTCCTGGGTTCAAGTGATTCTCCTGCCTCAGCCTCCCGAGTAGCTGGGACTATAGGTGCCTGCCACCACAGCTAATTTTTGTATTTGTATTTTAAAATTTTTTATTATTTTTATTCGTTTTTGATACAGAATCTTGCTCCGTTGCCCAGGCTGAGTGCAGTGGTGCAATCTCGGCTCACTGCAACCTCTGCCTCCCAGGTTCAAATGATCCTCCTGCCTCAGCCTCCTGAGTAGCTGAAATCGTACCTGGCTATTTTGTGTGTGTTTTTAGTAGAGACAAGGTTTCACCATGTTGGCCAGGCTGGTCTTGAACTCCTGACCTCAAGTGATCTGCCTGCTTTGGCCTCCCAAAGTGCTGGGATTACAGGTGTGAACCACTGTGCCTGGCCAACAGTTAATGTTTTTTACGTTATTACAATGCACCATAGACTAGGTAAGTGCCCAGTAGATGGATCCTTTTACCACCACTATTACTAATTATCATGATGTAAGCAGTCATTTTTCTATTGAGTGTCTGTAATGTCCGATGCATGCATTGCTTAAAGCACTTTGTGTTGAAGGGCCAGGTAAAAGGTATGGACACGTGGACTGGTCCTGTTTCCCATGGGAATGGATGACTGTCACTGGCTCCTTTTCAGAATGCTGTAAAAGCAGGATTCAGTTTGTCAGAACACGGCACATGAGAGACGCAGCTAGAAGCACTGAGGCCCCAGAACTTGGTGGTGAGTCAACACCATTAGGATGGGATGGGGAGGATGGTCTGGTTTCTCATAAGGAGAGAGTTGCAGAGCTGTCATCCCGATGTTAGAATAGATCTGGGGAATCACAGAGTCTTCATTTCGGCTTCGTTTTGCAGAGCTCATTTAATGAGCTAGTTCAGCCGGCGGCAGACCAATATATCCATTCTCTGACATAAAATTTCAGGGTTTGGGGCTAAGATTCTTAAGTTCCTTCCATCCATGGACCCCTCAGTGGCACAAAAATCCCCACAGATACACTTCTGCCTCCCACCCTTGCCCCTACAGACAAGCCCCATTGCTGTAAATTCGGTGTGGGGGTCAAAGGCATGAATTTGGAGCCAGAAAGACCAGGGTTTGTGACCCACCTCTGCTACCTATTAGCCTCAGATTCCTCATCTGTAAAGTGGGAACAATTATGGTTTCTGCCTTAAAGATGGAAACCAATAAATCACATGGGATAATTTAAATGGAAGTGCATTAGCAGAGATAATTCATGTAAAGCATGTGGTACTGTTGACTATTATTTTTAGAGTCACTTGAGATTACACATCAAGAAAATTGAACTATTTCAAGCTAGATATGCAAACATAATCATGGCCAAGAGGACAGCCTCATTACTATAAAAAGGAAACATTATCAGTGGTCTCGGAAACTTTTCTTAACAATCATTACAATAAGATGAAACATATTTTCTACCCCCATCAACCTTATATTCTTTTACTTTCTTTTTCTCCCTCCGTCTTTCTCCCCTTTGCCTCCTCTTGTCCTTCCTTTTCTTTCATTCATGCCACCCATTCATTAGCTAACGCATACATAGCTCTCCCTGCACAGGGCAGTCAGTGTGGAGCTTGCATGGGGACTACAGGGGTAGACAAGATAGACAGCATTCCTACCCTCAAGCTTACAACCTGGGGTGGAGGTAGTTGGAGAGAAATATTAGTGATAAATACAATGAGTAGAACAAAAGGAAAAATACAGGATGCTAATGAGAGCATGCGTAGGGGACCTAACATGATCTGGGTGGTGGTGATCAGGAAAGGCTTCCTGGAGGAAGTCAGGATCCAGAGTTGGCCAGATAAGAAGACAGATGGTGGAAGTGAGAAGTGGAGGAGAGATCAGCATGTGAGAAGGCACTGTGGTAGGATGGAGCTGGCATTTTGAGGCACTGGACAAAGTCCCTCGTGGTGAGAGAAGAAAGCCATGTCACAAGATAAAGCTGGAGAGGTCATCAGAGGCTGGATCATCAGGTCTCTTGAATGCAAGTTAATGATTTTGGACTTTATTCTTAGAGCGATGGCAAGCGTTGGAGGGTTTTGAGCTGAAGAGTACAGTGGCCAGAGTTAGATTTTGTGAAGAACACTCTGGCTGCTGCTGGATGGAAAATGGGTGGGAAAAGCAAGGCTGGGTATGGGGAACCCGGTTAGGAGGTTGCTGCAGGCCAGAGATGAGTGATGACGGTGGTTAAAGATCAGGTGGTGAAAGGGAAGAAGGAAGGAAGTGGGTCGATTTAAGAGATGTTTCCAAGATTGAGGCAACAAGATTTGGTGACTAATTGGATGCAGAAGCTAAGGGAGAAGGAAGTGTCTGCAGTGACCTCCTAGCTCCTGGCTTTCACCAGTAGAAGTATGAAGGATTTCCTGAGAGAAGGAAACCTGAACAATGGGGTAAAAATAGGGTGAAAGGGCTAGATGCCTGTAATCCCAGCACTTTGGGAGGCTGAGGCAAAAGGATTGTTTGGGGCCAGGAGTTCGAGACCAGCCTGAGCAATACAGTGAGACCTCCCCCACCATCTCTACACACAAAAAAATTAACTATGATCATGCCACTGCACACCAGCCTGGATGACAGAGCAAGACTCTGTCAAAAAGAAAGAAGGAAGGAAGGAAGGAAAGGAGGAAGTAAGGAAAGGAGGAGGGAAGGAAGGGAGGGAGGGAGAGAGGGAGGAAGAGGAGGGTGAAAGAGAATAATGAATGAATGAAGCTCATTTCATAGAATTGTCTTGGCCAGGTGCAGGAGCTCATGCCTGTAATCCCAGCACTTTGGGAGGCCAAGGCGGGTGGATCACGAGGTCAGGAGATTGAGACCATCCTGGCCAACATGGTGAAGCCCTGTCTCTGCTAAAAATACAAAAATTAGCTGGGTGTGGTGGCGCTTGCCTGTAATCCCAGCTACTTGGGAGGCTGAGGCAGTAGAATTGCTTGAACCTGGGAGGCTGGGGTTGCAGTGAGCTGAGATTGCGCCACTGGACTCCAGCCTGGCAACAGAATGAGTCTCCATCTCAAAAAAAAAAAAAAAAAAAAAAAGAATTTTCTTCCATGAGTAATAATTTAGTTGTGGTCTGGTCTAGTAATTTAGTTGCAAGAGTCAACATTTCCTAATAAGGTCATTTCCATAATTGTGAGAATTCAGCTATAAAAAATTTGCTCAATTTGGCTCAATTCCAAACTTTGCCATTTACAGGCTATTTGATCTTGGGTAAGTCATTTAACATTTTGACTTTCAATTTCTTTTTGTGAAATTGAAAAGGTAATAACAACTAGTTGCCAAGGCTTTTGTAACAATTACGCAAGATGGACACTGTGAAGGGCACTTTGTAAACTGTAAATGTCAACTATAATAACCACGCTGAGTGTTTATTTTTCAGGGAACATCAATAACTGTTTTCTCCAAATTGTACGTCATTGTTAAGCTTGAGGCTAAACCAAGTTTCTTCTCTCATGCCTGGCATCCTTGAGTGCTTTCTGGTTTAGAGGAGCTGAGTCAAAAGGCTGACACAAAGCACTCAGGGAAGGAAAAAGGATACCTATTTTAAGAGAGCAGTAATAATAACTCAGTAATAATAATAATAATAACTCAAAAATTCCCTTTAAATAGATCCACAGCATTTTAAGAGAGCAGTAATAATAACTCAGTAATAATAATGATAATAACTCAAAAATTCCCTTTAAATAGATCCACAGCATCCACATAGGCCTGCATCAGTTACAAATAAATTTCAAAAAGGGAAAATATGTTAAATAGAAAACACGAACTACAATGGCAGAAGTAATTCCACATATGTCACATATGTCATTAATAACAATAAGAGTAAATGGGTCAAACTTGAGTAAAACATCAAGACTTTTCAATTATATAAAATGTATTTGCAGTTGCCCTACCTTAGCATGAATGTGTAGACTAGTACCAAGGACAAGGGGGAAAACATTCATTAAGGCAGGCCTGAGCCTAGTATACATTTTCTGGCCACTTGGAGTGAAAGCACCATAGGTCTGCTTTCATTTGCACAATGTAATTGACTTTCTTCTTAGAATATGTTAGCACCTAGTAAGCATGCAATAAATATTTGGTGAATAAGGGCCCACCTATCCACACTGAATACGTATTAGTTAGGTTGAAATATGTCTAATTAACAGTTTTGCAAATGATCACATTTTTCAATATTATATGGTTCAACTTAAATTTTGAACATTTTTATATGTAAGCACTTTACTGGATTATCTCATTTTCATTCTTGCAACACAACATGAATGTGCCATGACATTATAATTACCATTTTATAGATGCTAAAATCAAGTCTCAAAGACATTAAGACATAGGTTATGCAGCTAGTGTCAGTGGTGGGAACTCAAGGTAAGTTTGTCTGAACTCAATGTCTTTGCTTTTTTCACGTTCTAAGTACTGCTATATATTTTTAGCTCAATTCTATAATTTTAGTAACTGAAAGTTGAAAGAGATGCTAGGGATTTTCTATTCCAATTCACAATGTGGATTTTATGAACTTCCTACGGTGCTCAGGGAACCTTGAAAATCCTGGAATTGTGTGCACAACTTTTGTGGACATGTGCATTTATATGGGGAAAACAGGCCATGGCGTTAATATGATTTTCCAAGCACTCCATTAAACAATAAATAATAAGGGTAGAAGTCACTGGTTTTACATTACATTTTGCAGATGAGGACCTAGAGGCTTATAGTTAGGAAAGGACTTGCCTAAGATTCTTAGAAACGGATCAAACTCAGGCTATATAATCATTTCTTTCTTTTGTTTCTGGGTCTCACTCTGTCACCCAGGCCGGAGTGCAGTGGCACAATCTTGGCTCATTGCAACCTCTGCCCCCACCAGGTTCAAGCAATTCTCCTGCCTTAGCCTCCTGAGTAACTAAGACTATAGGTGCCCAGCAGCTAATTTTTGTATTTTTAGTAAAGATGAGATTTTGCCATGTTGACCAGGCTGGTCTCAAACCCCTGACCTCATGTGATCCACCTGCCTCAGCCTCCCAAAGTGCTGGGATTATAGGTGTAAGCCACTGCGCCCAGTTGTAAGATGTTCTTTTTGTCTTGTTATACTGGATCTTAACAACTTAAATTATTGCCCAAGCAGTCGAAAATTGACTCACCTCTCTTCCTGGTGAAATACCTCCAAAAATTATCTGCCTCCCCAGGATCGATAACGATATCTGAAGATACCACTGCAAGTGAGATGAGGCGGCAAGGCTAACAGATTCTAGTCACTTATCAAAGTAAATGTCTAAACAATCAATTTTGTAATTAGGATAAGAAGCTTAAAATATATATTTAGTGCTGCTATAAGAAAATCATAAATGATAATGTAGTTTTTCAAATAAAAAAATAAAAATAATGATCATGGTATCAGAGACATCTGTTATGATTCCTTCATTTGCTCAGCTTTTATCAAGTAACTACTTAGGACTGGGCCCAGTGGCTCATGCCTGTAATCCCAACACTTTGGGAGGCTGAGGCAGGAGGATTATTGAGCCCAGGAGACTGAGGCTGCAGTGAGCCGTGATTGTGCCACTGGACTCCAGCCTGTGCGACAGAGCAAGACCCTGTCTCCAAAAAAAGCAAAGCAAAACAAAACAAAACATGTGTATAGCACAGGACTTGGCACATAATAGGTACTCAGTGAATCAAGTTCTCAATCTCTAAGTCTGCAGCTATTGAATGAAACAGTCCCTGTGAGAGGTGAAAGGGAGCAGTGGGGATTGTAGAAAACTGGAGGGCCCATGCCACATTTAGAGGGCAGATACAGCCAGTGGTTGCCATGCAGAAAGCCAAGGCCGGTCTCACCTCACTTCCTGTCAAGCAGCTTCAGGGAGGTGATGGCACGGCCCATTACAAATGAATGAATGAATGAATGCATGAATGAATGAATGAATGAGACCTCAGACACTTGGTTAATAAAACTTAAATTCAGGCTGGGTGTGGTAGCTCATGCCTGTAATCCCAGAACTTTGGGAGGCTGAGGCAGGCAGATCACCTGGGGCCAGGAGTTTGAGACCAGCCTGGCCAACATGGTGAAACCCCATCTCTACTAAAAATATAAAAACTAACAGGGCATGGTGGTGTGCATCTGTAATCCCAGTTACTCAGGAGGCTGAGGCAGGAGAATGGCTTGAACCCAGGAGGTGGAGGTTACAGTGAGTCAAGATCACATCATTGCACTCCAGCCGGGGTCACAGAGCGAGACTCTGTCTCAAATAACTAAAACAAAAACAAAACTTGGATTCAGAAAAAGGAAAGCCAATGGTGGGGTGGGTCTTAATGGAGTTTGCAAAATCACCAGCAAGGAACATCATCTAGTTTCTTGCTACCCAAACTGCGGTCCATGTACCAGCACCATCAGCATCACCTGGGAGCATGTGAGCAATGCAGAATCCCAGGCCCCAGCTCAGACCTATGAATTAGACTCTGCATTTTAGGAGGATCCCCAGGGAACCACGTGTACATTGGAGTTTGAGCAACACTGATACAGTTTGCCTCTAAAGGCCGCTGTGACTTTTTGTGACCTACACATATGGCCATTTCAAAGGAAATTTCAATTTCAACTCAAACTATCACCTGTTATACACCAAAAAAAAAAAAAAAAATGCTTTAGATCCAGGATATCACATACTTCAATCAGGCTCTAGTCACATTCTATCAATGACAGCCCATAGGTATACAAATGAATTGCATTTGGTTAATACAGTTAAAACTAATTTTTTCCCCCAAGTTTGTTACCACCATTTAAAAGCTGGAGGTTTTAAGCTGGGGACGGTGGCTCACACCTATAATCCCAGCACTATGGGAGGCTAAGGTAGGAAGATCCCTTGAGGTCAGGAGTTCAAGACCAGCCTGACCAAGGTGGCAAAACCCTGTCTCTACTAAAAATACAAAAATTAGCTGGACATGGTGGCGCACACCTGTAGTCCCAGTTACTTGGGAGTCTGAGGCAGGAGAATCACTTGAACCCTGGAGGTGGAGGTTGCAGTGAGCTGAGGTCACACCACTGCACTCCAGCCTGGGTGACAGAGAGTATGACCCAGTCTCAAAAACAAAACAAAACAAAACAAAAAACAACAAAACAAATCCCAAAAATTAAAAAAAACAAACAAACCCAAAACAAAAACACTGGAGGTTTCATCAAAGATACAAATTTCTATCTTTTTTGGAACCGTGGAAGATGTGTTTATACTGGGCCTGTGTTCCTGAATATACTACAAACAGCTGGAGTAGGTGGTGGCACCCCCTTTAGGTGGGGCATGAGTTCTCTAGTTCCCCTGCATCACCCTGTGGCCCCCATAATTCATTTGTTTCTTGCAAATAGGTATTTGACTATGTAGGTCTTTGAATGTGGGACCTCTGCTAGAAAGTGAGTTTTAAAGGGAAACAAGGAAGGTCACCTTCAGAAGCTACTCAATGAAGGGACAAGGTGTGCTCAGTGATTTGGGTCTTGTCATAGGTGGCTCCAGGGGATCCAGGTGTTTGATAGGGTCCCCACCTCCACGTGAGATCACAGCATCCATCCCAGCTTGTGTCCTGCGGCCAATGCTCAGCCCTGACCTCGTTCTCCCTGGGTTAAATCTACTGAGAATGCTGCAGCGTTTTGCACGACCATCATCCTTAAGTCTGTATCTGTTTCTTCTTTCACCTTGGGTGTGCATGCACCAAAGCCTTTCCTGGAATGACACCTTTCTATCTAAACTGGGCTTTTTCTTTTGATGTCAAACTAGTCAGGAGCTGAGTGGAGTGTAACTTCCTTCCTCCATTCCAAGGGAAGATTCAGTCCTAGATCCCCTACAGGTTTTTCTAGGGACTCCACCTGGCTGTTACCTGAACTGGCTTATCTCGTGTGGCAGCAGCACACCTGGGAAGCTCCTGAAGGACACCTCCCGCTCTGCACTGCGGGGTACATTCCCACCTGAGTCAGCTTTACTCAATGGAGCCCTGCAAATATCCCCCAAAATAAAATCACAGAAGAGAACGGCATCACCTTAAGCAGTCTCCAAGCTGATGTCGTGGAGGTTGGAAGGAAGAATTATGGGGGAATGTCATAATTTAAGATCACAGGCACAGGATTCCAATCCTGATTCTGTCATTTACTGACATGTGACTTGGTCAAGGGCTTTAGCATCTCTGTGCCTCCGTTTCTTCATCTATAAAATAGAGAAAAACAATAGTCCTGACTACCTTGCGAGGATTACATGAGATAATGTCATGTTTCCCAAGCTGCTCTTACTAACGTCATATCTTTCCACCATACCGGTGTCTTTCCTATGCAATTATTTATTTAATATTTTTCCTTACAATGAACTCACTTTCTATGTTAGATACTTACTATAGCCTCATTCTAAAGGCTAATATCCACAAAATCACGGTATAAATTTGCTAGCTGCTTTTTTCTATGATCAAAACAAATATTTAATCAGCAATTTTTTTAAATGGCACTTTGGTCTAATGATGAAAAAAACGTGGAACAAATTCACATTGAGTGGCACTGTAACTGACCAGTCATCTTCAAAAGTGTCAAGCCCATGGGAGACAAGGAAAGACTGACACACTGTCACAGATCAGAGGGGGCAGAGAGAAATCAGTGCCGAAAGCAACGTGGGATCCTGAACAGAAACAGCACAGTAGTGGAGAAAGTGGTGCAATTCGAATACGGTCTGTCATTTAGTTAATATCTTGCCATTGTCAGTCTTCTGTTCCTGATAATTAGACTATGGTTATGTATGATATTAACATGGGGGAAACTAGGTCAGGGTATAAAGAAACGCATTGTACCATATTGCAACTTTTCTGTGAGTCTAAAATTACTTCAAAATAAAAGTTTTTTAAAAAATGGGTATCAGTAAAGCAGTGGTTTCCCTTTTCCCCTCTCATTGCCCCCTGGCAACCACTAATCCGCTTTCTGCATCTGTGGATTCTTCTATTTTGGATACTTCATATAAATGAAATCCTACAAGATGAGCCTTTTTGTGTCTGGCTTCTTTCACTCAGCATCATGCTTTTGAGGTTCATCCATGTTACAGCATGGGTCAGCACTTCACTCCTTTTAATGGCTGAGTGATATTCCATTGCAGAGATGGGTATGCCACTTTTAGTTATCCACTCGTGCACTGACAGACATTCGGATTGTTTCCACCCTTTGGCTATTGCGAATAGTGCTATGAACATACACGTAAAAGTTTTTGTTTGAATACTTGTTTTCAATTCTTAAGAAGTACCAGATTTCCTTGTGGGGTCATGGAGATGTTTTGGAACTAGTTAGAGGAATGATTACACAACGCTGGGAATTTATTAAATGCTACTTTAAAATGGTTAATTTTATGCTACATGAATTTAACCTCAATGAAATAAAACAATAAATAAATGGGTCTCACAAGTGCAGTAACCATCATATTTTGGAAACCTGTGCGTATACAGGTCCAGGGCTTAACATGGTACCTGGACTATAACAAGTACATGAAGAACGTTGGCTGGTGTTACTATTTATTTATTATTTAGAGACTAGATCTTGTTGTGTTGCCCAGGCTGGAGTGCAGTGGTGCAATCATAGCTAATTGCAGTCTTGAACTCCTGGGCTCAAGAATCCCCCTGCCTCAGCCTTCTGAGTAGCTGGACCTATAGGCGTGAGCCACCACACTCGGTTAATTTTTTATTTTTTTGTAGAGATGGGGCTTGCTATGTTGCCTAGGCTGGTCTTGAACTCCTGAACTCAAGCGATGCTCCCTCTTTGGCCTTCCAAAGTGCTGGGATTACAGGTGTGAGCCACTGTGCCCAGCCGGCTGTTGTTATTATTATTGCCAGAGACGCACATACTCCCAGCTCCCACGTCAGAGTTTTTTCTACAGCATGAGCGCTAATTGTGCTCCATCCTTTGCCCCTTTTGAATTCATTCTGCAAACTTATCTCGGCTCCAGGAAGAGGCTGATCTCTA
>NW_022436942.1:75512310-75512486 GCF_009761245.1 Sapajus apella
ATCTGATTGGGTTTGGCCAATGGGACATGGAGACAGGAGATGAGAGAGAATCAGAGAGAAGCCAGGGTATTTCTCTGCTCTCTCCCTCTCTTAGTACTGTAGTCTGGCAGGGTCTGTGTTCCCTTCTGAGCATAGCTTCTTCTTCTTTTTTCTTTTCTTTTTTTTTTTTTTTTTTG
>NW_022436942.1:75512586-75519025 GCF_009761245.1 Sapajus apella
CTGGGATTACAGGCACATGCCATCACGCCTGGCTAATTTTTGTATTTTTAGTAGAGACGGGGTTTCACCATGTTGGCCAGGATGATCTCGGTCTCTTTACCTTGTGATCCGTCCACCTCGACCTCCCAAAATGCTGGGATTACAGGCATGAGTCGCTGCGCCCAGCCTCCTTCTGAGCATAGCTTCTACAGGGACCCTTCCTTTCACCGGCACCCCCGCTCTATTCCCTGACCAAAAGGGCTTTGGTAACACTGTTACTTCCTGCAGTCCTTCAGGCCTTGAGTGCCAACTGCTGCCTTGGTTGCTAGTCCCTGAGTACTTCAGCACCCGCTTGTCCATGCCTTAACCTGTGCCAGTAAAGAGCTCCTTAATTAAATTACCTTGGCAATCCCAGCTGCAGGTGCCTTCTATTTCCAGTTTAGACCCTGACTGACAAATCTTCACCTCCATTGCCCCTTGGGTCGAGGGATGAGGAATATCAGAAGGAACCTGGGTAGTCAAGGGCATGACATGTCTAAGCCAAGTCATCTTAATTACCAAGCTCATCCTTGCCCAGAAACTGATGGAGTAGCCTGCATGTGCCAAGCATTTAATGGTCTCAATAACGCAATGAAGTGGAATTATTCCTGTGTTTACAGAAGAGGAAAATGAGATTTACGGAGAGATTAAAGAATTTGCCAAGGTTACAGAGTGAATAAATGGCAGTGGTTGGATTTAAACCCAGATTTGAGAGGCTTCAGGATCCTGCCTCTTCTCCATCATCTGACATCCAGAGGGGTCTAAAGCATTCAAGAACCTGCTCGGTAAGGTGGCCCACGCCTGTAACCCCAGCACTTTTCGGGGCTGAGTCAGGTAGACTGCTTGAGCCCAGGAATTTGAAAACCAGCCTGGGCAACATGGTGAGACCCTGTCTCCACACACACACAAAAATACAAATATTAGCCAGATATGGTGTTGCACATTTGTAGTCCCAGCTACTCAGGAGGCTGATGTAAGAGGATCACCTGAGCCAGGGAAGTTGGGGTTGCAGTGAGCCATCATCACACCACTACACTCCAGCCTGGGGACAGCAAGACCCTGTCATGGCACTGCACACTCTGGAGGTGAGAGCCCTGGGTCTGGGAGAAAGCTTGCTATCACTGAGAAGGTCAGAGCTTCAGTTTTGAACAACCCTTTCAGGCTCAAATGTATTCAGGTGTGCCCGGGCTATACCGCCAGCCATGGAAAAGGCAACTTTGGAAGCTATTCCAGGAACGAACCTCAAGCTCATTTCCCAGTCCCTCAAGAGGCCCTGAGCCTGTTCTGTTGCTGACAGAGGGAACTGTCGCCTGCTCACTGCTCAATGCCCCTGATGTAATAAGCACCGCCAAAGAGGGCTCGATTGGGATGCTAAACAGCCGTAAATGACATTGTCACCAGCCTTCATAAAGCATGGTGACTCACAGCCCTAATTAAAATGCTGGGGGAAAAATGTAAAGAGAAGCTGCCATGAACAGTGACATTCTGCTAAACTGCAGGATCATTTCTTCCAGGAAAAAAGAGGGAGAGGGAGAGAGAGAGAGATGTGTGTGCTCATGAGTGTGTATATGAGGGTGCACATGTATTCATGTGTGGGGATAGAAATGAGAAGGCTAAGTATTATTCTCCTAAGAAACTTGGAAAAATTTAACATGGAGGAAAGCCATTCTTCCCTCCCAACCTTTTTATGCCGAAGTATTTAAACAGAAAATGTAAAAGAATAGTGTAAAAACACCCATTAACTGTCAATTCAACAACTATTAGCATTTTCATATTTATCTACTTGTATTTCTCTAACAATCAGCTATCCATCCATCCATCCATCCATCCATCCATCCATCCATCCACCTACCCATCTACCTACTTACCTACCTACTCATCCATCCATCCATCCATCCATCCATCCATCCATCCATGTATGTACCTATCTATCTACCTACCTACGTACCTATCATCTGTCTATCCATCCGTCTGTCTACCTACCTATCATCTGTTATCCATCTATCTATCTATCATCTACCTACCTACCTATCTATAAATCATCTACCTATTATCTATCTACCTATTATCTATCTATCATCTAGCTAGCTAACCATCATCCATCAATCAATCTATCTACATACCTACCTACCTCTCCATCTATTATCTATCTACCAACCTACTTACGTATCTTTACAATGAACTGTTTTAAAATAAGTTGCAGAATCATGATGTCTCAGCTGTAAATTCTTAAGCACGCATATCTTCAGTGTAGAGACAGCCTCCCACAAAACCCACAGTACCATTACTGCACCTAAGAAAATTAACTGTATACTGTACTTGCAGTTTTGCCAAATACTCAATTACGGTTGTTTTTGAAACAATGACAACTCAAGTCATGAATCTCATCCCTGCTAGTTAGGAGAGAGAAGCAGACAACCTGCTTCCCAGAAACAGGTGTCAAGGGGTTTTTGGGAAGGAAGAGTTTTAGTATCATGGAGGCTGCCTCCCATCATCAGAGTCACAAGATGAAGTACACGGGGCATAATGCTTGACACAGATGTCAGTTTTTAACCAAATAGGAAATCCTGATCACACCATATGGTTTTTAAAAATAGCCCTCCTCAAAACTAAATCTCCACATTTTGGGCTACATTCACTCCTGTAATCCCAGGACTTTGGGACACCGAGGCAGGCGGACCACTTGAGCCCAGGAGTTCAAGACCAGCCTGAGCAACATGGTGAGAATCCATCTCTATAAAAGCAAAACAAAACAACAATGAAAAAACCAACAGAACAAACAAAACACAAATCTCTACATTTCATCCAATGTCATCACCTGTTTTTGCCAAAACAAATGTGGCTCTCAATCGCTTCTTGCTGTTTCTGAAATTCAACTGCATCCTTTAAAGCCCAGTAAGATATCACTAGTAAGGAGATTCAAAAAGAAATATGCTTTCTGAAGGCAAGTCTTGAAGAAGATACCCCCAAGAAATCCCAGACCTTGACGGCAGCTAGAAGGGAAATAATATTTATCTACATATAGGAATGTGGCATGTTTGTTAAAAAATCATCAAAATCAATACAAATATCAAGCCAAGAAACCCATTTGGTGCCATTATTTTACACCATGCTTTGTGAGAAAGAAAGGGATTTCATTTCCGTGGCTACCATCATATTAGAGGCAAAATGATAACTGAAGATACTGCCAGCTAAGACTTACAATAAACAGGCACGTAGATGCCATCAACTGTGTTCATTACCTGAATTCTGGCAGATGAACATAACTGGCTTTCATTTTTCTTACTGAATATTTCAGAGCTGAGATACTGCTTCAAAAAAATTAAAGAGAAAAATATGCCCAAAATATGTCAGTTGCAATTGAGTACTATTCTGATTTCTCCCCGGAGGTTACGTTTTTTTTAATGCTGAAAATTCCTGGAATGACATACAGCCCAATGTGATCCATGTGGCTATTTTAATGCCTAAATAGGACGGACTGCCCATATCATCTGCCCCACTGCACCTAGTTATTGGTGAGTGGATACCTGTTTTGGACACCATGAACTACTTGAGGATAGGGACTCTGTCTTTCCTTTCCTTATGCAGAAGCCTCTCTTACGGGGTCTGGCACAGAGCTGGGAGCTCAGGGTGTGTTTGTTGAAGAAGTGACTGACTTTGACTGGGTGCTGTGGCTCACACCTGTAATCCCAGCACTTTGGGAGGCCAAGATGGGTGGATCACGAGGTCAGGAGTTCAAGATCAGCCTGGCCAACATGGTGAAACCCCGTCTCTACTAAAAATACAAAAATTAGCCAGGCATGTTGGTCAGGTAAGCATAGGATATCCCAGCTACTCGGGAGGCTGAGGCAGGAGAATTGCTTGAACCCGAGAGGCGGAGCCTGCAGTGAGCCGAGATTGCACTCCACGCCTGGGCAATAGAGCATGACTTTGCTCTTGTTTATGATAAGAAATACTTTAGCTAGGAAACACTGGCTGGATATAGATACTATCTGAAGTTGCATAAGCTTTTTGAATTCATAAGATTCCTTCCTCATTTCTAACTGGAAATGAATTTCGGAAAGGCCCACCTTTTTAATCCTCACGGTAGCAAAATTTAGCTGTCAGGTTTTGAATAAAGAAGAGATTCTCGAGTATTATTTAATGCCAGTGGGCAAATGTTCCCAGCAGAAGCTGAGACGCCTTTCAGGGCACCTCTGAAAACCTGTAGCCTCCTGAAGCATCACGGATGGTCAAAAAGAGAAGGCTCATCATTCCCAGAAAATCCCAGTCTTAGTAGGTAACAGAACATGCAAATCAGAGGTGGGAAATGCCTCAGCTGGAAGTGGAAACTCTGCCCCTTGCAAAGGGCTTCTGTATTTTCCACCTGAATAGGGCCAGCTTTCTCTTAGGAAATGGCAGCAGAAATCATAAATGCAACTGATGGATGACAATTGGGCCAACGTTGCTCTCAGGTAAGGCAGAGGATGTTAAAGCTGAAAAGGTCTTTGAGGGAAGTTAGTTCTGGGGTTGTAGGCTCAAATGCCTTGAAGGGCCAGACAAGTGAATCAAACAATATTTAAAGGTGAGGCTGGTGACCTAAAGGAAAAAAAATACTCTCCAGACAAAACCTGACAAAACAATGCCCCTCAATGCAAACAAACAGAAAACAAAAAACCTTCTGCCAGCCTAACAGAATATATCTGCAGGTCCCTGAAGGGAGATTCCCTTAAGTTCCAACTCCATTTCACAGATAAGAAAGCTGAGGCTGAGCAAGAGAAAGGGGCTCAGACTATACCAACTGGCTAACTCTTTCTTTTTTAAAATTAATTAATGAATTATTTATTTTCAGGACAGATTCTGGCTGTGTCACCTGGGCTGGAGTGCAGCGGCACAATCTCAGCTCACTGCAACCTCTGCCTCTCGGGTTCACGCAATTCTCCTGCCTCAAACCATCCTCCAATGTCAGGCTCCTAAGTAGCTGGGACCACAGGTGCACACCACCACCCCTGGCTATTTTTTTTGTATTTTTTTGCAGAGACGTAGTCTCACTGTTTCCCAGCCTGGGCTCAAATGCTGAACTCAAGCAAGCCTCCTGTCTCAGTCTCCCAAAGTGCTGGGATTACAGGCATGAGCCACCGCACCTGGCTGACTAACTCTTTTTAAAATTTCTTTTCTTTGTTATGATCACTGAGATGGGCCTGATACTCTTTCCTTTCCAGAGTTAAACACACACTATCCCATTAAATCCTCATAGCAACACTGTGTAGTACTTATAATCTCTGCTATACAAATGACATGCCAGAGGGTCAGAGCTGCTAAACTCACCCTGAGTCACAGAATCCACAAGTGCCCAAGCCGGTCTCTGACAATTCCTAAGATGATTCTCAGTGTGAGGCCCTGTCTTTCAACCTGGCTGCTGCTGGCCCAGTTTGGCACTGGGACCCCATCCCTGAGAGGGTGCCACAAATCAGGCTACGGGCTTTGATGCCGCCTCCTCTGAGAAGTCCTCCCTGATTCCCTCAACCACTTGCCCTGAGTGCTGCCACAACACCTCAGCTCCACCTCTCTTGCAGAAACTTCATGCCAGGTACAGGACTTGTCTGGCGCTCACCGCTTAGCCAGACTGCAGGCTTCATTAGAATGGGGCTCACACCACCGTTATCTGGGCACCTGCTCTTGGGTCCCAGCACTGGCCTTGCCATTTCACACCTATCATGACACATATGACAAATGTGCTGATGTCTGTTGCCAAATGGCCCACAATCACTGCTGTTCATCCTTAGCATCATATGACTGTACCAAGACCCATGTCCGCTATACCCTGTTTCCCACACTTGAATTAGGGACTTAGAGGCACTTTCTGTTGATACATCATTTTCATTGACAAGATTCAAATGGGCTCAATTTTCCAGCATTGCCAGGTGCTGCTTGTAATTCTTCTACCTTAAGAACCAGCATGTAAGCAATAAACATGCTCACAAAGCTTGGGTGGAAAGCCGATGGGCTGTTGAAATGAGCTCAAACCAATGGCTTTGGTGAAATCAATGGTAGTTAAACTGGGTTTATTAGCTCTGTGATGACTTCTTTCCAGAAGTTACAACTGATAGGTCACTTACAAAAGGAATTTTCTAGGCCTGGTGCGGTGGCTCATACCTATAATTCCAGCACTTAGGGAGGCCGAGGCAGGCAGATGGCTTGAGCCCAGGAGTTCACAACTAGCCTGGGCAACATCACAAAACCCCATCTCTACAAAAATACAAAACTTGGCCAGGTGTGGTGGCACGTGCCTGTAGTTCCAGCTACTTGGAAGGCTGAGAAGAGATGATCATTTGAGCCCAGGAGGTCAAAACTGCAGTGAGCTGTGATCACACCACTGCACTCCAGTCTGGGCAATAGAGATGGATTTTGTCTCAAAAAAAAAAAAAAAAAAAAAAAAAAA
>NW_022436942.1:75519125-75569276 GCF_009761245.1 Sapajus apella
GGTTGAATTTTGTTTAAAAAAAAAAAAAAAAAAAAAAAAAGAAGGAAAAAAAAAAGAAAGAAAGAAAGAAAAGAAAAGAAAAAGAAAAGAAAAAAATGGAATTTCCTCTTTGAAAGGGACAGACCAAATAGTGGGGCTAAAGGCCAAGATTAGACAGGAACTCAGGCTGACACCCAGCAATGTCAAGATGGGAGGAATTATTTTCAGTCCCCTCTGAGCAGTTGGTCTAAATTAGAATGACAACCAGAGGAGATGAAATTAAATTTCTTTAAAGTTTGGCATTTACGGGGCTTCTCTGTACTGAAGGGTGAAACATGGAGTTATGATCATCAATGAGGATTGGACAAAGAGTCAAGACACTGAGGTTCTATCCCAGCTTTGGCAGTAATGTGCTGTGTGACTTCCATTGAGTCACATGCCTTTTGTAAGCCTCAGTTTCCCAATTTGTACAATGAGGGTGACAGACAAGAACTGAGGGCATTAGAATCTCCTGAGCAGCCTTGTTAAAAAATATACGTATTTCTGCTCTCCCCCAGGGATGCTGATGTGGTAGATTTAGGGTGTGACCTGGCATCTTTGCTTTTAAAGAGTGACTTGTATTCTGACACTAATGGTCCACTGGGCTGATGTTTGGTATTCGCTGGATTAGATGACATTTAACTGCTATCATATATTAGAACAAGGAAAATGGTCATGTCTATAACCTATATGGTGTTAACCATACAAATCCACACTGATTAGTGGCAGGAAACATGCCTCTTCGTTCAAACAATCTGGATGAAAATGGGTCCTGAAATGCCAGATTCAACTTCTGCAAATTCCAGTTTGTAATGAGAAAAAGCCTCAGTTCTCATGAGCACGGATTGTTGCCTGTGGCTCTTCACCACATTCCAAGCCCTGCATAGACCCACAGAACCTGTGACAGGCACCACAGGAAAAAACATCTGCAGATTGTTAGTGCGACAGGCACAGTCAAACCTGCTTGTGCTCACAATATGCGGGCGAACTGACCTCCAAAGCTTTCTGCCTCCTGGGAAATCAGCACCCTGCCAGCAGCGAAGTTTCTGGACAACTGTCTGAGTGGTACCTCGGACAGCTCTTTGCATCTCACTCACAGAGACCCCTTGGGAGCAGCCTAACCCATCACAATACCCCCAGCTTCTCATTCTTCTCCTTGTGGTCCTTCCCCATGGAACACAGAGGCTCCTGGGGGCTGGCTTTGGCCTTTTGGCAAAAATAAAGAGGAGAGAGAAAGCGCAAAAAGGCTGTTCTGAAAGCCACGATGACATTATAAGCCCCAAATGGCTCTATGGAATACTCTTCCCTCTGTTTAGGGTTCCCTTCCTTCCTTCAAATCACCAATCTTGGCATAACATCGTTGTTTTCAGAACACTTTTCACATACGTAATCACAAACTTCCCCGTATGGGAGTTACTATTCTCATTTTACAAATAATAGAACTGATGCTCAGGAAGGTTAAGTGATCAACCTGAGGTCACACAGCCATGGAGTGAGCTAAGCTTGGCCTCAAGCCAAGGTCTTCACCAGGTCTCTCTACCATACTCTTTCTCTACAGGATCTGGAACTTTGGGAAAACACACACACACACAATTTGTAGAGACACAGCCATGCCCCTGACCATAGGGGTGGCCTCTGGCTGAACAGATATATCGGGAAATGCAGCTGTGTGTGCCAAGGCTCGGGTACCTGTCAGACTGCGCAGGTGCCCAGATGCATGCAAACAGCCCCTAATTAAGAAGCCAAAAATTGGGGTTGAGTTCTTGGGTAGCGCCACTTACCAGCTAGGTGACTATGAGCAGGTAGCTTGGTTTGCCCCACCTCAGTTTCTGCACCTGCCAAATGGGATTCAGATGGCTGCACTGGCAAGCTGGGAGTTGTTAGGAAGCTCCAGGTGAATAATATTGACAGTGCCTTGGAGCTGTCAGTGTCAGTGACAGAGCTGTGCGCCCCTCAGGGCGCTTCTGAGACCCAGGCTAGTGGAAAGGGGCCTGGGCAGCTGTAGCTTTGTTGGTGAGGCAGAGACCCCTTCTTCAGAAACCTGCGGAGGCTTCTCAAACCATCCGCTGAGATGCCTTGAGGGCGGAGAATGGACGCGACCCCTGAGCGCTTGGGGAGCTGCCGCTAGAGTCCCTTTCCTATTTTATCTTCAGTTCCTAAAAAATAACGGGGGAAAATCCACGCTCCAGAGAGCTGCGTCAATGTTCCTGGTGTGTTTGCGAATTTCTTGCTTTTGCCCCGACCCTAGTTAGAGAAGCACTGAAGAATGGGAAACGTTTTCCCTCATTCCTCTCGGGAGGAGCGGTCTAGGGGGTCCTTTCTCCTGTCTCTCACGGTCCTGGACCGCCAGAGGTCAGATTATGCATCTAGGGGCGCGCTCGCCCGCACTGCACCCTAGCCTAGCAGCGTCCATGGGGACCTCCCCGCTCCGTGGTGGCTGCGTGCGCGCTTTTCTTAGGCCTGAACACAGGGTTTGAGCTGGGCTACGGGAGGAGAGGAAAGAACCCCATGCGTCTTCCCCAGGATTACCGGGGTAGAGATGGAGGCGAGCGCAACCTTCTGCAGCCCGTAGTACCCTGCGGGGTGGACCCCCTAGTTCCTACTGGCGGGAAGCCCTAGACAAGCGTGTGAGTCTCCCAGATCCGGTCCCAGAGCATTACAATAATAATAAAGTATCAGCAACACTTTCAGCGTTATGAACACTTACCCTGACTTCATATTCACATTTATGGTTTTTTAACGTCCTCACGACAATCCCATAAAAAGGTACTGTTTCTCCATTTCACAGATGAGAAACTGAGGCTGGGAAAGATGGAGAGACTTACCGAAGGTCACGCAACAAGTAATGGTAGATCTAGGACCACAAACCCTGGGAGTCACTGGAAAGGTTCCTGCCCTCCTCGGCTGCCTTCTCCGTGAAAGCCTCTCCTCTCCGGATGTCTACCCCAGATAGCCTGATGCAGAGCTTGGAAAGCCACGAGCTCTCTCTGGTCACAGTGACCTGGGGGTGGAGGCGAGCGTCTGGCGTCCTCTGGGGCGCAGTCCTGAGAGAGCCCCTTCCGGGACCTCGGACTCAAGCGCCCCTGAGTGGCCCTGGGAGTTGGATGCCCCGGGGACCCTGCTCCGACCCTTGGCCACCTGGAGGCAACCTCATCGTGCGCTCCTTCCACTGCCCAGCCCCAAACCGCGGCGGAGCGCGCCCCTCGGCCTCCTGGTGGACACACGGTGAGCCCTAGAGCCTCCTTCGCAGGAGAGGCACAACTTTCCCAGGTTCTGGAGACGGCGCTCCTACACCCCAATCCCGCCCAGATGGAAAAAGTGAGAGGTACGGGCGGCCCCGCCGTGACCGCGGGAGGAGAGCGCGACGAGGCTCTTCGCAAAGTTGGAGGCCAGGCCGGAGCGAGGTTTGGGGAGCGGAGCCCTCCCAGCCTCGGGCCGCCAATCGCGGACGGCTGCCGGTGCCAAAGACTCCGCCATTATCCGCGGTTCGCAGCAGCGATTTGGCCGCAGAGTTGGGCACCGAGGAAGGTGTAAAGTTGAGCTTGGGCAGGTGCAACGGTCTCCAGGGACTGGCATCCCCCGGCCCGGGCTGCCCGCGGGAGGGTAGCGAGCGGTGCCAAGGGCTCCGCCATTACCGCCGGCGCGCAGCTCGGAGCCTAGCGTGGCTGGGGAGGGATTGGGGTCCCTGCAAAGTTGGAGCGGGAAGGGCGCGCAGACCCTCAGGACCTGAGCCCTGGGCCCGGGGCCGCCCGCTAGGTGGATAACGAGGCCGCTCGAACCAAGTTGGGACGCGCAGCAAAGCCCAAGCCTTCCGCAGACACCAGCGGCTCGGGCGGGAGCGGGGAGCCCTGGGGACGGAAAACGGGTGCGGGACGCCTGGATCAGGAACTCACCTGCCTCCGAGCCGGGCACCGCCGAGGCTGTCTCTTCACGCTGCGCACCCGCCCGCCCGCCTCCTACTCCTCCTCCTCCTCCTCCCGGGCGCCCGCGGCTGCCACGCTCCGGGTTCTGAATCCTCCGAGTCCGCCGCCCCGCGCGGCTGGAAAGCGCCGGTTGCACCCACCGGCCTCCGGGTAGGAGCCGCGCGCGTCGCTCCCCTTCCCCTCGGCTTTGTGCCTCTAAGATCCCTCCCCACCCCCTCTCCCCTATCCCCCACTCCTCCCTTCTCTTCTCCCCTCCCCTTGCGTCCCCTCCCTCAGCCCCAGCGAACCCAAGTTCGGGACAGAGGCTGCGGGCTTTCCCGGCGCAGTGCTGGGCGCCCCGCGCGCGCCCCTGGCTCACCCCGTCTGCTCGGCCGCTGCTCGCTGCCCGGCCGCCCCTCGGAGGAGCCGCGGCGCTAAGTACCTCCTCGCCCAGCGGCTGGAAACGCGGCATAAATATGTAGGGACTGAGCCGTGAGCTCAGCGAGGGTCGTGAGGGGGAATTTATTTCTTAATGTCCCTCCTTTATCCTATCATCGCTGAAACGAATTAGTGGTGACGTCCAACCCGACTGGTTTATGGGTGTGGGGAGGGAGACGTCGCAACCCTCATTAAAAGAGCCGCTCTGGGCTCCAAAGCATACATCTTTTATATAACCTAATTTCCATTTTTTTTTTCTATCAGGAAACACACACACACACAATGTCAATTCTGGGAGCCTGGAGAGGGCTGAATGTGGTAGCCACGCAGGGGAGGGCATCTCCATTTGGGCAGAGAAGGCCCCATGGGAAGCAGGGATGGTTATTTGTGCCTCTGCGTTAGTGCTGGGAGAGCATTCCTTAGTGGGACAGTGGAACACACAGCCCCCAGGCTGAGCAGTGCTGCGAGCCCCTCCAGGGAGCCCACAGGGGTTGTAGCCTGGGTTCTGGCCTTGGCTCTCGGGTGGATAGAGAGAGAGAGGCAGACTGTTCAGGAAATGTTGCCTGGTTCTGGTCTTTTCTGGAGCCACACTCAGGCCTGGCATCTGGAGAGGGGGAAGAATGGAGGGGATGTGTTTCTTTGGCCTGGGAGCCCCACAGGTGTGGAGAGGCCAAGGTCTGGGCTGGAGGAGGGGAAGACACAGAGAAGCCAGCTTCCCTTCCTTTCTTAGGGGCCCTAACATATGGGTAACCATATAAACCCGACTCTAAAGCTGTCTTTTCCTGGGCAGATTGCAAAGGATTTTGCATCTTCCCATTGCTGTTGCTGCTCCTCACACAGTCTTGGGAAAACAGGAAAATCAAGGAAAGAGAGGACACACACACACACACACACACACACACACACGCATACACACACTTGGCACTTGGCTCTGGTTGATTTGATCTTTTCTTCCTCCCCAGCCTTGCCAAGAGGAGCAAACCCACTCAGGCTTCGAGTTGCGCAGAGAAGAGGCAAAGAGGAAAACCACCCCCCTTTGTCACTAATAAATGCTTTTCAGATTGTCTTGCACATCCAGCAGGGGAAGGGGGGGTGTGACTTTGGGGGCAGGAGGAGGGGTGTAGGGGATGAAGAGGGGAGGAAGGAATAAATAATAAGCTGACGAGGATGCGTGGAGGCCTCTGTTGTCTTATACACTCAGGAAGGAGGACCGGAGAAACGCCACCAGGCCCAGGGCTCTGCCACTTCCTGACTGTCACAAGGGCAAGTTTCAGAGCCTGTTTCCTGAGCTAGGAGATGGGTCTGGGACAATGTGAGGATATACACAATGAGATGATGCTGGTGAAGCCCTTGACATAGAGCTGGCCATATAGTAAACACCCAGGAAACAGTTACCGACAGTAATGATGAGTTTGATGATGCTAAGAACAGTGGCATAAAGGCTGGATGCGGGGCAGTCTCAGATAATCGAGGCTGGAGCTGAGTCCTTGCAGTCTGGTCCCCTCCTGTCTTGGGTCCAGTGTCCCCTGCCTGAACCATTTCAAAGTTGAGCGCTGGGTTTCAGTGGTGTCAGTCTCAGAACGCTGCTCCCTCAATTACCATGGCAACTGGGGAAAATCAGGAAGCCAGGGGAAGGGAAGCTGTTCTTCCACTGGGCTGGCAGTTTACCTCCTCAAAACAGAGTCCACAGCTGCCTCTGTGTGCGTCGGGGCCAAAAGAAGCTCCAAGTAGGGGCACTTCCTCTCTGGGAGCTCAAACTATTTTGAAATTGGGGAGAAGGGTGGTTGGGAGGGGATGCATGGCCATGAGATGCTAGGGTCAGGGCCAAAGCTGGGCTGTGCCTGCAGAAGGCAGAGTTGGCTTGGGTTTGGGGAGGGGGCACGGAAACCCTGCTCCCCTCAGTTCCCTCCTCACTTCCAGGTGCCCTGGTACAATGAAAAGCAAAAGCCTTAGAATGTAGCTCTGGGAAGACGGAGCCTCAGAGACCGGGGTGGAGCCAGGCACTGGGAGGAGCCCTCTGTGTGTGTGTGCAGATGAGAGAGGAAGACAGACAGACAGACAGACAGACAGACACACACACACACAGAGAAACACACAGAGTCAGAGAAGAGAGGGGGCAGAGAGAGATATAGACAAAGAGAGAGACAGAGACAGAGACCGGCAGAGACAGTGAAAGACGGGGAGAAAAACACACAGAAAGAGACACAGAAAGACTGATGCAGAGAGAGAGACTGGCAGAGACAGAGATGGAAAAAACACACAGAAAAAGAGAGAGAGACAGAGATTGGCAGGAAGACAGAGACATATTGGCAGAGACAGAGAGAAAGACAGAAAAAACACGGAGAGAGACCGAGACTGGCAGACAGAAAGAGTAAAAGAAGAGAGAGAGGCAGAGAGGTTTGCAGAGAGAGACAGACAGATTGGCAGAGACAGAAAGATAGAAAAACACACAGAGACATAGATTGGCAGAGAGACAGAGAGAGAGACAGAGTAACAGGAGAGACAAAGAGGCAGAGAGAGATTGGCAGATTGACGGAAAGAGTTTGGCAGGGAGAGAAACTGGCAGAGACAGGGAAGAGAGACGAGGCACAGAGGAAGGTGGACAGCTACAGAGCCGGAGACTTCCCTTCCCTCCCTCTGGTGGTTTCCCTAGGATTGAGGGGAGTGAGGGACGATGCTGGGTGTGGTAGTAAAGAGAACAATGGCCATCTTCTATTGAGAACTTCTCATTTGGCTGGTTTTGAGCCAAGTGTTTAATAGTTGTGTCTCACGGAACCATCATAAAAATGGTAAGAGGTGGCTCCCTTTCTTATTCCCATTTTACAGAGGGAGAAAATAGAGGCTCTGGAGGCAAAGTGACTCACTCCAGGTCACCCAGGAAATCAGTGGTAAAGCAGATATTAGAACTCAGGACCCCAAAGGGGGCTCTTCCTGCCTCCTCGCCGCTGTCTTGTGGAGAAAGAGGGAGAGTGTGGCTGTCGGAGCCATACGGGGAGTGTCTAGGGTTGGCGGAAGTGGTTCCTGGTGTTTGGGGGCCTGTACCACACGAGTGCTGGGCAGGGTCTCCAGAGCTCCTGAGCAAGTGGAGACAAGAGAGTTTTACCATCAACCAGGTGGCCTTGGGATGATGCACAGTAACAGTCCCAAAAGTGCCCCTAGGGTGTAGGTCCTTGGAAGCTGCTCTGGTCTGTCACAACAATCTGATTCCACCAGGACCCCTTTGGGTAGATGAGGGTTGTGCCACCTTTCTCCCGAGCTGTTGGAGGATCAAACCAGTCCAGACATCAGCATACAGCAGGCACTTCATAAATGGTCACCACAATAACAATTATTCTTGGCCTTTCTCTCAGGACCACACCCCTCAACCCCTGCATGGATGGTGATGGGTGTAAAGGGTGCCCTTTCCCCCTCCCAGCCACTCTGACCCTCACTGGTACCTGACCCTCACTGGTACCCGCCCCTCAGTGCAGAGGTGGACTGCAGGGGAGCGCAGTGCTCTAGCAGAGCCCCGGGCGGGAGGAGGAAAGGAGGAGGTTGGCCTCACCAATGTGGCTGTCACCGAGGGGGCAATACATTATCCAGGGCTAATGAAAACATAATTATCTTCTTTTGGCTGCAGAGAGGGGCTAATTTAATAGGCTGCGATCGAAAGGCATCTGCTGAATTCACCCAGCAGTGAAAACACTTAAAGCGCTCCAGTGAGGGAAATGGACAGAATGCGGCTGGCCGGGCCCTGCAGCTGTGTCCAGGTGGCAGCTCCCCTGGAAAGAAGGGGGTTTCTGGGGGTGCAGCAGAGGGGGTGTGGCTGCTGGTGGGTGTCCAGTGCACACACAGACCTGGACTTCCTTCTTGCCATGAGTTCTCAGGCTAGTTATTTCTCTCAGCCTCACCTTTCTCGTCTGTAAAATGGGGGTTAATCCTACCTTCCTGACACTGGCTGGGAGGAGTGGATGAATGACGTGAGAGAGAGCCTGCCTATTCTAAGTGAGTGTTTTACAACATTTTCACACCTCTTCTGCTTGCTGGGCTGGCTTTACCAGGCCTTCAGGTCTTAGCGCAAACTCCCCCGCTTGGGAGCAGCCCCAAGCACTCTGCACATCCGTCTTCAGAACATACACATTCTGTGATATTTACTTGCTCAATGCCCTCATGAGGGCAGGGTGGTCTGTTTCCTCTGTCACTCCAAGCCAGTGGTTGTCAAAGCATGTTCCCTAAATGATGAGGTCAGCATCACCTGAGAACTTGCTAGTGATGCGGATTCCAGAGCCCCACCTGAGACCATCTGAATCAGACACTCGGAGTGGGGCTCTGCAATCTGCATCTTAAAGAGGCCAGCCAGGCAATTCTGATGCACACTCAAGTTTGAGAACCTCTGTTCCTACCAAAAAATGAGCAAATGTTTGTTTAAATAAGTGAATGAAGAGCTTAGTGTTAAGCTATGTGATGACAATGTCTCCCTTATTAGATGCCAACTGTATACCTAGCCCTGTGCATTATGCCCTTGAACCCACAAAGCCACCCCTTTATCCATCACTCAGCATTTCCTGTACTACTTTATCGCCAAGAAATGCCCCTTGGTCTGCCTCATTGTCCTGCCTTGCTGGCCCTTTGGAGGTGTTGGAAGACTCACAGGGTGCCTCCTCTGTGTTCCTTCTGTTCCTATGGCATGCAGGTCCCCTCCCTCCCTTAAGCAGCCCCACCTACCCAGGGCTTCTGATTCTGAAAAGGAATTTAACTTTTGATCCTGTCTCTGGGTGTTTGGTGGGGGAAGTCACTTGGACCGGCTTGCCGTGAAGGACAGCACCCATTGGTCAGTTTTGTAGTTAGAGTAAGGAAGGGCCCTTGGAGATGGCTGCCTCCAACCTAGCATTTTACGCTGAGGAGACCAAAATCCAGGAAGGTCTGACAATCATCCAAGGGCAGCAGCCTATCAATGACAGATCAGTTTCTTGTCCTAACTCACAGTTCAAGACGCAGGGTCTGAGCTTAAGAGCAGAGTGGGTGTCACTAAAGTGGCCTGGGGACATGCTTCTGCAGGACCCAGGAACAACGAATGGAGAATAGGGTTGTTGGAGAGCCCAGAACCCCCAGGAGAGGTAGGAGCCTTACAGTTTCTGGGCATGTCAAAGACTCCCACAGATATTTACAACACCCTGGCAGAGAAGAAAGAGGGAAGAGCCCTTAAGGCTTGAAGAGGAAGCCTGAGAATTGAAAACACTAGATAGGTGGCGGGAACACCTGCTTTCAGACTTCGCACTTGCACTGATGTGCTGTGTGAGCTCAAGCAAACTCCTTGGCCTTTCTGGGTCTCAGAAGGTCTTAACCTGAAGTTGGCAAAATCCCTGGTAGTATATACAAATCAACTGCAAGTGCATTTTGCTGGGGTAGAAGACTCATAGGTGCGCAGCGGCTTTTTAAGAGTGTGAGATCTTGGAAAGGTGAAAAGCAATTTCTTGCCTGAGAGCCTGCTGGAAAATTTGGAGATGCCTGTAGCTCTAGGCAGCCCGTTTTGCAGAGATGCAGTTTCCCAAATGACCAACAGATGGCGCGCTAAACCTTCGCTGCGGCCTTCCAGTTTGCCCGGAGACCAGCCAGCTAGGTCCCTTGCTTCCTATACTCGGCTTTCAGGACCAGAGCCTAGGTCCCTGCTAAGCTGGGCTGACCTGGGTGGTTTGAGAATCCTGAATCGGCCCAGAGACTGTCTGCATCTCCTGGTTCCCAGCATCTGTCCACATAGAGAAGGCATTAAAAAGAATGTGAGGGCATAGGCAGGAAATGGAATGGGGGTTGTAAGCACACCAGAAGACCAAGCAAAACATTGAGGAGTCCTAGGTTTGCTCTTTGTACCCTCAATTTAGTCCTTTGGTTCTTCCCTTCACCCTCATTACAGAATTCCCTGCCCATCTCGCCCCAATTCAAGACAACATATTGCAAAAGTTCTCTAAGCCTGGAGTTCTGATGGTCTAAACTGCACTGGGGTATCAAGGGCTGGTCAAACTATTTACATTTTGAAATCACTGTAAGGGAGAGGCCAGTGATTGCAAATGTACATACTTCCAGGGAACATGAAGTGGGCTGGGTGTGAGACATCAGGGAGTAGTGGAGCTTGTAGCTAAGGAGTACATGCCCCACCTAAAGGCATTCACATTCAAATGTTTCAAAAGTAGAGTTCCCATCCAATTAAATCACTTGGGCCATTAGTATAAGAGCTCTGACCAAGGAAATGGGTTTCAGCCTGGTTAGTGGAGCTGTTTGGTGGCAAAGGAGGTCTTAATCAGGATGTAAAATAGTGGCTCCCAAACTCCCAGATGTATAAGAATTCCCTAAGAAGGGGAACATCAGTTCCTTGATCCTGACTCCAGAGATTTGGAGTTTGTAGATCTGGGGTGGTACCCAAGAGGCTGTATTTTTAATAAGCTCTCCAGAGGAAACTGAGGCAGGTTGTCTTCTGGTTCTAAATTGGCTACCCTGTGCTGGTAAGGCCACCCCAGTGTGCTGGGCTGGGTCCTTACCCTTGACCAGCAGATAACTGGAGTTCAATGACAGAGCTTCTCAGCACCAATGACTCTGCTTCCCCCAAAACGAAAGCAGAGATCTCTTACAATTCTGCCCTTCCTACCGTACCACAGACATGTGCAAAAAAGATGACATGGGTTGACTTATTTCTAAGAATTAGGCAAATTCTGAGACCAGTCCCTAGGGGAGGATAATGGGGAGGCGGTTGAAAGAGGAACAGGTGAAATTATAGCCCGGTGTTCTGGAAAGTTCCCCAAATCAGGGTCAGGGTACCTGACTTTTTAATCTAACTCTAGCCTCCATCTGCTGTGTGACCTTGGGAAAGGACCCTTCCCTCTTTGGGCCTTAAAGTCATCATGCATAAAATTAGGGAGTGGTAGAGTGGAGCATAGCTTCCTCCTCTGTTCTAGGACCATCGTGGGCTCTCCAGCAGTGTCTTGGGGTCTGCCTGTCATGCAAGTCAAGGGGGAAGGTTGGGGAGCAGTGCTAGGGGCCCCCTGGTCTCCTCCTTCACTGAACTCTTCTGTTTTTAATCTGTGTATCTGTCTCCTTCATTCAGCTTTCATTGAGGACCACGGTCTGGCATCTTCTAGCATACATGTCATCATCACTTCTTCCTCTTTCTGGTGGTCCCTGTGCCTGGCACTGTGCCAGGGTGCTGGGGCAACCAAGACCCTCAGGCAGGCTTCTGGCTTATGCAGTGCTCTGTGCCAGTGGGGTATCAGACGAGCTCATCGTCCATAGGCTCTAACAACCAAGCCTGCTAGTGTGCTGACGCTTTGCAGCCTACACTGCCCAGAACCGTGGAAAGGGTTCCTGCTGGCCTTACCCTGACTTTTAAAGCCTTAATGAGAGAACCCACTTTCCTCTCCACAGCCTGACAGCCTAGAGCTCTGTTAGCTTCATATGCTTTGACGTTTGATTTATTCAAACAGACATGTCAGCAAACGGTCTTAGACTCTTCTCTAATTGTTTGGAAGAGGGGAGGGCACAATGATATGGTGTGATGTAAAAGCTTTGGAGTCAGTCCCGGGCTTCACCATTTCCTAGCTGTGCAATCTTAGGCAAGTTAATTACCCCTTCTGAGGCTCAGCTTTCTTATCTGGCAAAACTGGGGAAAATCATAATCCCTACTTCATAGGATTGTGCTGATTAAATGAGAGTGGATTTGAAGCCCTCAGCACAGTCTTTGGCGCATGGTACATGCACAACAAATGGTAACGCCTTCTCCTCCTATTATTATTGCTAGTGTGAGGTTCCTGCCTCTGTATTCTTTGAGGGGTAGGAGCCATGTCCAAATCTATTCTGACGTTCTCCAGTATGCCTAGCAGTTTGCCAGCACATCCCAGGAATTCAGCTTCTGAATTCCTCATTGCATGGAGGAATTAGGACAATTTCTCTAGACCAGCACCTCTCAAAGTGCTTTCCCCAGACCAGCATCACCTGGGAACTTGCTAGAAATGCAAATTTTATAAACCCACTCTAGACCTAGTGAATCAGCAGCCCTGGGGCTGGGGCCTGGCAATCTGGGTTTCAAGAAGACTCCAGTGATTTCTGGTGCACTTTCAAATTTGGGAATCACTTCTCTATATCAGTAATCTTCAAACTTGTTTTAGCTGGGGCATTAAAAGAAATCTTCTAAAGGGATTGTATGCAGAAGCCAGTATAAAAAATAGGTGAAAGGGAAGCTATTGAGGAATCATGAAGTAGGGGGCAAGATTCTTACCTGGCCTGTCTTAGGACTTCCAGGAACACAGCTTAAAAAGCACTGCCTTGCAATTTTCCATCCTCCTACTCATCTCCCCACCTGCCTGTTCAGCTACCCAGTGACCCACCTATCCATCGTCCATCCACTCATCCAAATACTTCATTGCCCCTTGATATCGTTTGGCTCTGTGTCCCCATCCAAATCTCACCTTGAATTATAATAATCCCCACATGTCATGGGAGGGACCCAGTGGGAGGTAACTGAATCACAGGGGTGGGTCTTTCCCATGCTGTTTTCATGATAGCAAGCAAGTCTCATGAGATCCGATGGTTTTATAAAGCGGAGTTCCCCTGCACAAGCTCCCTCTTGCCAGCCGCCATGTAAGACATGACTTTGCTTCTCATTCGCCTTCCACCATGATTGTGAGGCTTCCCCAGCCATCTGGAACTGTGAGTCAATCAAACCTTTTGCTTTATAGATTACCCAGTCTCAGGTATGTCTTTATTAGCAGCATGAGAACATACTCATACACCCCTTGAGTGGACTAACTCTGAGATGTGTTTTCTATATTGGTTCCCATGCCTGATAATACATCCTTCACTGGCTCCTTTCCTTCCCTGTCTCACTTCCCCAGCCTCCTATCTGTGTTTCCTGAGGTCACCTCCCAGAGAAATTCCTTGCATCCCAACCCTCGTCTTGGAATTGGCTTCCAGAAGACTCACAAAAGTGAAGCTACGATCTGTACTAAACTACTACCATATGTTACACACTGAGCTCCATCTCATGCCTAGACAAATACAGTCCCTGCCGTCAGGATGATAGACTCAGGCCATCAGAAGACTCAATCACTAAATGAAGAAGCCCATAAAGAATTAACTGCAGGCTGGGCACAGTGACTCATGTCTGTAATCCCAGCACTTTGGGAGGCTGAGCTGAGAGGATCACTTGAGGTCAGGAGTTGAAGACCAGTCTGGCTAACATGGCAAAACCCTGTCTCTATTTAAAATACAGAACTTAGCTGGGCATGGTGGCACATGCCTGTAATCCCAGTTACTCAGGAGGCTGAGGCAAGAGGATCACTTGAATCTGGGAGGCAGAGGTTGCAGTGAGCTGAGATCACACCACTGTACTTCACTGTACTTCAACAGAGTGAGACTCTGTCTCAAACGAGAAAAAAAAGAATTAACTGCAGGATATGAGTCCCCTTTTCCTCCCTTTCTTTGGCTCTCAGAGAATGCTAAGGCCCCTATCTTAGGATGCATCTGATTCTTTCGAGAAATGTAATAATTTTTCAAGACTTTTCTTGAACACTCAATGAATAAGCATTTTGAAGCCAGAATCATGTCTTATTGTTCATATTTTTTTTCCCCTGCAAAATGCCTGGTCCATTGCTTTGTGTTCATTCATATGATAAATATTTATTGAGCACTGACTGTATGTTCTAGGCCATGGAGAGGCCACACTGAACTAACAGAACCAGCCCCAGTCTTCATGGAGCTGATATTCTAGCCAGGGAAGCAGTCCATACATAAATAAAGACATCAAGATTATAAAAGCCCACCAGTAAACAGATAATATAATGCCAAATGATGACGAGGACTCTGGCAAAAACAGCGGGACAAGGGGGCAGAGAGCAGAAATGGGCTGGAGCCAATTTTAGACAACGTGGCAGGCCTCTTGGAGGATGTGCATGCCATTGGTGCTCTATGAAGTGTTGTTAAATACAGGAAGTACCATCTTTAACTATCCAGCCAGTGAATAATACTACAGATGAGGATAGCACCCTCGGTATAAAAGGGAAAATGGGCCAGGCACAGTGACTCATGCCTGTAATCTCAGCACTTTGAGAAGCTGAGGCAGGCAGGTCACTTAAGGCCAGGAGTTCAAGACCAGCCTGGCCAACATGGCGAAACACCATCTCTACTAAAAACACAAAAAATGTAGCTGGGTGTGGTGGAGCATTCCTGTAGTCCCAACTACTCTGGAAGTTGAGGCACAAGAATTGCTTGAACCCAGAAGACAGACATTGCAGTGAGCTGAGATGGCGCCACTACACTCCAGTCTGGACAACAGAGAGAGACTGTCAATAAATAAATAAATGGGAAAAGGTCATATGGAATTTTCCAGTCATTCAGAAATCTGTTGGACCCCAGTACACACAGTTTTTGTGCCAACTAACACCCCCTACCACCACCACCAGAGGAAGGTGGCATTGATACTTGATCAGTACAAAGCGGCCATCTGAGGTCTCAGGAAACCACAGGCATTGGTAAAAACGGTCTGCAACAGATTGGGCAGTAAGTCTCAGGACTGAGAAGTGGCTAAGGCCAGCAATAGCTGATACTTCAAGCCTGTGTCCTCTGCTGTAGGCTTCACGCTAAGTACCTTATGAGGGCCACACCATTAAGGCTCTTAAAACCCTGTTAGGCAGCTCCTATTGCAACCCCATTTTCCAGGGGATGAGGAGATTAGTAACTTGCTCAAGGTCACACAAGGACCATGCAGTGTGTTCAGGGCTACGAAGGGGGATGGTGGTGAAGGAGGCGCAGAGGAGGCATGCTGACCCAGCCTGGGGCAAATCAACTCCTATGTCCTGGGCATAACTCCGAGCTGAAGGCTGCAGGATTGGGTTGGCCCAGGGAAGGCAAGCAGGGAGGAGGGAGAAGAACTCATTCTAGAGCTATGGGAAGACCTGGATGTGTTGGCACTTTTGAATGCCCCAGGAGCTTGTATTTTGCTGAAGGTGGAATTAATCCGTTGTTCAAGAGTTTGTGCAGCTCAGGGCTTGGCTGGATGAAAGTCATGTTTCTGGAGCCATGGTACGGTCTTGGACTTCCTGTACCCCAGGGAAATGTTGTGGGGATGATGTGGGCATCTCCCAGGTGATTCTCTGTTCCTTGTTTGGGCAAGGTTAGCCTTGTGCCCATCTCCCTGGGCCAACAGAGTGGGAGATCTCTGGGGTCAGTGACTGGTCTTCCATCATCCTGGCAGCTGGAGGGGTCTTTATATGAGCTTATGGGATTGGTTTGGAACCCTGGAATATCGGAGGCCTTGGAGTCAACGGCTGTGGTGGGTTAAGGGTGGGTGCAGGGTCTGACAAATTTGTTAGCACATGCTGATGCTGATGCTGGCCTCTAGAGCACCTCAGCCTCCACCCAGAGCTTCAGCCTCCCATACAAGCCCACCAACAGGGCTCTGAGCTGTGGTTAGCAGCTTAATTAACTATCATACATATACAGCCCCAAAGGCTCTGTGTATGTACCCCATATTTCCTTCTCTGAAACCACTCTGCAGTGTGAGCCCTCATCTTGCTCACCTGGGCCATGCCACCAGCCCCAACAGGCTTCCCCAATCCCTGCAATCTAATCTCCCAGCCCAAGTCAGCAAGATCTTCCCAAGGTGCAAATCTGACCATGCCACCTCCAGATCCGGAAGTACTTCAGAGTCCCAGTGACTTCTGGATAAAGCCCAGATTCTTTAACATCCCTTGGTTCATTTATTCTTCCAACCCACAAATGCTGATTGAACACCAATAGATGATCCGTATTAGGTTTGATGAGGCATTTGCTTCTCAACTGACTTCGTTTCATGTTCTTTATGGTAGGAGGGAGCCTAGTGAGAACATTTCTTATTTTTGTAGGCTCAGCATTTGCATCCCTTCTGCAGCTGCACCCTAATTTTCTTTGGGGTGCCCCCGCCCTCCTTTACTCACAATCTTGGGACTCTGGTTCCTGTCCCTGAGGCTCAATTGTTTGGCTTTTCCTCAACATCTTGGTGCCACCTCAAATCCCTCCAATACACTCTTTCCTCCCTTTGCTGGAATTTTGTCAGTCAGTTTGTGGTGCTTGAATCCAAAGGAACCCTAATGAGTGGGGCCACGTCTCATCTTTCAGACTGAAAGTGGCATGGGCCATTATTGATTTGCCCCTCCAGGTCAATTCACTGCACTTCTGCACTATGCTAGGTGCCCTTGGAGGCTGATCCAATCGAGAGACCTCTCTTCCAGTTGGATTCAGTCAATAGAAAACATTGGTGGGATAATTGGGGGTGGGAGGAGAGTGAGGTTGGGTTTATTCCCACTTGGGTTTCTGCTTTGGGCTAGAAAGAGCAGTGGCTCTGTTCCTCTGCCTTGTTAAAGGCTCTCCTTGCCACATAGCTCATTCCCAAGTTCTGCTAGCTGCCCTTTCCCCTCTCACTGTTTGAGGCTCCACATGGTCCTGGAAGTTGCCCTATTCCTTGTTAGTTTCCCTTGTCCCTGACCACACCTTTGTAACTAGCCCTTCATTCATCTGTTCTCAATTACATGGTTTGAATGCATAGCCCTTTTCTGCCAGGGCCCTGACTGACATGGGGGAGGTCTCTGCCATGATCCATGCCTGCTTAGGATTCAGAGGAGATGGGAAGCCATGGTGAGTCTCCCAGGCTCCTGGGAGGTAGCAATAGAATAGAAGGTCTGGAGGTGGCAACAGAATACAAGCAATAGAATCAGCACCAGCATCAGACAAAAAGTCTCTGAAAGTACCTGCAACAGGGAGCACTAAGAAGAGCTCCACTAGAAAGAGCTTGGAGCTGTAGGTCAGAGGACAGGGGCCCACCACTTCCTTGCTGTGAGGCCCTGGAGAAAATCACCTCCTGTCTCTGAGTCTTATCTTTTTATCTGTAAAATGGAAATGATAACAGAGCCTGCAGTACCAGGTTGTACTGGGGAGTCAATGACATCATGTCATTCGTTAATTCAATCATTCCTTCGTTCAACAAATATCTATTTTGTCTTCCTATGTGTCTGGGAATGTGCTGGGCCCTGGAGGCACCGCAGGGAAGAGAACAGTACTACTCTTACCCTCAGGGAAAGAGACAGATGTAAGCAAAGAGCCACACAAATAAGTATCCAATTATTCACTGTGAAAAGCCCTCTTATGAGGGGCTACATTTGGATGAAGAAGTCCTCTCTGAGGAAGTGACAGATGTTTGAGCTGAGTCTTGTTGGAGGAGGTAGGTTAGCCAGGTAGGAAAGGTGAGCTATGTATAGACAATAGGACAGCCCAAGGTGGAGGGAGTTGTAGGAGGAAACTTGAGTGATGGGGAAGTAGAGGATGAGGTGGGACAGGTGGCAGGAACCAGGCCAAATGGGGCCTCATATACCTCAGCCAGGGATTTGTATTTTATTCTGAGTGCAAGATCTGATTTGTGACTTGAAGGACTACTCTGGTGGGTTTGTGAAGAACAGAATAGAAAGGGGACAGGAACAGAGACTGGGATACCAGCAGGGACTGTCACAGTCACCCAAGTGAGACTTGATGGTGGCTTAGACCTGGGTATTGGCTGTGAAGGTGGAGGAAATAAACTGAAGCAGAGATGGCTGTCAGTCCCCCAAGGGTTCACAGTCTCTACTTCCCTAGTTTATAGTTGCGGCTGGGAAGCAGCCACAGACTACATTTCCCAGAATCCTCTGCATCTGGATGAGGTCATGTGACTGTCACCAATGAAACAAGGGCAGAAGTGATGGCATCACCTCTGGGCTGAAGTGGTTAAAAGCAGGTGTGTCTTCCCTGCCTTCTCTTTTCCTGTCTGTTGGTTGGAATCAAAGGCCATAGGGGATGGCAGAGCCATAAGATGGGAGCTCCCTACATCTCTGAATCACCACCTGAACCCTTCATTAGATTTCATTTGGTTGCAGAATAAAATCATATTATATTGAGTTATTGAGATTACAGGGTCTATTTGTTACAGCAGCTAGCCCTGCTATAATCAACCTATGGACAGATCAGTTGAATAGATGGAACCAGCAGGATTTGGTTATTGTGAATGAGCAAGAAGGAGGTGAAGAATGACTTTAAGTTTTAGCTTGAGCAACTGTGGAGATGGAGTTGATGTTTACTGAGCTGACGATGAAATAATAGTGTTCTTTTTAAATGGGAATCAAGATTCAAGTTTAGAACGTGGATGTTTGCAATGTCTGGGAGACATCTGAGTGGATATGTCAAGTAGAAAGTTAGATATAAGGATTCAAAAGAGGTCTGGGCTGGTGATGCAGTTTAGGGATTTGTTGTCTTGTAGGTAGTATTTAAAGTACTTTGTAAACATTCTTTGAATCAGACAGTGTAAATCATCTCTTCCTCACTTCTACCAAGCCTTTAGAAGTAGGTGGGCAAGAATCATCCAAAAGTGATTTAAAAGCCCCCCAAAACCCTGCAGCAAGCTGAAAAACAATCCATTCCTTGCTTTGCTCTTGTATGCCCATTGAAGAACCTCTCTGAGCGCACAGCAACCTGAGAATCAAGCTATTCAGAGGCTGAATGAAGGTAATGCTGATGATGCTTAAAACCGCCTTCCTGGTGCATTGAGTAAAATGTTTATCTTTGATGCAATGACAACTACTTGAATGTCTGCCTTTTATTCCTTCAAACAGCTTCACCTCATAGGCCAGGATTTGAAACAGTGTGAAAAAGGCAAGGCTGGGCTTCACCTGCCTCTGGCAAGGCATCTTGTCTCCTTCCCAGGCTACAGGTATTTTACTCCATGGGGATTTTGGTCAGATTCTGGGTAGGCTTGGAGGCAGTGTGGCTAGGAAAAGACCTCCAGGCAAAGCTGATGTTGTCACCCAAATGGCCTATAATCCCAGGGTAGTAAACTCAAATGCTTGCAAAAGTCAGCCAGTCAATGAGTCAGAGAAATGGGTCACCTGGGGACATTAAGAACCAGAGCTCAGGTCATGGGTGGAGTGTTGGTACAACATGGCTCCAGTCCATTTGTTACCATTTGGAACACAAGTCCAGTACTGGTGGGTCTTCTGAATTTTCAAGAGAAGCCCCAAATTCAGATTTAATATGAAAATTTCTGAGTTTTAAATGCTGGGAACAGATTACATTTTAAAAAGTGCCCTGGGGGGCAAACAAAGTATTTTTACATGATGCCAATGATCCCTGGGCTCGCAACCAGTTTGAAACACTTAGGGATCTGTGGAGTAGATGTGTGCCTCCTTATCAATCAATTGTCCAAGGGGAAATACCATTTGGGAACTGTGATTGAATCAACACACATTCTTTGACTCAGCCACAGAAATTGTGAAATATAATTATGGTTTTTTAATTCCTTCTTTAATTAAGTAAACATTTAAAGTTTTTCAGCAAGTGAAAAAAATATATAAAGACAGAAAAAAACTGGGATTCAAGAAAGAACTAGAATTTGAACATGGGGGCTATGTATGTTTTATCCATGGCTGTAAGCCAGGTCTGGGTGTACAAACAATACTGCTGAATAAAGTATTCAATGAAAGGAAAGGTGAATAAAATTAGAAAAGTCACAGAGCCAAATTTGCATGTTTCACGGTGAGAAGCATGGTCCAGGGGTTTCTCAAGCCCCACATTTTAGTTCTATTACATTTAAATTATTCTCTTAAGAGGACATTGATAGAATACTGGTGCAACGTATGAATGCATGATGGTTCTCACTGAGGAACATGAACTTAGTGTTACCAAGGTCTCTGTGGCTGACCTGGTATTCTCTTTTCCCTTCTCTCCACGCTAGAATTCCCCTCCAGCCTTTAAACTGTAGCTCCAGACTTCACCACAAATAAAGTTTTTATTGACTGCCCCAGACAATAATAGCAGCAGTAATAGTCCCATTTAATGAACTACTACCTGCTAGAAATTGTCCTAGATGTTTGAAATGAAAACATTTTAGACACCTGGCCATAGTGGTGAGTACACATGAGTAAGGCCTGGCCAATAATAATACTTCATATCCTTCCCCTAAAGTGATTGGTCTGAAAGATGAGCATGTGACTCAAGCAGGTCCAATCAGGTCTCTTCCCTGGAACTAATATCCTATTACTGGTGAAGGAAGCTGTCTTCCTGCTGAGGCTGCTAACCTGAAGCTATTAGTGGTATTGTTACAGCTGCTTGGGAAAAGCGCATCTGCGGGAGCAGAGACCAAGGTTTATACAAATCAAGAGAAGAGACAAGCCAAGCAGAGAACAGAGGAAACTGTAGATGCAATGCATTCCTTTATCTGTCTCCTTGGAGTGGGGTTTCTGTCACTTACAACCAAAATAATCCTGACAGATACAGCCCATTATATATTCTGTCACACTGAACTGTCTTAAGAACCCGGTGACACTGATATTAATAACCCTCATTTTATAGATCAGGAAATTAAGGCTCAGAGAGGCGACGTGACTTGCCCAAGACCACACAGCCAGTAAGAGGATGGTTTGATGACTCTGGATGCTCTATTTCCATGGTGCTACTCTGCCTGTCTTGATAAGCCAGTTGTCTGGGTTGGAGCTTACATAACATTTTGTGTTGTTAGTGCAAGCTAGCAACACAAAACATCATTATTATTCCTGTAGGGCAGGAATGTCCGTCTCCGCAACAAAGAAATCTACCATTTCAGGGTTAGAAGAAACTTCAGAGTTCAGCTGAGGTTCTTTGGAAGGAGCAGGGAACTTGGAATCAGGAGGCTTCTAGGGGAAGTTCTGTTTGTTCCCAGCTGGGAAAGTCAGTCACTCAGTGTCTCTGTATTTGAATTTCCTCATCTGTGAGAAGAGGATAATACTCAAGATACAAGACTGCTATGACGATTAAAGGAGATAAAGTACATGAAACTGTCTTAGACATGTAAAGCCCTACATAAAAGTAAGGCACTAATACTATTATTTACCTCTATGATGCTTATGTCTTATCTCAGTCTGTGCTTCCATGCTTCCACATATATGGAACTCACCATCTCTCGAGGCAGCTCTTGCCATCTTTGGACTATTTTGATTATGATGAAAGTTTTTCATATTCCAAGTTGAGATGCTTTCTCCTTGGACTTGTGTTCATTGACTCTATTTTATCCCCATGGGCTTCTTTTTCTTTTTTTTATTGAGATGGAGTTTCCCTCTGTCATTCGGGCTGGAGTTCAGTGGCGCGATCTTGGCTCATTGCAGCCTCTACGTCCTGGGTTCAAGCAACTCTCCTGCCTCAGCCTCCCAAGTAGCTGGGACTATGGGTGCATGCCACCACATCTGGCTAATTGTTTTGTATTTTTAGTAGAGACAAGGTTTCACCGTGTTGGCCAGGCTGGTCTCAAACTCCTGACCTCAAGTGATCTGCCTGTCTTGGCCTCCCAAAGTATTGGCATTACAGGCATGAGCCACTGGACCTGGCCTCCCATGGGTTCCATCCATCCATCCATCCATCTCTCTTCCTTCCTCCATCCCTCCCTTTTTTCTTTATTTCTTCCTTGTCTGTCCCCATCCATCTGCTAAGGTAAATGCTGAAGGAAACTGGAGACTCAAGAAGACAGGGTGCATGTCCACACTAGCTTCACCTCACCTATCCAATCCACTCTCCACCCAACAGTTGCAATAATTTTCTAACACAAATATAATCCTGTCACCTTATTTCAAGCCCACTAGTGGTCATCCATGGCCCTCAAGATAGAATGAGCTGCAGACTTCTGTCTGATGTGACCCCTGCCCACCTCTCCAGCCTTGCCTCTCCCCTCTCCCATCTCATGACTATACCCAAACCAAATAGAGTGACCCAGCTGAACAGAGTGAATGACAGTTGCTGGGATGGGCCACTGTTTTCCACCCCTGGGTCTCTGCACAAGCTCTTCTCTATGCCTGGAATACTCCCCCACTCCCCCAGCTCTTGACCTAGCTCAATCCTGCTTATCCTTCAGATGTCAGTTGAGACATCCCCTCCTCCAGGAAGCCTCTCCTACCTCCTAAGACTGGGTGAAATGGCCTCTCTGGTGTCTCCAGAGTTCCCTGGGCTCAGCGCCAGCTCAGCATGGATCAGACTGCAGTTGGCTCCCTGCTTGCCTGCCTGTTTTCTGTTTCTGTGTTATATTGAAGTCTGATTCTCCAACACCTAACATTCTCAATAAAGAGTTTTAAATGGATACCACCTCTTCGTTCACTCCTGCCTCTTGTCACTTGCCTCCCTCCCTCAGGGCCCTGTGAATTATAGAGAGCTAATGACTTCACTACAGCAGGGATGAAGCGCTCTGGGAGGGGCCCCTGCTGCAATAGCTCTAGGTTACCACAGTAGCTGAGCCATCACCATTACTCAGTCATTGTCTAGGTTAAGCACTGCCCTCTTCTGAGGGATCCTCAGAGACCCACAACAAGTGAATGGTGTGTGTGTGTGTGTGTGTGTGTGTGTGTGTGTGTGTGTGTGTGTATCTATGCGCACCCCTCACTGCAGCACTTTGCAAGAGTCCCAAACTCCTACTTTCCAACATCAATACTGCCAGGGGCCAGGGTGAGACGCTGCTCACAGGAGGCTGTGTGGCACAGTGGTTGCCTCCTCTAACTGTGGTGTGACTTCCTGGGTTTGAATCCTGACTCCACAACTTCCCAGCTGGGCACCCTAGGGTAAGTCATTGAACACATCAGTGCCTCAGTTTCCTCCTCTGTAAAATGGTCTTGATAATAAAAATATTAACTTTTGGGGTCGGGATGAGGGTATTCAGCAACACGATGCCAGTAAAGTGCTCTGTGGAGCTGGGGCATAGTAACAACTTAGTCAACCTCAGTTGTTATCATTGTTATCTTTTAAATTTAAATTATTCTGCTTCTCCAGGTGTCCTGGCATCTGGTTCCAGCTCTGCTGCTGACCCTACAGATGGCCCTGGATAAGTCCTGCTCCCTCTCTGCGCTTCCCGCTCTGTTCTTGAATTCTGCTGCCTCAGAGCTTCAGATGAGCTGGCTTTGCTGAGCAGCTGTGAAGCAGTGGGTGGATTGCTTGGCCCTGAGCCTGCTCTTTTGTGGGGATGAGAAGGTGGGCAGTCGGCCTGTGTCCTCCCAGGATGATTTGCCTGCAGAAGGACAGGAGGGCGTGGGTAAAGGGCCTGTAAGCGGAGAGGTCATAGGTGGTGTGACCAACCCTGCTAGTGGGCCTGGGACTTTCCTGGTTTGAGCATTGAAACTTCCATGTCCCAGGTGCCCTCTCTGTTTTGGGATCTGTAGATGTCCACTGAGCAGGATTGTCATGTTTCTGGGAAATTGATCTGTGATGATGAGGTTGGGAAGGGAATTGGAGGCTGGGGAGGGGCTGCCCAATACACCTGGCACTGCTGGTTGGGGGTACGTGGAGGCAGGATGTGGTCTCAGCAAAGCAAAGGAGAAAGCAGAGGTGGGAGGGCTGCTGCTACTCTTTCTATTTATTTATTTATTTGAGATAGGGTCTTGCTCTGTTGCCCAGGCTGGACTGCAGCGGTCACAAATGGGGCTCATTGCAGCCGTGACCTCATGGGCTCAGGCGATCCTTCCAACTCAGCCTGCCGGGTAACTGGGACCACAGGCGAGCACCACAACGCCCAGCTAATTTTATTTGAATTTTAGTAGAAATGGGGTCTCAATATGTTTCTCGGGCTGGTCCTGAGCTCCTAAGCAAGTGATCCTTCCTCCTCAACCTCCCATAGTGCAGGGATTACAGGTGTGAGCCACCGTGCTTGAGCAATTGCTATTTCTGCATCTCTCCTCCAAAGTATCAGCTGCCCTGTGAGATGAATGTAGGGACTTTTCCAGCCTCTCATGTTTGCACTTCCTGTACCCCTTCCTGTTACCTACTTACAAACTGGTCCGTATCTATATTCTTCCCAGGCTGCCTATAGCTCTCCATACATGTTTGATGAATGAATGTTGAACCACACTGCAGATTTCAAAGCCTCATTTGACTCTCCAGTCTAGGGGTGACTAGAAAGGTATTTTGGCAACAATAACGACTAACGTTTTTTGAGCGTGTCTGTGCGCCCGGCAATGTGCTAAGCACCCTACAGCAGTGCAGTCTCTTTTAACTCAAAAAATGGTTGCCGGCCCCAGTTAGTCTCCATCCGTCAGTGCTGACCACATGACAGGCACAGCAGGAAACCGTGTACCCCAGTAAGTCTCAGCAGGATGACTTTGGCAATGCCTGGAGACATTTTTGGTTGTCACAACTGGGGAAGAGGTTCTTATGGCATCCGATGGGCGGAGACCAGGGATGCTACTCAATACCCCACAGTACACAGGGTTGTCCCCACCACAGGGAATTATCTGGACCATCATGTCAGCAGTGCAGAGGTGGGGAGACCCAATACAATGTGCGCTATCTCCTGTTTTATCCTCTCAGTGGCCCCACAATGTAGGATCACAGAAGAGGAAACTAAGGGTCAGAGAGGTTAGACAATGCTCAGTGGAGCCAGGATGTGATCGCTGGTTGATTGGGTGTCAAATCCTGCGCTCTTAGCCCCTGCTCTGGGGGAGCCGACCGGGAGATGAGGGCAGAGAGGCTGCCTTGGGCAGGGGCAGGGAGCCCACTCTGCTGGAGGGAGTGCATCTTCTGGATTGCTGAACACAGTCCTGTCTGAGGGTCACTGGAGGGTCAGGGCATGGCAGAGTGTCTTGTCCAGAGCCCAGAGACAGCCCATGGGGAATTCTCCTGGCTGGCCAGAGCAGCCACCAGATGGGAGACCAAGCAGAATTTAATATCTGGCCATCTGCAGCCAGCAGCCCCCAAATGCAGCAGGCAGCCCCTCCCGGTGGATAAGGAGGTTCTTCCTGCAACCCTGTGTGCTGGATTCACTGTTGGTCTAGGAAGACTGGACTTTGGAGAATAGAGTGTCTCACACGCAATTGATACATGCTTGTGCTTGTGTGCACACAGGCACGTGCCTGCATACAACCTCCACCTTTCAGGTGCCAGGGGCTCTGATGGCACTGAGACCATTGGTGACCACAGCTGTCGGAGCATCCGTCTCTCTGTCACATGCCTGCTCTTGTCTCTGTGCCTCTCCTTAGGAAACTGGTGGGGATTGAGCTACAATGGAGGGTTTCTTTGCCCCCCATGCCAAGCAGAAGGGAAAACACCAAGATTGCTGAAAGACGAGGTGCGATGCATTCAGGAGGACATGTGGGGTGGCAAGGGGCGGGTCACCCTCACCTGTCCTCAGTCTACCCTGCGAATTCAGAATACCTGTTCTCCTCCCTGTCCTGTGAGGCCCCAGCAAGGGCTCCTCTCCCCTTTGATCCACTTCCACAGAAATACAACCAGCTTCACTTTTGGGGACCCAAGAGAATCTTTATGAGTTACAGAATCATCCTAGAACAATGAGAACTACCATTCACGGAGGATTTAAATCAGGCATCAGGTGCTGTGATGCACATATCCTCCAAGTCCTGTGGTAGCTCTGAGAGATGTTGACATAAACCCCATTTTTCTGAAGCTCAGAGACGTGAGGTCTTTCCCCCAAGGTCACAGAGCATATTATTTCAGGGTTTTCTAGGAAGTTGAGACTCACCACAGATCAGGCTGAATAGTACAGGGCAGGGCATATGGCAGGCACCCCAGATTCATCTATGACCTTGTAGGGGATTAGGGAACCCTATCCAGTGACAGACAAGAGCTGCTCATAACCAGTCCCGCACTAGGCTACCTCTCAGGTGTTGGGGACACGTGGCTTTTTGCTGTGGTTAAAATAGACACTTATTGTCAGGTAAAGAGGAAGTAAACATCGTTGACTCATTGGTCAAAGCTTTCTTTAAAAATAGGACCATGACCCACTTCACATGGACTCAACATCTAAGAATGGCTCAAATTCTTGAATTTGCATCCTCCAAGCCTACACTCAGTTCAGAAGTTGCATTCTTCCTTGATTATCTCCTGATTAACTAAACGTGACTGTAGGCCAAGTCTAAGCCCAGCATGAGGAACATGAGCAAGAAGGCGGGGGATGGAGGTCTCCGCCTGGCATGTCCATACACGGAGAAGAGTGACTATTTACAAAGCACCTACTACATGTTGAGTGCTTTGCAAACTCGACATTTCCTCATCCTCACAGTGGTCCTGTGAGTCTGGATAATCATCGCTTTCACTTTACAAGTCAGGAGACTGGGGCTTGGGAGGGTTTTGTGGCTTGATCAGTGTCCTACAATTGGATAGCCACAGGGGTAGGATGGAGACCCAGGCCTGGCTGGGGTATAAGTCCCCAACCCTTCTGGGTACAATCTCTACCCACATTTGGAAGACTGCCCTGGTCTGAGCTTGTTGGGGTCAGGATGGGGAGGGGCTCTTCTATTGCCTCCTAGGTTATGCTACTTAGCTTTGCTACCTTTGGGGGGTTCAAGGCTCCCAGTAGGATTAGCTCCATTCTGATTTTAACTCAAATGGAAAGTTCTGGCTGCAATTATTAAGGGGCCTTCAAGTCTCCAATGAGACCAAGACAGACAGGCCAAGGAGTTTGCTCTCCTAGCCCAGAACGCTCAGTCTGCCCCAGGCAAGGAAATCACATTACTGAATTACGGTTCATTTGCAAGGTTCCCCTGTTGAGGCAGGATGCTGGCTTCCTGACCCCATTAATCACAGATTCAACTTCCCAAGTTCAGCGTGGCCTACACAGTCCGTGGCAGTTGTCCCAAGGACCACAGCCTGACTTTGTGGAGTGAGATGCTAACGCTGAAATAAGGTTTGAATTCCGGCAGCTCCTCCCAATTTCTAGGCAATTACCTAACTTTCTCACCTACAGAATAGGGATAGTCATGGTATTTGACAGACTTTTCCTTTTCTTTTTGTCTCTTAGTATCCATTTTGGTTTTTGGCCAGCTTCCCTCTGCCCCATATTTTTAAGGACAGAATTCACCTTTTTCTCATTGGATAATCACGGGTTCTGCTCTTCCCATTCCAGAGGCAGGTACTATTCACTCCATGGGGTTATAGAGAGGATTAAACAACATGAGGCAATGGGAATATTTGAAAACCTTTCTTCCAACTTTTATTTTTTTGAGACGAGTCTCACTCTGTTGCCCTCACCCAGGCTGGAGTGCAGTGGCGTGATCTCAGCTGACTGTAACCTCCACCTTCTGGGTTCAAGTGATCTTCTTGCCTCAACCTCCCGAGTAGCTGGGACTGCAGGCTCCCGCCAATGTGCCCAGATAATTTTTGTATTTTGGGTAGAGACGGGGTTTCACCATATTGGCCAGGCTGGTCTCAAACTCTAGACCTCACGTGATCTGCCTGACTTGACCTCCCAAAGTGCTGGGATTATAGGTGTGAGCCACTGCGCCCAGCCCTTCCAGTGATTTTGAAAAGCATTTACCCAGGGCCTGGCACTTGGTATGGACATTAACTGTCCCTCAGGGGTAGGCAGCCTTCCAGACACCCCAGCTCATTCTTGCCTCCAGGTATTCACAGCCAGACCCCTTGTGACTCCTTTCCCTTCGGGTGTGGGTGGGACCTTGTGACTTGCTTCTAATGAAGAGATACAGCAAAAGCGAGGGGCTGGCACTTCTGAGATCGGGTGACAAAAAGGCAGTGGCTGCCATCCTTTCCTCTTGCCATTGCTCTCCTAAGAGCCCTGGAAAAGCAAGAGGCCAGGTTGTGAGGTACCCTAGGGAGAGGCCACATGGCACGGAGCTGATTTCTCAGGCCTGCAGCCAGCGAGCATGAACCTGGGGCTTGCCAAGAGCCATGTGGGCGAACTTGGAAATGAAGTGAGAGATCTGCTTCCTTTTTTCCACCTTTGAGAGAGTAGATGGTATTCTGTAAGCTCTGAAACCCTCTATGACTTTTCCGATTTTTCTGTTAACTATTGCTCTAATGCCTGTAATCCCAGCACTTTGGGAGGCTGAGGCGGGCGGATCACGAGGTCAAGAGATCGAGATCATCCCGGCCAATATGGTGAAACCCCGTCTCTACTAAAAATACAAAAATTAGCCGAGCGTGGTGGCACGCGCCTGTGGTCCCAGCTACTCGGGAGGCTGAGGCGGAAGAATTGCTTGAACTCAGGAGACGGAGGTTGCAGTGAGCCAAGATCGTGCCACTGCACTCTAGCCTGGCGACACAGCAAGACTGCGTCTCAAAAAAAACAAAAAAACAAACAAAAAAAACAAAACTATTGCTCTAGCAACTGCCAGCTGCAAACCCCACTGACCACGTGCTGTCTCTGTACTAGGCACTGAATTAAGGCCATTTGTCTATTTGTTTTTTGTTGTTGTTGTTTTTCTGAGACAGAGTCTCACTCTGCTGCCCAGGCTGGAGTGCAGTGGCACAATCTCGGCTCACTGCAAGCTCTGCCTCCCAGGCTCACGTGATTCTCCTGCTTCAGCCTCCCAAGTAGCTGGGGATTACAGGTGCCCACCACTGTGCCCAGCTAATTTTTGTGTTTTTAGTAGAGATGGGGTTTCATCTTGTTGGCTAGGCTGATCTTGAACTCCTAACCTCGGGTGATCCTCCTGCCTCGACCTTCCAAAGTACTGGGATTACAGGCGTGAGCCTCTGCACCCAGTCCATTTGTCTACTTTTGTTTTTTAAATCCCATTTTACAGAGGTGACACTGAAGCTTGAAGGTGTTAAGAGTCTTGCATATGGTCACACGGCCAGCCCATGGCCGAGCAGGGGGCCCAAAGCAAAGTCAGCCTGACCTCTTGGCATCTGCTTCTGGACTGGTAAAGGCTGAGGCTTCTGAGAAATGAGCCCCAAGAAGTCCTTTATGTTCTCCAGGGAGCACTCTCTGCCTGCGGCAGGGCTGTTGGAGGTGCCAGTGTTGTTTTGGACCAAAGCTCATGCAGAGCTAAGACTGTTCTGGAGAGACTCAGAGATTGGAGTTTTGCAGCATCTTCCTCTTCGTTGGAGGAGAGCATGGGGGCAGGTGTGCCTGGAGGCAGCAGGATGGCTGAGTTGGCCAGCCTGAGCTTTGGACACGCCAGGTTTCTTGGGGCCACATACTTTTGTTCCTGAGCTCGGAGGCCCTGGCCACAGGCTTCTGGCTATGGGTCTCTGGTGACTCTGGGAGAGAGTGGCCCCACCTGTGTGACTGAAGGGAACAGGGACCCCCCACCACCACCACCCTACCGTGATCATTCCCCTTCCCAGGGAACCTCCTCTGAGCCAAAGGTTTGTGGCTGCTGTGACCTCATCCTCTTGTGCCAGTTCCTGCTTCCCTGTAATTTATGGCCACGTCCGCATTAATAGATGCTGCAGAGGCCGTGAACTGGGTTAATTGTTTCCAAATATCAAATTGCAAGGTTTCTTGGCTGATTACAGGGGCATTAGAGTAGAAAGTGGCAAGGTTCCGCTGTTGTGATAATGAATGACGGACCCCGGGGATGCCATCTGCCCGGATGAGACTGAGAAGCCTCCGCGTGGCACAGGCTCGGATACCCTCCAACCCCTGGCCATGAGAGAGGCACATTTCCTGGAAGGAGCCGGGGGAGTTCTTCTCTAGGGTGATGTCTTCGATGTCCCTCATTATCTTGTGGTGATAATGGGACAGACGGAAAGGGGCCTTATGGTGCACTTCCAGGCCACAGAGGAAGCAGCTGCTCACTAGGTCATCAACATCATCGTCATTACCTTATAATAGCACCTACTATGTGCTAGGAGCTATGCCGGGCCTCTCCATAGAGCTCATTTATTTAATGCATCAATACTATGGGGAAGATACTCTTTCCACTGCAATTTTACAATGAGGAAACTGAGGCATGAAAAGGTGACATCATATAGCCAGTAGGTGGTGGAGCTGGGCTCAAACCATTTGTAGTCTGACTCTAATAGACACCCTCTTAACTACCACACCAAGAGTCTCCCCAGGGGTCTCTGTGCCAGCCAGACAAGGTTGTGTCTCCAGTTCTAGAAGCTTTGGGGTTGGCTTTTTAAACTCCCCATTGCTTTCTTTTCACTCTGTGCCCAGGCTGGGGTGCACTGGTGTGATCTCTGCTCACTGCAACTTCTGCCTCCCAGGGTCAAGCAATTCTCCTGCCTTAGCCTCCCAAGTAACTGGGTCTACAGGCACCTGCCACCAGTTCCAGCTAATTTTTGTACTTTTAATAGAGACAGGGTTTTACCATGTTGGCCAGGCTGGTCTCCAACTCTTGACCTCAGATGATCTGCTTGCTTGGCCTCCCAAAGTGCTGAGATTACAGGCATGAGCCACTGTGCCCGGCCCCTGTTGCTTTCTAATTGTTCCAATTTCCATTCATTTCCAGGTCAGCCCCTCTGCGCTTCCCTTATTCCAGTTACTCCAGGGTCTTCTCCCTTTCCTTCCTGACTTCTCACCTCCTCAGATTGGGTGGATTTAGGAGAGGGTGGGAAGGAGGGAAGCAAGGCTTACTGAGTTCCTATTACAAGTATGATCTAATTTAATCCTTAAAAAAACCCCACATGAGTTTTTTAATATAATGAGAAAACTGAAGCTGAGAGGTATTTGACTTGCCCAAGACTGCCCAGTCATACAAGTGGTAGAGCCAGGAATGGACTGACCTCAGACTATTTTCATCGTGACATGTGGCCTCAGGACTGTCACTCTGTTACCGCTTTCCATCTATTTCTAGCTGGGCATTTTTCACAGTGTTAACCATTTGATTAGGTGCGGCAAGTATCTGGCATGTGTGTACAACCTGCCCTTCTCATGTCCCTGGCAGATGTTACTAGTAGATCACAGTACACTCTCCTTCTGAGCCTGGATCTGCTCTCAACACTGTGGTTTAGGCCATCATTACCAAACCCTTTGAGTTGGCATTTGAGGTAAAAACCAGGCTGGGTGCAGTGGCTTACGTCAGTAATCCCAGTTCTTCGGGAGGATAGGGCAGGAGGATCTCCTGAGTCCAGGAGTTGGAGATAAGCCTGGGCAACAAAGCAAGGCCCCATGTCTACAACATTAAAAAATAAAAATCAGCTAGGCATGGTGGTGCATGCCTGAAATCCCATCTACTCAGGAGGCATATGCGGAAGGGTAGCTTGAGCTTAGAAGTTCAAGGCTGCAGTGAGCTATGATCGTGCCATTGTACTCTGGACTGGGTGTGAGAGAGGGGCCTTGTCTCTAAAAAAAACCCCAAACAACAACAACAAACAGACGTCACTCTTGTGATGGTCATCTTGAGGAAAAGGCAACAACTTCTGATTCCTTGCTCTCCAATCTCAGCCTCAAATGGCCTACCAGTAAGAAGGGGGAATCAGGAAACCCCTCAGTCTTGCTGAAAACAAGCCCAGTCCAAAGTTTAGCCTCCTCCCCAAACACAACTAGCTTTGGAAGTTGCCCTTTCTGGAGTAAATATTGCCTCAGTGCTATTAAATTGCCATTCTCAACTTTTATTCTTCGGAGACCTGCAAAGACAGAACGAAGCTAAGCATTCTCAAGGGTGTCCCTAGATTTCAAGGTCAGAACAACATTTTGCAGAGAAGTAAAGCAGTTCAGTAGCATGTAGCCACCAGGGCTGCCAACTCCCACCAGTGATAGCTGCATGGCGGCAGGCACGTCGTGGCTGAAATGGGACAGAAGGTGGGTGCAGACCCCCCTGTATCTACCTACGGTGAGTTATATCCTTTATTCCTGCTCAGAAAAGTCTGTCAGTGACTGAGAGTGACATTCCTTTCAAGGACCTCCTAGAATCTGCTCTGATTTCTCTAGAATCAAGTATTTGTGTATCAAGCAAGTATCAAGACTTATGTGCTCTGGCATCTTTTTTTTTTTTTTTTTTTTTTTTTTTTTTTTTTTGAGACAGAGTCCAGAGTCTCGCTCTGTCATCCAGGCTGGAATGCAGTGCTGCAATCTCAGCTCAATGCAATCTCCGCCTTCCGGGTTCAAGTAATTCTCTGCTTCAGCCTCCCAAGTAGCTGGGATTGCAGGCACCTGCCACTGTGCACAGCTAATTTTTTGTATTTTTAGTAGAAACAGGGTTTCACCATCTTGGCCAGGCTCATCTTGAACTCCTGATCTCGTGATCCAACTGCCTCGGCCTCCCAAAGTGCTGGGACTACAGGCATGAGCTACTGCGCCCGGCCTAGACTTGTGTGCTCTGGCATCTCTTGATTGATCCTGACACACTAGTGTCCCACCCCAGCAGTGAGAACCATTGCCCTAAGCCAGGAGGCCAGAAATGACCACTCTCCTCTCTAGTGCCCAGAGCCTCTTCCATCATGCCTGGCACTGAGTCCTACACACCATGGATACTTGCTCTAGGAGTGAAATCTTGTGTCCTGAGTCTCTGAGCCTGTTCCCTCCACAGTCCGCTGGAGACAGCTCCTGGGTTTTCCTGACTAGCTCTATCCCCCTTTTCTGATTCAGCACCCCATTTTCCTTGGGGGAACAATTCGGCTTTTACTCTCATGGCCATGGGATTGGTTGAGGAGAAACAAGTGCCTCCAGGCAGGGCAATCAGAGGGAACACACACTGAGTTCTACCCCACCCCTTCCAATACTCTTCAATTCCATTCCAATTATAATTGCTTCAGAGCACTTATTAGGGTCTGACTGTTGTCTGCCCACTAGAATGTAAGCTTTAAGATGGCAAGAACTCAGCCCATTTTGTTTACTCATGATGCCTCAGTCCTTACAATGGTGCCTGAAACATAGTAAGCGCTCAGTAAAGACTTGTCAAACAAATAAATGGTGACTTGACGTTGGCGAAAGAAAGTCTGAAGAAGAGCCTTTCTTTCCACTGGTGTTGATAAGAGGATAGAACAAAAATCTGCCCTGAGAAGAGCCTGCCTGAGAACGAAGACTACACAGAAGTAAGCAGACCTGAGAGGCAGACAGATAAAGATCCTGGTAACCAGAACCACTGCTCACATGGCTGCTTTCTCATTTATTCTACTACGAGTAAATCACGTGTTAGGAGCTGGGTAACATTTTGGCAAACAAACATCCATGATCCCTGCCTTCATATTCCAGAGGAGGAACTAGACAGCATAAAAGCAGGCAAATGAAGAAAAGCTATAACCATTAGCCATGATAAAGTCTGTAAAGAAATGCCACATGATGGCCAGGTGCAGTGGCTCAGGCCTGTAATCCCAACAATTTGGGGGACTGAGGTGGGAGGATCACTTGAGCTCAGGAGTTCGAGACCAGCCTGGCAAGATAGCAAGACCCCTGTCTCTACTTAAAAAAAAAAAAAAAATAGCTTGGGAGGCCGAGGCGGGTGGATTATGAGGTCAAGAGATCAAGATCATCCTGGCCAACATGGTGAAACACCGTCTCTACTAAAAATACAAAAATTAGCTGGGTGTAGTGGTGTGCGCCTGTAGTCCCAGCTACTTGGGAGGCTGAGTCAGGAGAATTGCTTGAACCCAGGAGGTGGAGGCTGCAGTGAGCCGAGGTTGTGCCACTGCACTCCAGCCTGGTGCCTGGTGGCAGAGTGAGACTCTGTCTCAAGAAAAAAAAAAAATAGCTGGGCATGGTGGTGTGCACCCAGAATCCCAGCTACTCAGGAGGCTAAGGTGGGAGGATCGCTTGAGCCCAGGAGGTCAAGGCTGCAGTGAGCCGTGATCACGCCACTGCACTCCAGCCTGGGTGACAGAGTGAGACCTTGTCTCAGGAAAAAACCAACAACAAAAACCCAGAAAGCTTGAAGATTGAGAAGAAGTACCCCTGCCTCTGCAATGAAGAGGAGGTGTTCCAAGCAGAAGAAACAGCATATGCAAAGGCCCTGAGGTTGGAACAAGCTTGGTATGTGTGAAGATGCCAAAATCCTGGCATGTACAGAGTGCGGGAACACCAGGCTTGACATTAGTGCTGGACATTAGTGCATATCTTAGCCTAGGACTTGGAGATCAGGATCAGGCATTTAGATTTTATCTGATATGCCCTGGAAAGCTAGAGAAAGATCTGGAACAACGAATGACAATCACCTTGTGTCTAGACAGATTCCTGTGCCTACTTAAGGCAAATGCATTGGGACACAGGGTGAAAGAGGAAGTAAGGGTTCCAGGCGAGAGAAGACAGTGGACTGGGTGAGTGTGGTGATGCTGGACATTGCAAGAAGTGGGCAGAGGTGAGGCCGGGCGTGGTGGCTCACCCCTGTAATCCCAGCACTTTGGGAGGCTGAGGCAGGTGGATCACCTGATGTCGGGAGTTCAAGACCAGCCTGACCAAAATGGAGAAACCCCATCTCTACTGAAAATACAAAATTAGCCAGGCATGGTGGTGCATGCCCGTAATCCCAGCTACTTGGGAGGCTGAGGCAGGAGAATTGCTTGAACCCGGGAGGCAGAGGTTGTGGTGAGCTGAGATTGTGCCACCGCACTCCAGCCTGGGCAAAAGGAGTGAAACTCCGTCTCAAAAAAAAAAATAAATAAAAGTGGGCAGAGGTGAGGACTGTGGTGCAGCTGAATTTTCAGAGGTCCTCTCATGTACACCCACTCTTTGGAATCATTCTCATAGATACTACAGATACCCTACGGGATGTCTACCCCCTCCTGGCCCCACACCACACCGAGTCGTTTCCAATCACAGCCTTCCAGGGTGATTTCCTTACCTGCTTTTCTCTGTGTTTTTAAGCTCTTCATTACTTCCTAATTGTCCTGATTTTAGTTCTTTCTTGTTCTTGTCAAACACCCATTTAAAAAATGAGTCATCATTAAATGCATGCCACTCTTCATTTAAAATTAGGCCCATTTCACCCTTTCTCTGTCTCTCTTTTCCTCTTCAAAAAAACTGGAGGATTAAGAAAATTACACTTTTCTGACATCCTTTTTTGATCTCTTTTGCTAGCGCAAATGCTACTGGCTGCTCAACTGCCTTAAGGGTTTCTTCCGCAGCCCAAATGAGCAGCCTTGTGCTTCCAGCCTTTGATAGCTCCTGGGGGCGTTGATCACTGAGCCAAACCTCTGGGTCTCAGCCTCCCATAGTGGCCTGCTAGGGCATGAATCAAATGAAGACTAGACCATCAGGGGACATGAAGCTCCTCTCACCTCACAAGTGAAGCTGGCCTGGCCTTGAGCTGCTCCCTGCGAAGTAATCCTAGGCACTTCTAAAGTTGCAACTCCAAAACCCAGCAAGGCAGCTGCTTTCATTGAGTCAATCAACAAACATGTCTACTATGTCATGAGGCCTCTGCTGGGAGATAGGACAGAGTTAAAGGCCGCCTCTGGATTCAAAGTGCCTGAGGCTGCTTTTTTATAGCTGGCAGAATTTGGAACAAATTGGAGGAATTCAAACACCCTACTTACAGGGTTGGTTTGTGAATTGAAACGAATTATATTGAAGCCATTGTCTTGCCATAGGTGATGAGATCTTGAGGGAAATGTATTTTACACAGAGGAAGAGGGATAGAGATCAGTGTCAATGGACGTGGTCACCCAAGCTGAGTTTTCAGATGGAATGAGAAATAAAAAATAAATTGATCAACTCTCAAGAAGGGGCCTATGGCACAAGGAGAACATATTGTATGATTCCACCTCATGAAGTTCAGGAGGAAGAAGGCTACTGGTGGTGAAAGATGTCAGTATAATGATGTCCCATAGGGTGAATTATTTTTTACTATTTTTTTGAGACAGAGTCTCACTCTGTTGCCTATGCTGGAGTGCAGTGGCACAGTCATAGCTTACTGTCACCTCAATCTCTTGGGCTCAAGTAATCCTCCTGCCTCAGTTTCCCAAGTAGCTGGGACCACAGGCATGTGCCACCATTCCCTGCTAATTGTTCTGACTTTTTAGTAGAGATGAGGTTTCACTATGTTGCCTAGGCTAGTCTCAAACTCCTGAGCTCAAGTGATCCTTCTGCCTTGGCCTCCCAAAGTGCTGGGATGATGGGTGTGAGCAATTGCACCTGGTCAAGGGGTGGGTTATTGATTGGGAGGGGTGCGGGGATATTGTAGGATGTGTTGGAAATGCCCTGCATCTTGATCCAGGTGGCAGATACACAGGAGCCTTGTTAAAACCCAGCAGGGGTGTACCTTTAATATTAGCATACTTTACTGAGTGTAAATTATGCCGATAACTCACATAACTCTTGGTATATAACCCCTTATCTGAGCACTCTACCCAGTTATTTTTCTTCTATCTATCCATATATTCATCCATATTCATCAATCTATCCTTCCATTCACCATTCATTCATCTGCCCATTCATCTATTCGTCTTTCCTTCTATCCATTTATCTTTCCATTATCCAACCATCCATTCATCAATCTATCCATCATGTAATCATTTGCCCTCCATCTATATATCCTTCCTTTCTTCCTCCCACCCACCCACCAATTTGTCTTTTGGTTCATCCATCCACGCATCCATCCATCCTTCTATTCATCATTCATTCATTCATTCACGAGTTCAACCATTTATCCTTCCTTTCTTCCTTTACCTATCCTTTTGCTCATTCAGAAACTAGTAATGGTCCCGACAATATGCCAGGCATTGAGTCAACTCAACTAGGAGGATGCAATGATGAAGAAATCACCATCTTCACCATCTCTCAGCTCAATTCAGGAGACAGAACCCAAATCCACCTCTACGATGAACCACAGAAAGTGCCACAGGGATAAAATGAAGCCCTGTGCTTAGAGCTAGGGAGTCTGGGGAAAGAGATGTGTATTTCAGAGGAGTTGATGTCTTAGATGAAATGCAAAGGCTCATGTGGTATTTACTGGGGCAAGGAAGGGCAGTGGCATTCCAGATTGAGGAACAGTATGTGCAAAGGCACACACTGTTGAAGGAACAACTCAAGTTCTAGGACTTGCATATTTAGCTTGACGAGAGTATAGGGAGTGTGGGCAGAAGACTTACAGGTCTTGAGGCCGGTGGGGAGGACCACATAGTGGATGATTCTGTGTAGGAGCCAATGGGTCCTGGAAGCATTAAGTGCATGGTACTTAGGAAAGGAAGAAACTATTTCTAAGGCAGGGGCCAGCCCCAGACCCTTCTGACATATATAAACAAAAGCCCTTCCAAGGCTATACAGGGAAATCTATCTCTTTTCCCAAAACCTGAAATGTCTAAGGTCTAGAAGAAAAACAGGCCCTAGGCCATGATTAAATCTCTATGATATGCTTAGTTATGTGTGAAATTTAGATATAATAAGAGGGCCCCTGGATTATATAATAAAATACAAGGAGCATGTTACCAGGTGAGGCCTGATCTTTATTTAATTAGATGTTAGCTTCACGTGGCTTCAGGGAATGAGAAAAGGACTTATGGGTTAGTGGATGACTTTTGCAGCAAGATTTATCTATGTCCCTCTCCAGGGTATCTGTTGCAATTACCGAAGGAATACATAACTCAGGGAAAGTCTTTATCAGTGCTGGAAACTAGGGAAGATTGGCATCCATATTAATTCATATAATTTATGCAAAATAGAGTGTGGATGAGATTTGACTGAAAAAAGGTCTGAACAGATTTGTAGAAGGTCATGAAGGAGTAAGTTACCTTCCAGTTATTGGAAGAGACCCCAGAGCATATAAAGTGTCAGGAATGGGAAGTAACAAACAGGTTCATTTAAATCCAGCTGGTGCCTCTGGGAAGGATGTAGTATGGACCACCATGTTGTGGAGAAGCCCAAGTGGGAGTTAATCCTTGGCTGGTGGCCACTGAGCGAAGCCAGGCTTGGCACACAGTAAGGACATTACCTTCATTATTTCTCTGACTCCACAATCACCAGAGTCAGAGAAATAATAAAGTCTGGGCCCCCTGCTGAGGTTGCCCATGATAACCGTCCCCCACCTTGCTCTCCTGGGTGGCTGGAATCCCCAACTAGAAATGTTCAACTACGATAACTCTGATTTTCCCCTCCTTGTTTCTGCTGGGCTTGATAGGATTAATAGGGCTCATGTAACCTTAGAAACATGGAGGATCAATTCAGATATTACAGAAGAGGGAGTAGAACAAAAAGAGAAAAATAATTAAAAAAATAGAAAACTGTCTTGAGGTTTCAGTCTATAACTGGCTGAACTGAGTGAGTATCTCAGCCAAATCTAACAAAAATCAGTTTCAGGCATTTCAGAATAAGAAAACATTTCTGCAAATATTTAAGAAAAAAAAATGAAGCAAAACCAACCCCTAAACCCCAAACCGCCACCAGTACCACACAGGTGATCTTTATAAAGGAACAGAATCAGGCTTGCCACAGATTTCTAAAATTCGATACCACAAGCAAAAGAAGCAAATTGGCAAAAAAGTTGCACAGGCACTTCACGAAAGAATATATCCAAATGACCGGTAGGTATGCACATGAAAAGATGATCGATGTCATAAGACATTAGAGAAATACAAATTAAAACCACAGTGCGCTCTCTCTCCATACCTGGAATGGCCCAGACCAAACAAAATAAGAATTTAAAACCCTGGCAAATTCCAGGTGTGGACAAGGACATGGAGCAAGTGGAACTGTCATGCATGGATGGTGGGAAATGGTGCAAGGCATGTTGGGAAAATGCTTGACAGATTCTTACAGCGCTCACCTCCTATATGATAGAGCAATTCCACACCTACATACATACCTGAGAATATGAATTCAGTGTCTACCAAAATGACCTGTATGACAACAGTAATCCCAAACTGGAAACCACCCAAATGTCTATCATCAGGAAAATGGATAACAAACTGTGGTGTAGTCATTCAATGAACTAATACTCAGACAGAAAAAAAACAATTAAAAGGGATGGGTTAGTGACATACACCACTGGCTGAATCTAAAAGAAATAAGACCTAGTGTTAGATAGATCAGTAGGGTGATTACAGTTATCAAACATGCTATTGTACATTTCAAAATGGCTAGAAGGGAATAAAAAACAGTGTTCCTAGCATAAAGAAAAGCTACAACCTGGGCAACATAGTGGGACCCTATCTCAACAAAAAATAAAATGAAGCATTAGCCAGTTGTGATGGTGACAGGCACTTATAGTCCCAGCTGCTCAGGAAGCTGAGGCAGGAGGACCCCTAGAGTCTGGGGAAACTGAGGATGCAGTGAGCTATTACTGTGCCACTGCACGCTGGCCTGGGCCAGAGTGCCCTGTCTCAAAAATAAAGAGTCAAGGTGATGAATATCCCTATAACTCTGATTTGATCTTCACACATGGTATGAAATGTAATAAATGATCACACATATGTGAAAATATGTACATCTATTATGTATCAATTAAGAAAAACATAACGTGGAATAGAATAAGCCAGACATAGGGTCCAGACTGTGTGATTCCATTTATATGAAGTTCAAGAACAGATAAAACTAAACTGCTATTATACTAAGGGTAGTTGTACCTTGGGGTGAAAGAATGCCTGTGAAGGAGGGTAAGGGGACATTCCGGGGTGATGTGAATTTATTAGTCCATTTTCATGCTGCTGATAAAGACATAGTGGAGACTGGGTGATTTATAAAGAAAATGAGGTTTAATGAACTCACAGTTCCACATGGCTGGAGAGGCCTCACAATCATGGCGGAAGGCAGAGGAAGAGCAAAGCCACGTGTAACATGGTGGCAGGCAAGAGAGAATGAGAGTCAAGTGCAAGGGGAAATGCCTTATAAAACCATCAGATCTCATGAGACTTATTCACTACCACAAGAACAGTATGGGGGAAAACGCCCCCATGATTCAATTACCTCTGACCAGGTCCCTCCCACAACCTGTGGGAGTTGTGGGAGCTACAATTCAAGATGAGATTTGGGTGGGGACACAGTGAAAGCATATCAGGAATATTCAGATTGTGGTCCAAGAATTCTCCACACTTCTGCTCACCTTTCCGGTGTCACGAATGCATTCTCAGACAAAAGCCTGGAAAGTTTGCCACTTGTGTGCCCTCAAACAAAACAAAATGAAAAACTCAAATGAAACCCTTGCTGACCAAACAATAAATCAAAACAAATAATTCAAGAATGGGGAGATCATGGATTTTAAGAACTGATATTGAGCAACAAAACCAGAAAACCAAAAAGATAAATCTATGTATATCTTTGTTAATAATTACTGACAATGCAAATATAAAAATAATTATCTAACGTGGGATTCAATAAAACTATTTTATTAATACTAATAATTTGAATCTAAGCCACTAGAATCCAATGAAAAAAATTCTGAAACTAGGGAAAGGAGAGAAGAAATAAATCTTAAGTAAATAAGCAGATATAGAAAAAAAAAGATGAATGTACAAGGAGGGTTATGGAGTTATTGACCAGACAGTACAAATGATCTAAATTTTCATAACGGAGGACTATATGACAGAATATTACACAGTCCACAATATTATGTCCTTTTTTCTCATCTAAACGCTTCTAGTTATAGGTTAGGTGACTTCAAGTGAGCCTCAGATTCCTCATTTGTAAAATAGGGTCATTCATTCATTCATTCAAAAAATATGTATTGAGCACCTACTAAGTGCCAGGCATTGTGGAAGGACCCTAGATGAACACGGAACAAACACACCAGGGTCCTGCATTCATGCAGCTCACATCCTAGTGTGTAAGGAGGTAACCGTGCTGTAGAGAACACTACGACAGGGTAGAGAGACAGAGGGGGACAGGATATGCTGGGGTGGTCAGCTAACGCCTCTTTGAAGAAGAATCATTTGATCAGAGACCTGACAGAGATGAGAAAATGAGGAGCCCTTGGAAGGCTTTGCGTAGGGGAATTATGTCACCCAACTCCTATTTTAATAGAATCCCTCTATGTGGGATCATAAATGTAGGGTCACTCAAGGATTCATGGACAACTGGGGTCAAGGGATTGACAGAATCTGGTCCACAACCATCATGAAATAAGGGTTTTTGTTTTTAGAACTGGGTCTTGCTCTGTCACCCAGGCTGGAGTGCAGTGGCAGGATTCTAGCTCACTGTAGCCTCAAACTCCTGAGCTCAAGTGATTTTCTCACGTCAGCCTCCCAAGCAGCTGGGACTACAGGTGTTCACCACCATGCCTGGCTAATTAAAAAAAAGAAAAAAACTTTTTGTAGAGACAGGGTCCTGCTATGTTGCCCAGGTGGTCTTAAACTCCTTGCCTCAAATGATCTTTACTCCTTGGCCTCCAAAAGTACTAGGATTACAAAGTGTAAGCTGATACGCCCAGCTGAAAGAATGTATTTGAAACTCTACTTGCACCTAGGAGAAAATAGAGTTTTTTCTGTTGTAGGCGATGGGAAGGGAGGCATCTAAAATCTTGGCTTGGGCCATTGTTTTCTAGTTTTGCTCTGGAGACAGGGCTCTGGCTACGCTGACTGTTTGGAAGGACCAGTGGACATGTTTGATCTGCGTGGCTTCTGCCAAGCTCTCTGCAACTTCATTGGTAGAAACTGACTGAAGGGTCACTACCAAGTTGTCATCCACATGGCCTCTGATGACCTTTTTGCACGCAGAGGGTGACAACACTTCCCTGAAGTCCTCTGCTCTTCCCTCCATCGTCAGGAAAGGTGTCAATGCCCCAGGAGTACTGGCCAGCTGGGACGCCTCCCCAGGGGCTTGGTGAGAAGAGAATGCTGTGTTATAAAACATTCCCTCAGGGATTCTCCAGAAGTCTAACCCCTTTCTCCACCCTTTGAAGCCCAGCTGCTCTAGAGCTGAGACTTCTTTCACTGAGACCCCCCCCACCCCACTTCGTCTCTTGCTATCCCTAGGGATGGGAGTCAGGGCGGTGCCTATAGGTACTCCCTTCCTTCATTCACTCATTCATTAATTTATTTACTCAATGCCATCTAATGCACAAACCCAACAGGTTAAACTCCCACAGGGGAAGCAGTGGGGCACGATGGGGAAACCATGACTCTAGACTCAGCCAGCCCTGGGTTTAAATCTTGGTTCTGTCATTTACTCCCTGGGTGATCTCGGGGTGTCACTTTACTTCTCTGTGACTTGGTTTCCTCCTCTGTAAAATGGAGATCCTAATGGTACCTGCCTCATAGAGCTGATAGATTGGTGCATGTAAAATGTTAGCCTTGTGCTTGGCATATGATGTTAAGACAAAATGGTAACTGCTATTGTTGTTGTTTTTATTATTGCTAAATCTGCCTGAATTTGAATCCTAGTGATGCCACTTAACTTTTGGGTGACGGGAGGGTTATAGAACCTTCTTCTTTAGGGGTGTTGGAGGCTCAATGAAATAATTCAGGGGAAATATTTGGAAGAGGACCTAATATAAGTAACAAAGTAGTGAGTGTGAAATCAGTACAGAAAGGCCTGCTGGGCATGGTGGCTCATGCCTGTAATCCCAGCACTTTGGGAGGCCAAGGCAGGTGGATCATTTGAAGTCAAGAGTTCAAGAGCAGCCTGGTCAACATGGTGAAACCCCGTTTCCACTAAACATACAAAAATTAGCTGGGCGTGGTGGTGCACACCTGTAATCCCAGCTACTTGGGACTCTGAGGCAGAAGAATTGCTTGAATCTGGGAGGTGGAGGTTGCAGTGAGCTGAGATCGCACCATTGCACTCCAGCCTGGCAACAGAGCAAGACTCTGTCTCAGAAAAAATAATAAAAAAGATTTTTTTTTTAAAAGGGCAAATTTTCCCTCAGTGCTTTATGCCACACTGACACCAGGAGAGGAAGGGCAGAGTCCATTTGACCTGAAGGAGGGTGGAGAGAATGGTGGTTTGGAGCCCCCAACTATGGAAAGAACCCCTTGGAGTGACCTGTCTGCTTTGCACATTTCTGTGTGTACCCTTCCCATGCCCCGCCCACAGGCCTAGACTGTTATGCAGAGTTGAAGGGGGCACAGTGTAGCCACAGAGTGTGTGGACTTCAGAGCCAGACTGACCCAGTTTGAGTCTTGACTCTGCTGCCTCCTAGCTGTGTGACTTGGACAAATCCTCTCACTCCTCTGGTCCTCAGTTTTCTCATCTGTAAAATGGGGATGATAATAACGGTAACTGCCTGGGTGGGTTGGTGAAAGATTATGTGAGGTCATTCCACTCTGCCTGCACCTCCTATGGGCTAGGCCTAATGCAAGGCACCAGGGAGCATCAGTGAATAGGTCAGGTATGGTCCCTGGCCTTGTACTGGGGACACTGTCACAGTCAGCTTTCAATAACCCACATCAATCATCATAATAACTAAATGACGGTGTTTGTTCTCTTGCATCTGCCCCAAAAAACACAAATAGCCAAGGACTGGGTCTTCTATTAACACCTCTGATCTCAGTTTCCCCAGGCTTGTGAGATGCTTGCTGGCTGATTGCTGGGACTCTTATAAGAAGGTCACCAAGCACCAAGGTGGCCCGAGACTTCTCCACCAATCTGGCCCCATCCACGGAGGATGCCCTTTCCTGTACATCTGAGAGCACACAGGCTGTGTTGATTTAATGAAAGCAAATCTTTGTGTGGGAAAGGGGTTCACTGAGAGTGGTTCAGGCCAAGAAATTTCAAAGTTTGCTTTTAGACCAGTTAACGGAATTATCAAAGGGGTACTTGGCTGATGCTTAGTATTTAAGCTCAAGTGAAAAGGAGCGTGAGAGCTTCTGGCAAAATCACTTGAGTTTTTCCCGGGAAAATAGACAAGAGGATTGATGGAGGATCCACCAGGGAACTGCCAGACCTTGGCTACTGATAAATTACAGAGAACTTGGCTTAGAGGGGAGAGATACCTGTGCCCAGCAGGAGCAGTCAGGCCTCGTTCTGTCTCAAGGACTGATAATAAAATAACAGCCTCTTCTACCTCTATTTATCTGAGCTTTCTGACAACCTGCGAGGCAGGCAGGTCAGGTATAATTTGCCTGAATTATAAATAAGGAAACCAAAGCCCAGAGAAGTTAAGGAGCTGCCCAAGGCCACATAGCTAAGTAATTGACAGTTTCTTAAAGCCAAATTGCATGCTGGTGCCACTAACAGTAAGGACTCTAAATAACTGCATGACCTCAGCCTGGAAGGAAAAATGTCACTGTGGTACATTGCAAAAATGATGACAGTAGTCTGTGACTCCTCCCACTAAGAAGGAAAGTCAATTTCCCATCCCTTGAATCTGGGCTGCTCATGGAACTTAATTTTACCAGGAGAATACAGCAGAAGTGATATTTCTCATTTCCCACCATAGGCTTCAAGAGTTTGTGTAGCTGCTCTCATGCTCCTAAAATGCTGCCACTACCACATGTATAAGCTTGGACCAGCGGGCTGGAGGATGAGAGACCATGTGGGGCAGTGATGACCCATCTCAGCGAGGAACTCTTTGGATCAGCCAGTCTCCAGCCAACCTGGTAGCTGACCACAAGCACCTGATTGAGCCTATTTGAGACCAGACGTACCACTCATCTGACCCAGCCCAAACTGCCAACTTGCAGAATTGTGAACTTAAATTACTTCAAATAACAAGCATTGGCATTTTGGGGTGGATTGTTACACAGCAAATGCTGACTGATACATCACAAGGAGAGACGGTTTCAAAGGACCATCACTGACCCAACATCTGTCAGACTAGGAGTATCCATAGAGCTAGGACCTTCTTCTCTTGGGAGGTCAGAGCCTCAATACATGCCGTCTTGTGGTCAGCCTTCTTAGAGACTCCCCCTCCCCGGCCCCCGCTTCCAAAGTTAGGACCACAAATGCCTCTTGTACAATCAACAGATATTTTGCAGCATGCCTGGTCTCTACCTGCTAAAATGCCAGTAGCACCATCCGCCCACGTTGTGACAACTGAAAATATGTCCAGACGTTGCTAAATATTCCTTGGGGGATGCAATTTTCTCTGGTTGAAAATCACTGGCATAGCCACTCTCTGATGCCCAAGAAACAGGGCAGAACTTCCTCCATGGCTGAGGACAGCAGAAGGTGGAGAGAGGCAGCTAAAAATAATGCTGCCCAATCAAGAATTATAAATCAGCGTGAAGGGAGTGCTCTCACCCAGATGATCCCATCTGTTTCCAAGTTGGTGGCGGAGGTGCCCGAGTACGCTGGCCTGGAGGAAAAGGCAGACTGGGGAAGAGGTGGGGAAAGTGGGGAGTAAGTGGAACAAGGTGGGAGGGAGCGGATTCCTAAGGCCGAGATGAAAAGCGATGGTGTCTTGAGTTGGTTTCCCCAGAGGCACATTCTGAGATGAAGATTACTGCTGCTGTGATTTACTGGGAAGTGTCCTCAGGAAAAATGGTAGAGAAGAGGGGGGAATAGAAACACGAAGGGAAGAAAGCACGCAAGCCTGTGCTATCAGCAAAGTCCCCTGGAGGCTCAGTCCTGGCGGGCAGCACTGCAGACAGCGTAGGCGACACCCTAGAGATGTTCTTGTTGGCAGCAAGGGAGCTACAGCCCTCAGCCACTGAGGGTCACCTGTTAGGGGTCACCCATAGAAGAGTGCACATTCCTAAGCATGCAGGGTCTTTCCCAGGCAAAGCCTGAGGACAGCGGCTGCAAAGAGATGAAGCTGTGGCTGTTGGGAGTAAAAACACACCAAGAGCTGGTATGTTATGCAAACATGGTGAAGAGATCTTAATGACTGTGCGCAGGATAATAACAGGGTCTGCTGTGGACACCCAGAGAAAGAAGCAGACTGAAGAGCAAGAATACATATGCAGGTGGCTTTTATCACACTAAGTGCCAGGTACTGTGCCTGTCATTTCATGTATGACCGCAGCTCACGCCCATGAGAAGCCGATGAATTGGTTGGTATTGTTCCGGTTTATAAATGAGCCACAAGGTAAATGACTGCTCAAGTCACATCTCTGTAAAGTGCCAGAGTAGGATTTGAATTCAGCTCTTCCTGGCACTATTTTTTTTTTTTTTTTTTGAGACAGAGTCTTACTCTGTCACCCAGGTTGAATCTTGGCTCACTGCTGCAACCTCTGCCTCCTGGGCTCAAGTGATCCTCCTGCCTCAGCCTCCCAAGTAACTGGGATCACAGGTGCCCGCCACCATGCCTAGATAATTTTTTTTTGTATTTTTTTTAGAGGTCAAGTTGATCTCGAATGCCTGACCTCAGGGGATCCTCCCACCTCAGCCTCCCAAAGTGGTGGGATTACTGGCTTGAGCCACCGCGCCTGGCCCCTGGCACCAAATTCTGACCACTGGGCTATGGAGAAGAGAAAGAGATACAGAGGAAGAAGTGGAACCTAGAGGCATGTCTTACATGAGGCAAAAAGAGAGGCTGGGGCTGCTGGGATCCCAGCCTTCCCTTCCATGTCCTCATTCTTCTGCCTTTACTTCCTTCTGTGTAGAAAAATGAAAGCTGCCTTGAACCAGCGTCAGCCAGCCTGGACCATGCAGAGCAGCTCCAGACCAGCTCCTTTAGGTGAAGGGGCCATAAGGAATGACTGACCCCCAACCCCACAGTCCTCAGGATTAGGACTTAGGAGAGGCTGGATGAGCATTTGAGGTGGCAGGAAATCGGGTGACTTGTGGGGTCATGGAGGCTCCCAAGGCAGGGACCCCAGACCCCGATGCCTCTGGGAGCCAGGCTGGGTGGCCCCCAGAGGCCTTGGGGTCTGAGGTTATTTACACTGGGGTGTAAATAAGGAAGTGGGTGAAGTTAGGGGCTGTATTGAACTGGAGACCCTATGATCTCATCTATGAGGGGCAACTATTTCTGTCCTTCACTTTGACTGACTGTCCCCAGGTGGAACCATGGAGTCTTTGGTGTCAGGAGACTCTGATTTTTCACAAGAAGCTGGACATCTAGATGATTTTGTTAAAAATGCGAAATCCCAAATTATAAACCTTGATAGCTAACTTCAAAAAGCAAACCCAATCAGGCAAAACATTACAGTCTACATGAAACATGCCTACCTGAGAGCTGCTGACATGTGACAACTGGCTTATTGGGGTGAAGAAATGGGGACAGTGAGATGGCAGTGGGAATGGTGAGACCATAAGGGTAAATGTTACTTTATAGGGCCCTAGCCTGAAGAAAACCAGTGTCTCTTTCTCTCTTCCATTCCCTTCTCCTCTCGCCACCCGGTCCCACCCCACCCCTGCCACCTCCTTTTGCCAAAATTTTGCAGCTGATGAACTTTTTACCTTGCCTCAAATACACCATTGCCATTTCACACCTCTGTACCTTGTGTGCTGTTCCCCTGCCTGGGATGTCCTCTGTCACCCCCTTCTTCTCTGGCTTAGCTTCTGTTCATTCTAAAGAGGAACTCAGGTGCTAAGCTCTTGGGTCCAGCCCTCGTCACCTCTAATACAGAACATAATTCCTGTTATTGTAACCTGCTGTTCAGTGGATTTATGTCCCTCTATTTTCCCCATCCTTAGCTTTAGGAGAGCGGTAACAATATAGTCCCTGCCACAGAGAAGGTATCCACTAAAGATGTGAATGAACAAACCACATCCCCTCTTGGTGGCTTCTGTGGCCGGCTGGCACAGTGGCTGACTGTATTGTTAACAAGGCCAAGGTGAGGGTTTCATTCCTTCCTTACATGCTTGGGAACCTATATCAGGGTAGCTACAACCTCGAGTCAGCCCTGAAGTTATCTCAGACTCCTGATAACAAACACCTCTGATCATTCTGCTTTTCTGTATTTCCTAATTCACTTACAAAGAATATACACGTATGCAATTTTTAAAAAGTCTTGATAGATCTATAAGTACAGAAAGTCTGGCTGAATTGACTTCAGGAATTAAGGTTCCAATCTCCAAATACAACTAAGAGTCTTTCCTTCTTTGCATCTGCCTACCTACCTCTCCATCCTCAGCCCTCATATCAAGGCACCAGACTTATCTGTCCATTACCTGTCCTCCTTCACTTGGCTCATTCTCATTTATCCTTCACATCCCAGATTAGATCCACCTCCTCCAAGAAGTCCCCCTGGATTTCCCAGGCAGGGGAGAGGCTTCTTCCATGCCCCCGCAGTACACTGCCTCATCAAATCACACCTCCCAGGTCCCTCCACCAGAAGGAGTCCCTCATGTCTTTCTATGACCTGTCCATAGGTCTTGCCAACTGCAGGGAATAGGGGTCTCAAACCCAGACACCTAAAATTATCTCCCAATGTGGTTATTCATACAGTTACCAAAATGCAGCAGTAGAGTCCCAAGCAGACGACATTTATCAAACAAGTTTTAACTTCTGCCCTGTCCCAGAAGTTTTGCCACCTGTAATGCACTATGAATTCATATTTGAAGTGAATCCTGTCACTTTCTTATGACCAGCATCCTCAGGTTGCATTATTGTGCAAAGGTGTGCAGTGCTGTCTCATGAGTGAATTTCAAGGATTTAAAATATACCAGTGAGTTTTAAAACACTGTTTTGAAACCACTCCCATTGAAACGCCCTCATTTTTTTCGTATACCAGGAGCTTCAGGAAATGGGAGTGGTCTGGATTTCTTTCAAACTCTGAGAGGCCCTGCTGTTGGCTCCTGCTTCCAATTCCTCTCTGACCGTTCAGACCTCCCCCATCTTCCCACAGGCGGCCTTCCTCCAGGAGCTTCTCTTGATCTTTCCAGTGCCCACAGTGGGCATTTGCCTAACCAAATACAGACTCTGCCCAGGATCCTAAGAGTGGGTGGTACCAGGGCAGGTCTCAATGAGGGCTCAGGGCTACGCCAGAGTCTTGGCAGAGAGCCTGTCCATATCGGGCAGAATGACTGGACTTTTCCCTGCCCAGGCCTCCTACCTGGCTGTGGCTGCTGAGTCCGTCCAAGTCTACTCCTCCTCCTCCTCCTCCTCCTCCTCAGGATCTGGACAGATCTTGAGGGCACCTCTGTCTGCTCTCCCAGAGGCCTGGCCTCCTCAGGCTCCTGGCAGCCTGGCACTGAGATGTCTGACCCCTGGGCTCAGCAAGCCCTCCCCTACTAGGGCTCTGGGCTGTGAGAAACAGCCCAGGTGCACCCCGGGGCCCCGTCACCTGGGCCTAGCTGTCCCCATGCTCCTGGGCTACACGTGAGACTTCCAAAGAAAGTGGAGCTGAGACATGGCTCACTCCCCTAAAGCCTCATTTGCCCATCACAGTCTCCCAGTCCGAATGGGTATCTCCAGGTGGGTTCCAGAAATCTGTGTTTTTAACAGGTGTCCCAGCATTTCTCACAATTTGGCAAGTTAGGCAATAGTGAAGGAAAATTCTGGGAAGAAGCCTGAAACCCTGGAACCCTGGGGGCTGGCCCAGGCTGCTAGCTAGACAGAGAAGTATCAGGACAGGTAGTTAGTGGGGACTAGGTGGTAGACAGTCAGGCAGCCAGGCTACAGCCTGATTGGTTTCCCTGAGTCTTAGACCTACTTGCAATTATACACTTACTTGCTTACTTTATTTCTGTGCCCTCTACTAGAATGTCAGCCCCAGGAGGCTGGAACTATGTCTGACTTGTTCATTGCTATATCCCAGGCTACTACAGTGCCTGGCTCATAACAGGTGTTCAATAAATACTTGTGGAATATGTGAATGAATGAAATAATGAATGTGTGAGAGGATGGACAGACAGGCAGGTGGATAGAGGGATGGATGGGTGAATAGAGGATTGGAAGGTGGGTGGAGGGATCGATGGATAGAGGAATGGATGGATGGGTAGATGGATAGATGGGTAGAGGGAGGGATGAGTGGTTAGAGGGATGGATGTGTGGATGGATGGATGAGTAGACAGAAGAATGAATAAATGAAAGGAGGGATAAGTGGGTGGATAGAGGGGTAGAGGGGTAGATAGAGGTAGATGGATGGGTAGATGAGTGGATAGAAGGATGAATGGGTAGATGAAGGGTTGGATGGGTGGATGGAGGGATAGATGGGTGAATGCAGGGGTGGAGGGATGAATGGAGGGATGGATGGATGGGTGGATGGATGGATGATGAGTGGATAGAGGGATGGATGAGTAGATGGAGGGATGGATGGGTAGATGGAAGGATGGATGAGTGGATGGAGGGATGGATGGGTGGATGGAGGAATGGATGAGTGGATGAAGGGATGGATGAGTGAATGGAGGGATGGATGGAGGGATGGATGGATAGAGGGAGGGATGGATGGATGGGTTGATGGAAGGATGGATGAGTGTATGGAGGAATGG